>NC_056739.1:933080714-933283214 GCF_019279795.1 Protopterus annectens
TTCCGTCCCCCAAACAATAAGAACATAACATACGAAGAGTATATGCCAATACACTGTTACAAATATATTCTATGGACGCAGTCACCAACACAGTTGCAATGACTGCAAATAAACATGACAGAAATACACACACAGCTTTCATTTTGCAAAACTTTATTACATTCCGATGTATTGCCAAAAGGATTCAAGGACTAACAGTACCTGCGTGCTATACAGAAATCATTTAATAGTGCCTTAATGAATCAGCCTGCAATTACCATAGTATTAGTCCACTAAGAGATAGGTGTTCACATAGAGAAGGAACACCCACACACATATAGACGTTGTATAAAAGGGGTTCCTACACACCTGCATGTGCTATGTACACCCACCAACATCTACCCCACAACCAAAATAATTACATCAATACATACTGTAATACCATAACCAATTATTCAACTACTGTACAACATCTGCTGAAACCTTAACATACCTGGACACAGACACACTAACATGGCGCTATGTGAAATAGTTGCTGTTATACAATTGAACAGCTGCTGATGTAACAGGGTTTGTATGAACTAATCCCGTTTCAGTGGGTTGAAAGTTTCGTACACCAGAAAGTGTTACCGAGTACTGATTATAAGCACAGTATGATACACAGTAACACCAAACTAGATATGTTTGGTAAGCACATTGTAAACCCCCTAACATTATATGCAAAGCTATGCAGCCTTGAGCTGGTCAAACAACCTGGCCAGACTGAAACATATGCAGACGTATTAGGTACAGACAAACCCTGCACAAGTAGCAATGTTTGAAATATAACAGCAGTACTCACATTTAGACCAAATCCTCTAGACATTACACACAATATATTACTGTTCGTCTCCATACAACTGTTGCAATAGATTCCAAACAACACTTCTACGCTGTCTTCCTCACAAGTAAGGCAAACGGACAATGCCCAAGTGGAGTACTCAGTTATACTCCACTGTAGCCATGGTTTTGGCTAAGGCAGTAGCAGCGCAGCTGATGTGCATGTAATTAGCTACTTAGAAACACCAATTGGTCATCGAGATAGCACATGTTACTGATCTGTAACTATAAAAGGTTGCCTTGTCACACATTCAAACCATCTGTATCTACCTGTAGGACAGTACAAAACACTGAAAGACGAACTGAAAACGAGTATTATACTAGTCAATAACACCTCCGATTACTAAGAAGGTATGTATAACATGTAGTATGTCTGTGAATGTAGTACCTGTACTGTAAGAATTACAGTGTGATCAATGCATATAGTGGAAATAGCTATCTTGTAGTGATGTATTGTTGAGCAGTAGTAATGCCTGTAGCATTCTATGTGTGTACTGCTGTAGGTCACATGGCAAACTCTGCATACACCACAAGGGATGATATGGGCTTGGAACCCACCAATTCGCTTCCAGCCACTGTCAGTGTCAGGATTGGTGCAACAAGTATGTGCCATAACAGGGATAGTATATGTTGATATATTGTAACAGTCGACATATGTATGGGTGTATAAGTAAGATGAACGTGCTGAAGGTGGGCTTACCGTGCAAATATGGTGTGCATTGTGGGATATTGTGCCAATAACTGTGTAATGTACAGTATTCTAGGCAGATCTGTACTGTATTCTACATAGCAGTTCTGTTATGTTATGCAAACAGTAGTTATGTCTATTGGCAATTACAATACTCAATGACAGGATACATATAATTTGTATTCGTCTGACAGTTTAGCAGCATGATGGCAAAGATAATTGAAAGAGCCAAGTAACTATCCATGCACATAACACATGTAATATCCACCTCTCTACCATCATTTGCAAGCAATAACAGCTGTGCATGTGTACATGTTATGCAAATGTGTAGTGACCCTTGATACAGGGCTGGACCTCTCTAGGATCATTTGCAAACAATAAAAGCTGTGCACGTGTACATGCTATGTAAATGTGTAGTGACCCTTGTTACAGAGCTGGGCCAAATGGCTATGTGCACACCTATGTAGAGTGGATATCGAGAGTACAGACACACTGGCTGAACTACCAGGTTTGTGTAGCCCAACCTCTCATTGCCAACCTAACAGCCGATTGCACATACTGTATGTAAGGTAGTGCACAGCACTGTTAATGAAACAGGTTGCATATCATCTTTAACTCCAGTGTAACATCTGCAGTAGGAGTGTAAGATGTAGGGGCTAGCTGCCCATGTGTAATAGCCGCTTCATAAGTGATGGCTCACACTATCTGATTATATCCTGATCGTGTTGATAATGGCAACAGAGTCTATTGATACATGACTCTGTTTGGAGAGTGGGTGTCTGTGCCCAACAGAGCTCATGGTCCTGGTAGATATGTGAGTATATACCCAGCGAAGGAAACAGACCTGTAGACACTTGCATCATCTGTAATCAACTAACAGGATGTAATGTGCTCCTCAGAGGAGGATTGCTGCTAAAGGTAGCTACAATGTTTCCGTAATAGCCAGCGTTGTTATGTCCATAACACAAATATTTACATATGAGCATCACTGTCTAAAACATCTTCATAAGCAATACGTAAATGAAATACAGTACATGGTACTTGTAGTACTGAATGCTCATACAGGCATGTCCACTAATCAGCTATTGGTGTTTACTAATGTCAGCTTTGTGTATGTGGCCATCCTGGGAGAATGTAATCTCTATGCTATATACTCTGCTAAACCCACCTAACACCATGCCTCACACATTGTTTGGGATGCAGCTACAGGGGTAAGCTGGAAGGCAGCCCAGTCTACAGCCATGACTGGACTGGACAGTCATGAGGTGTAGGTTAACACATGCAGCTCATCAATACAACCAACACATACCCTTACCAGAACACAGTAAGGACACCCACACACACTACCAGAAATCACACACATTCACAGATACATATAAGTATCTGGCCAAACAAGTGACCGCCCCCAAGCAGGAAGAGACAGACACCGAAATACACAAACTGTATGACATAGTTTGCATAATTGTGCCACACCTCAGAACACATGACCGGAAACATGCCCAACAGTACTCATTTGTGAATGAAAACTCTAGCACTATGTTACACACCAACCTATACGAGGGCATACATACTGTCAGCTGCCTGTCTGCCATGATTAGCCACATACCCATACACTCAGACCACCTTTTGAACTATACTCATGGCTCTGGCATATTCCATGTTGTTGTGCAGGACCTGTGATGCAGTAGCCTGGACTGCATGGAAACACATTTAGGAACTGTCAGGTCTTGTAGCCCATGCAGGTATGTCCCAAGGCCTGGGTAGCATTCTGCCATTGGCCAGAATGATACTGCAGTACAAGGACAAAAGGATTACATTCCACAATTGTCTAGTGTAGTGGTGCAATTTAAAGGGTATCCAGTATCTGTCATCCTGGGATAACATGGTTGACAGACCATGATGCTTTGCCAGACAGGGCCTGCATCTGTCACCTCTGGGAATCTGGATACTGACTAGGGCTCATGTTTCCCCTATAGTGCCCTCATCATGCACGGTTAAAGTGAAGGTCTACTGCTGTTACAGGGACAGCCAAGCAATAAACTGCAGGTCTCACTACACAATGATAGATGTCAGAAACACTATACGGACCCACATATGTCAATCCCTAACATGGAGAATATATCTGTGCAGTGGCTAAGACATTTTTCAATGCTCCAGAGAGCACACATGCATGACCATGTTATAACACATACCTCACCTCTTGCCCATTATCCTTTACTGGAACACATGGGCCACAGGTGTGTCCATATTCCTGAAGGATATGTACACCCCCAAGCTAGTTGCACTTGCATAACTTCAGATGCATTATGCCGAGCAACTACCTTTGTGCCAAAGTTAAATTCAAAATGCATCTTGAGACAGATCTCCCACCAGGCCGTGAACTTCCCAACTGTCATAATGTGCTATAATGAGGAAGATTAAGTCTGAGACAGAACCATAATAATGGCTACTCTCAACTATTCCAATATGAACTGGGAAGACTTCTCATGTGGCAACACCTGCACTCAATGCATGTTGGATTCCATCGACCCCACTGACCTGGATCACAGTAGTCACACAAACAGGGCTAACAGTATGCTACACATAGTCTCCAATACCAATGTTATGTTTCCTAAGATCAGAATGGTGACTGTCATGGCACCCATGCAGATGGACAATGCATGTGCAAATGCTAAATCCTACACAAATGAACTTTAAGCAGTCAGATATGTGCAGTGATTGTGCCATTGAAACAGAACCAGGATTCAACCCAACACAAACAAGAAGGCAAACTGGTGGTACCATGTTTTAAACTGTACCACAGAAGGTAGTAACTGTTGCAAGAGTGAACACACATGAGTGTAGGTAATCCCTGGTCAGCCTCAGTAAGATGCAGATGCACCATATTTAACCACACAAAGCTACTGTGAAACTAATCAGCCACATATTATGAGGCCAACCAGAGAGCATTCCATAGCTGTGTCATTAATTGTAATGGCAATGACAAGACCTGCCGTGCTGCACAGCACTATGGCATGGGAAGTACTGCACCTACAGAAATAGCACCCATTCATCCAGATAGAGTCTTGGAGAACCTAAACCCACTCCCACCCTCCCAAAAGGTACATGTAGCAATATATCCATGTATACTACAGGGCCCCTGTACTAACGACTATGCGGGTACAAGCTGCAATCTCTAAAGCCATACATACATACAGCTTTCATAGGACATGTCAACATCACAGGGTGTATCCTACACAAATGTAAGAACAGTCAGCTATCCACATACACATCAAGTTCAATCATAGCTCCATGTCAGTCTGTGTACACACCGAATGGTGCACAGCAACAGTTATCACACTCTACAAAGGGGGAGACACCAATGATAATGGGACATAGTGCACAACTACCATGCTGAGTCTGGTCTGTATGGCCATGAACCGTGATCAACGTATTTGATGTACTCGGTACAGATGTAGATGACAGTAGATTTGATTCACACTGCATATCATGACCTTACCAGGTTGTAGGACACCATCACCCATACTGTGTTCCAGCTGCACTCAGTAAACTAGGTGTATATTCCTATGTCACAGGAGTGGTTGGCAACTGGACGGCTGGCAGAACCAACACTACAGAAGGTGTCTGACTAATACACGCACAACAAATCAGTGCCAGCCACAGTAATACAGGCATCATTCCTGGTACCCCCCCTTTGTTATCTATACCTCACAGACTAACACAGAAGGCATCATTGATGTTTGCAAATGACTATGAACTAGGTGCAATAGTCAACTCAATGTGTGCTGCGTTCAACATACAGAAGGGCCTTAGTATGTCAGATGTGTGGTGTATGATATATGGCCACAATCTGACAGCTAAGTATTGCATTGTCATCCCTATGTTACAAACCCTGTACCCATTAACTACCACCTAGGCAGCGGTTAACATAATGGCAACTGTGTGTATGGGATGCAGCTGGACAGTACTTTCCTTTGATAGTTACTTCACCACACCAGCCAGGTAGTCATATGTGACACCTCTAATCATGACAGGATGCCATCCAGGAATATAGAGGTAATTGCTCGGCCATACTCAACACCCATGTGACCCATAATAGATCACATATTTCCTTTAAGAGTTATTGCCCATGTGTAGATGGCCTACACTGCCCTTTCCAATCCCTAGCTGCACTATGTGCATGCAGCCTACCTTGAATAAAGCCATGTCCAACCCAGAGATGTTGGACATGCTACACTTAACACATTCTGATCCCAAATAAACACATACTTCATGGACATCCACCTTTCTAGTACAAGGATCACAACATGCCTGACAGATCTCTGTCCCTTACACTTATACTCTTGCCATACTATACATCCCTGTCCAGTGAAGCTGCACAATGCCCCTCTCTGTGACATGGTGAGATGACCGCATGCCAAATAATTCAGTAACCCTGTGGATCAGTTTTGTGGCACTGCTTGAACTGGCCACTAAAACTTACCTGTCTGTTGCCTACAGCTAGGTAACCTGTCTGCCTAGGCTCATAAATGGCCCAGGGCATATAGCCTACTAGATCACTATGGCCATACATGCTATAGTTGATATCCAACCCTGCAAATACCATCAGGCTAGCTATTGTCCCATGTGTTACACATGTGCAACACAGGCAATACATGGCAGGATGCTACACAGCTATACAGTGCCATGTAGAGATATATGACAAAATACATACATGCTTGCTAGGCTGCAGGGTCACAGGTCATGTCCCAAATGGCTATGTATGACTATATATGTGACATATACGCAGCATTAAGGTTGATTGCATTAATGTGAACACATCCAGGCATGTGCTGATAGGTAAAGACACCAGTACAGGCAAACAGAGATGTCCACGTCAAGACAACATCCACATGGTGTATGAGCAATATCATCACATGACACACACATATATAGTGATAACATCACATCACCAGTAAGTGTCAAATGTGTGTGACTTATAATGTCAGTGGTGTTAGTGTCATGTAGAATTGCAAAGACGTATTTGTAATCTTAATAAATGTGATACACATGTATGTTCAGCTCTACTGCTGTACTTCTCTGTGAGCTACTGTGAGCTGTCTCCATCATTATGTCTTCCAGGTATGCCATGTAGCAGTATGCCGGCGTACAGCCACTTGGAGGATGAGGTCCTCATCCCATACCTCCTCGACAACCACACAACGCTCTTCAGCCATGTGCCACAGGATGCACAGCAGAGGGATGTCCTTAGGGAAGAACTCTACAGGAGGGTAATTGATGTTGGCGGTCACAATCGCACCTCTCAGCAGGTGTGCTGACACTGCACTGACCTCATAAGACGGGCGAAACAGCATGCTAATGCAATCGTCAGGGAACAAGGTGCAACAGATGGGGGGGCACTCACCCAGCCCCCACTCACATGTACCGAGAAGCTACTGGCCAACCTGGGGACACCTGCAGACCTCCATCCACAAGCTTTAGCTGGTATTGTGGAGATGGGTGTCTCTCAACCACCAAGACTGGAGTTGCCTGTTAAGTCACTACTACACTTAAAACACAACTATAATTCACATAGTTACATGAGTTACTGTACAATATGTAATGTAACATCATATGCAAGGCATGTATGCACACATGCCACATACTATAGTCCACTACTCTATGTATGCACAGATGTGCATACTCCATAGTATAGTGTATTGTACTGGCTTATGTGCTAACATGGACATTGTACCCTGTAGCATTCACACAGGTGTGGATAATGATCTTACTGCTGTGACACTCCTGTTTAGGTACCTCTGGCATTTTGCAGTGACAGCAGCCTGTGTCAGGTGCGATTGCTATTATTTACCAGGCTTGATAATGCACAGAACATATTAATTGCATGCTATCTGCATAACACACTTACGCATAATGTATGGTGGTCCAGGTAATGGACACTGGTCAGTCCTGCAATGCATGACAGTGTTTATCTATGTGAAATAATTGAGGACTATATGAAACACCTACACTAAACCTTCCAAACTGTCATTGCCAGATGTATGGACAACAGTGAATACAATAGTGGACGTGTGTTCCACTGTAGGGACAGATACTAGATATCAGCAATGCACATGTTGGGAATATGAACAGTACTGTACAGAGAGCATATGTGTGCACACACTAAATGTGTTGGAGCTGGAGTATGACTGGACCACAGGATACAACCTTGTGGGGTATACCCTTGCTATGAATGTCACACAATGTCATGTGCTATCTGACATGTCCATGACATGTCGTGGTCTGACTGCAACACTGCTCAGCTATCCTGCAAAACATGTCTCACATCCCATACATACCACCCTTTGTCTGCATAACCCTGTCCTCAGTGGAGCATATGAAATCTATGGGTGTATGTCATATGGGAAAACACTGACATGTGAAATAAGATGGCCATCACAACCATTGGGCAGAACATGTGTATACATGGCCATGG
Organism: Protopterus annectens; assembly: GCF_019279795.1. Lineage (NCBI taxonomy): Eukaryota > Metazoa > Chordata > Ceratodontiformes > Protopteridae > Protopterus > Protopterus annectens. The sequence goes on from NC_056739.1 coordinate 933,088,736, forward strand.
AGGATGGCCAGAGACATGAAGCAACACACACAGTAGAAGTGATGTACATGTGTGTACACCCTGTTGTACATTCGCTTGACACAATACAACTATGACTGTTGTGTAATGGTGATATTGCAGATGTGAAACACTAAACATCATACAGGCCTGTGCACAGCTTGTGTAGACATAGCATGAAACCACCACATAACATATCTTGATCATCTTGAGTGTGTCACGAAATGGAAGCATTCACCAATACAGTATCCAAATACATACATGTGTTGCACAACATACACATACAACCACATCAAGCCACAGATACAGTACATTCACCTTGCTGGTGTCAGACATCACTGTCATGCCTGCTCCTTATGTGTGTGAGGTACACAGATGGCATGTGGGACATAGAGTACTGCTAAGTTAGCCATTTGTGGGCATAGTTGCCAGGCATCAGTAATATGGTTGCAGATGTGCAGGGGCATCATCCATATACCCTTCTGTGATCTGTGTCACACATTACACATTAGGGTTTAGTGTGTCTACACCTCAGTGACATGGGTCACATTCCACATTAGATATGTATTGTATGTAAACATAGTCATGGCTATGGACTGTTTCAGTAGCTCACGCTGTATAGCAATTGTGAAGCCACATGATGCTCTGTAATGGCTATGCACATCAGCTCAATGTGCAGTATGTCCCTGCATATTTGTAGGGTGGACAGACAGCATTGCATCAGCTGAAGGTCCATGTTGGTATAACACATCCCTGCATTGGGACACCATTACTGTACTGTAGATTGGAAAGGACACCATTGTGTTACACATGTTTGCATGTCATTCAACACATCAGCAGAAGACATGTCATACTACATGTGATTGGCAAGGTTATACGCCACACAGCAGGCCAGTGTACTGTAAACCTGTGCTGGTCTGTGGCACAATTGCAAAGTAGGGACAGCCATGTCAAACATGTGTGTACAGCCACATGCACAATGTCTAGACTCAGCTCAGAGGTAGGCGGAATAATGTTGAACAGACATGCACTGCTTTGGGGGAGATATACAAGCTAGGGATCAGGCAAACATAGTATGCAGTCGACATACCCTACTGCTCATGTCCTCATACTTAGGGGCAGTGGCCAACACAAAGCATCAGTGGCAGATGTTCAAATGTCAGCGATGGTCTGTTAACATGTGGTGTATGTTGCACACACCATGGCAGTGTGGTGCAATGGAGCAAAGTGCATGCATTGTGTTGCAGGTATGGGGCATAGGCTACTAACACAAATGGTGCAATACAGGTATGTATGCTAACCACCACTATAATTGTGTAAGGTGCATGCCGTCTGCTATAACACATGCATGCTGTTGTGTGCAACTCAGGGATGTATGATAACTACCAATATAATTGTCTAAGCTGAAACTATAATTGTCTAAGCTGAATGGCATCTGCCATATCACCTGCATGTGGTGTGTATCTGTGTGTCTGTGTGTGTCTGTGTGTGTCTGTCTCTGTCTGTGTGTGTCTGTCTCTGTCTGTTTGTGTCTGTGTGTCTTCCTGCGTGTGTATGTCTGTCTATGTCTGTCTGTCTATGTCTGTCTTTGTCTGTCTGTGTCTGTCTGTGTCTGTCTGGTATAACTTGTAATATACAGTTCTTGTCTTCCCCTCAAAGGTGTTGATGTAGGTGTGTTGCCCTCCTGCGGTCCACCTGATGTTAGTGTCCCCACAGACTCTAGCAGTGATGATGATAGAATGATTGAGGCACTGTCAGGCTTGTCAGGGGCTGAATCCGTGCCATTGGTTGCCATTCCACCTGTCTCCCCCTCATCCTCGCACACAGTTCCCCTGATTACACATACCCCATCACCACTGGCCATAGAGGAAGGAGAGTTGGTGGGTGGTAGCATGGAACAGGGAAGTGTGGAGACTATGGAAGGTGTGCCTGCACACCATGATCCCAGTCAACAGACTGGTGATGTCCCACACAGGTATGTGCCCAGCGCTGCTCGTAGAAGGACCACTGGCCAACATGCCCCTGCAAGTCAAAGCACATCAGCTGTAGTCACCAGATGCATTTTTGGGCTGTAATGGAGGCACATGCTGAATGGCACAACAGAGAAGGTCTGAGACTTCATAGGGTTGCTGTCCATTCATTAACTGACAACATCCGAGCACTTGCAAATGTTCACCATCATCTTACAGATGTTATGGATAGACGATTGGGTGACATGGTGGGAGTCCTTGACCATGGCATGTCAATCCTTGAGCGTGGAATGTCTGTGCTGGAACATCTGGTGGGAGTGAGGCGTCGGGCACGTGGACGTAGGTCAGCTACATCACCTGTTGAAGGTCTATGTGAACATGCTACTGCACATGCCCGCTCCTATAGTGGTGGTAGCAGCAGCAGTGCAGCTGGTGCTGTGCAGTCCACACCAGGACACTACGTACATGTGGTCCTGGATGGTCCCAACAGGGACACAGTTCCAGTGGACATGTGTCAGTAGACAGCACCCAAAATGGACCTCTGCCTGGTAGTGCCTGTGCAACCCCTGACAGGCACAGGTCACGTGGCCGTGGCTGGACACTGTGAACTGTGACACCTACCTTGTACAGTCTGCAGCTGTCAATAATAGTCCTGTGTAGGCCAGCCTCATGCCAGACCTGTGTGCATGCATACACTCACACTGGAAAATGTAGGGCACCTCAGCACACACACACACATAACATCCACACATGCCCAATGAAATCACAGGCCCTAACACGGACACATGGTGTCATCCAATGGTGCAGCCTAGGCCTCTGGCAAGCATTATCACCCTGTGCATATGATGATGCCTGTGCCGCATCCCTGTCATTCACACCATCAGTGCAGGGACATGTTCATATGGTCTGATGCACAGGGTGAACATACTAGGTAGACAATTGTAGATTGATATTGTTGAGTAGTGTTGAAAACAAGAAGTGTTGACAGGCAGCAGACATACCATGTATTACAGACTTAGAATGCATTTTGAATGTTTGACAGTATGTATCATGTGTAACAACACTAACAGCATGTTGATCTTGATGTTCTGCCTTCCTCTTTCAGGTGTAGTTGCATGTGCCGGGGGATGTCGGTGTTTGCGGGTGTCCCATATGTACATGTTGACTACACACAGGTCAGTATGACAATACCTGCATGCACTTTGTAGCTTCCACATCACAGTTATATTCTCCCATGTTTCAATTATGTTTACTGTTCTAATAATCCAAGAGCATGATAGCTGTGTAGTAAGCTACTGTGTTCAGAGCCGTCACATCCATAGTGGGTGACATCACAGGTATAGTTACCTGGAGTGCGGAGGAGGTAATAGAGTGGTATGCCGGATGACAAGGGTAAAGGCCAGTGGAAATAGTGGCTTCTCATTGGGAAGCAGTAATACATGCTGCTTTGACAGCATGCAAACACAGACACACCCACACACTCAGGGATTCACAGACACAGTAACACACACTCTGACACACACACACACACACACATTTGCCAGTGTTCATATGAGAACCCCTACCTATGTGCATATCATCATTATAGTACTATGCAATTACAAGACGCGCCACAGAGATTACACATGTACAGGTAGTAGGAATGGCCTAAGATCAAGGACATCGACAGGGATACTACAGTGCAGTGAGTGTATGTGGGGAGGGGGGTCCATCAGTAGGCTATGTAACAACAGGTCACACCCCAGGGCATACATGTTAACAGGTGGTTAGAATGCCCATCTACGACTGATGATATCAACAGGGATGCTAGATTGCATTGAGTGGATGGGGGAGGGGGCATTAACATTTCACTATGGTAAAATACAGCCTCACTCCAGGGACTGGACAGCCATACACATGAACAGCCATACACACACACACACACACACACACACACACACACACACACACACACACACACACACACACACACTGTGGCATTCACAAAGATATACACCTATGACACATACATACAGACACTTTCCATGTGTGGGCTTTAACCACCTACCTATGCCTTTCTTTCTACCCTTCACTTTGTACTGGTGTCAACAACAGTGTTCAGGAGAGTGATAACATGTGGGATGTATTCCCAACCATGTGTGACATATATGGACACACACACCCACACGTGCCAGTACTGTGAATCAAACACCTGCCTATTTTATGATAGGTACTACAGAAGTACAGCACTATCGCATCCGGTACAATGCTTACTGACTCTTTCCTTAGACAACTGTGCTGATATATGCACAATATATGCACAGGGGAGGTATTACTGTTACAGGTGTCATGAGGTTTGCCTTCAGTGTCACCCTTACAGCATTCTACATTGTCTGTCTTCCACTTCAATTAACAAAACCTGACCTTAGCAGTTACACAGGTTATTGTAGGACTGGTTGTAACACACCAGTGAGCTGTCCTCAGTAATCATTCATCTGCAAAGAAGCCCCACCACTTAGTAGTCATGTCCAAACATCTGTCCATACCTCATGTACGGCTTACTGTACTTAGAGCATATCACCATATACAGTTGGCAATATGGAGGCTGTATTGCAGCAGCATGATGTACTAAGACAACAGTCACCTTAAGACATCAGACACTGCACACACATGGAATCTACACAAACATCAATACATGTACACATATGCGATCTACATCAGGAAGTGCACTAGCAGGTCAAGAGGATACATTCCACACCTTCCCTATGCCGTGTGTGAAACATAGCTGTGCATTACACCATAATGGATGTTGTATTCATGTACTGGTAGAATACCACCACTTTCATAAAGTAGCCAAGTGTACACATATTACAACAGCACATATCAACAAGACACACACAGCATTATTCTATGTCATGCTCCTACAAACTGTAACTTGACAGTACCATGGTGAAGCCAGGGCACTGTAATGGTCAACAGTGAGCACATCATGCTTGCCATACACACCTCATGTTTACTGGATGAGTGCCAGCAATGTGCTCTGTTAGAGCTAGGCAGTACACTCATTCAAGCATGTGCGAGGTCTGTGGCTTGTAAACATCTCACCCCAGCATGTAATGGCTATTGTGGAACTAAGGCTAATGTCCAGCCATCACACAGCATGCATGGCTTGCAATTGTTGACATGGGGTATATGTAGGAGCTGTGGCCACACATGGCTGTATATGTCATGAATATATCACCTGTGACTACTCAGGAACATAAAGAGCAGAGATGGATTTCCCTGAGTCTGTCAATATAGGTCTTGTGTAGGTCCTATGGTCCTGTTATTTAGGTATGTTTGCAGGCATTGCATTAGGTGGACATGTCTAAAGACATACATGCCACATGGGGTGTTGTATGATATGATAGGTGTCATGGTTGACCAGTAGAGAGGGAATATTACTTCTGTCAACATAGATATCATACCTTATGTACTGTTAGCATGCTATCTGCTATGTGCATGTGTGTAATGACTGTAGTCACCTGTATGTAGAAAGGATAACGAAAGCTATGGTAATGTCATTTATGTTGTATGAGTGTGGGATGTACATATCCAGGGCATGTACAGTTAGGTCATATCTAACCATGAGGGTGTTGTTTATTGGTGTACAGCAACAGCCGACTGTGGTAATGCTGACAACATCTGAGGAACCCTGGTATGTGTACAACTGAGCTGGTTACAAACAGTGGTATTATTGCATTGCATAACACATTATGCAGCTGTGCCTGTGCATGGGTACTATGCACAGATGATGTAGGCCTAGGTACAGGTCACCAATCAAGTGTTATCTATTGGGCTATCATACTATGTCATACCAAATATGGATGTGTGTTGGTAGTCTGGGAACAAGGTGGTGGATGTATATGAGGATACAACCTAGAATGCAGCATTTGCCACTGTCAACTGTACCTGACTCATCTGTGATGCGTTATGTCAGAGTAGTGGTCTTTACATGTGAGTAGCCTTTATGAATATGTGTACAAAATCCCCTGGAATGGCCCATATCACTGTTATGACCCACATGTCTGGATCTGAGTTATATGGTGGTAGTGCAATTGTGCACTACACAGCCTTCAACCAGGTGTTCCTCACTGCACAGATGTCAGTATTCCCCATTGCAGGTTCTGCATTGAGCAAATGGATTACTAAAGCCACACATCTAGCACTGGTTAGCATAAGCATCCAATGCAATTGTCATGTAGGTGTCAGGGTGTTACTTCTGGGTGTAGGACATTTGCCTTGGAATGCGGCTATATGGGTAAATGTGACCTAGGTATTATCCACACACACACGTGAAACATGGATGCATGTGCTCTGTGTTGAAGGCTCGTCATTCGGTCATGACATCCCAGAATGACAGACACTGGACAACCTGATAAAAACAGCAGGACATCGGCTCATTGTTTTGGTCTAGCAGTTGTCACTCATACCATGGCATCACTGGGCATGGCATTAATGTGCTTGGTAGCAAATGCCTCATGTAAGGTGACGGACAGCATCAGAACTTGTGTATATGACCAATGTGAGATATACTTAGGGTAGCAGTCCTGCTAATAATGACAACTACTAACACAGCCAGGAGAGGTCATCTTGACAACTGCACTTCAGTACCATTACACAAGGTGGCTCACACATTATGCTTGCACATGCCACTGTTCCACGTGGCTATCAATGTATGCCTTTTATGGCAGCAAGGTGTGTGACACATGCTGTTGGTAGCATCTGCCTGTGCGACCCAGGTAACCTATTGTCTGTCATATCCACACATGCATGAATGTGTATACGTAACATAAATATATATGTCAGTACTTCATGTACATGTATGAATGTGTATCACACAGCACAGACACAGATATATTATTTACAGGCCACATAAGGGTATCAGGTAGTAAACCAGTATGATGTGCATATATACTGACAGGTAAGATGTACCTAGCTGTAAACCCGTGTGTTTACAATAGGAGTCAATTACAACATGTTCTGTACATGTAAATGTTTGAGCATGCACACTGTGGCCTTCAGTGGTTAGAATTGGAGTGCATCCCAAATGGCCCTGTGCCACTAAGTGTATGAGCATGCCCACTGAAACCCTGTATAGTGATAGTAGTTGTCCATTCCACAGATGGCCATACTCCAGCTCAGGTTCCTGTTGTGCTACAACTATACCTCTTAGGCCTACCTGCAAATGATGCATCTTGTTTGTGCATACAGGTTGTAATGGACACCTACTTTAAACACACAGGTCTACAGCTATGTACGTCATGACTGTCAGTCTCCCTGTTGTTGTCCACAATCTTAGAAGGGCAGTCTGACTTCCTTGGAATGTGTAATCTCTGTGGTGCATCTTGTAACTGTGTAGTACTGTAATAGTGATCTGTAGATAGGCAGGAGTTCTGATCCAACCACAAGCAACTGTGTGTGTGTATTTGTGTGTGTGACAGCAAATACCTGAGTGTGTGTGCCAGCAAATGGCAGAGTGTGTTTGTGTGTGTGTGTGTGTGTGTGTGTGTGTGTGTGTGTGTGTGTGTGTGTGTGTGTGTGTGTCAGCAAATGCCTGAGTGTGTGTGTCAGCAAATGGCTGAGTGTGTGTGTGTGTGTATTTGTGTCTGCATCCTGTCATGACAGCGGGTTTTGCTGCATTCCAAAGAGATACCTCCTTTTGCACCGGCCTTTATCCTTGTCAACTGCTAAACCTCTCTCTTCCCCCCTCCCCACTGCAAGTAATCGGTCCTGTGATGTCATCTAGCTCAGAAGTGGAATCAGAGTAAGTGTAATTGTATGTGTTCTGTGGCACATGCCCCAACTGCATACCACTGCACTAGTTACCTTTACATAGGCAAGACTTGTATGCACAATACTGGCAAGTGTGTGCGTGTTTGTGTATGTGACTACCCTGTAGCTAGGCATACACATGTGTAATGTCTTTTAGCACACGATGTAGCCATCTGTGGTGACCGGTGTCTACAAAGTATTACATAGTTAGGAATGGTAAAGAATACACAGTCAAGCACGACTACAGTTGGGTATGTTATTTTCCTGTGCCACTGTCGAGCAGTGACACAGAAGTGGTCACTGGGGTGTAGGTCCATACCCATCATTCCCCCACCCTAACTCCATAATCCCCGGGGTAGATTACATTAGCCATCATTCCCCACCCCAAACTCCACATACACAACAACCATCCCTTCTCTGGTGAACTGCTTATGATTTAAATGTTATAACACAAGAAAAAGGCTCATCCAGACTCTGCTACACTTTGCTATGAAGGAAAGGTTAGTTTGCTTTTATTTGTTGTACTTTGTATTACTTTATTGCCTTTTTATATTTTGAATACTGTGGTTTGTTTTCTTTACCTTGTGTTTTACTTGCATTCTGCTTTAATTGGATATTAAAACTTCAAAAGAGACCACAGCTCTGTCTCTTCTGAGTCAGACAGAAATTTCCCACCCTCCCACCCAGTTACAGTTGTCTTGTTAAATGCCACTGTCTTTCTAGTTGCCTGCCTCTTATGTTAACTTGACCATATATCTCATTTCCTCTCTGCTTTCACTGGCTTGTGTGAGTAATCACAAAATCATCATTTTTGAAATCCCTCCCCTTCAACTATTTAAATTTATTGGCCATCCTACTGTATTCCATAGTACCAGAATACAAAAGTGACCACCCCTTTCAATCCATCTTGCTGTTTTAAAAATAGTAACTCTCCACTAAACCTTAACTTTTTAAACAGGTAAAAGTTAAGTTACCTTCTTTCACATCTAACTTATCTAGTGCACACTGCAGTGTGCATTTTTTTCATCTTACCTTTAAGCATCCCTGTGACTTGCACTTGCTCTAATACCTGCTGGAAAGCACTAGGAAGCCTTAAACTGATACAGGCACTCAACTCTCTTTGTTAATAAGGAGAAATTAATCGTAGGCACTAAGCAGCCTATAATTGCAAAGTACCATGCTAAGGTAAGGGAAAACAGCTCCAAACCAGGCATGTCCATGGGTCAGCTTCCGGTGATTTCTCCTGTCCACCTGGTGAATCTGGCATACTGGGGCAATGCAGCAATTGCCTCATGTACACAGACAACCCTCTCCTCCTACCACCCAACGCTATAACCTGTGAGAGATGCACTTACATAGCCAAAATGGAAGCAAAGCTCTCTCCACCCAATATTGTGCAAGACAGTCAAGAAGAGAAGGTTAACACCCACACTACACCTCAAGCAACACATAGTCCTTCTAAACCCACACCACCAACACCCACATATAGCAACACTAAATCCACATATGCAGAGGCCCTTAACTGTAACCTGCCCAAGCAATAAAGACCTCTGAAGCTGAAACACAAACAATTACCAGTCACAACCTAAGTGTCACATAGTTCACAACACCAGTGTGCCACCCAGCAACAGCCCCTAAGGCAAGACAACATACCTAACACTTTAGTCATAGGTGACTCTATAGTCTGGCACACTGATGTCCCACTCACCAGGATGAACAAGGAGAAAATTACAGTCAGATGCCTGTTGGGTGCCAGGTTCCACCACATAACGCATGCACTCAAGTCACTCCACAACAAGTACAAATATGACTCTGTCATTGTCCATGTTGGAGTGAATGACTTGAGATGTACCTCCCTGGACTACATGAAAAGAGACATGGAAGAGCTCTCAGATCATGTGGCCCAGGCAGGTATGACCCTAGCCCTGAGTATCATCCTGCCTTCGCCCAGAATGATACCACAATATAAGGACAAAATGATTAACTTCAACAATTGGCTAAGCTTCTGGTGCCATTCAAAGGGGATACAGTATCTGCCTGGGACAACATGATCGACAGACCATGATGCTTTGGAAGAGATGGTCTGCACCTGTCACCCCTGGGATTCAGGTTACTGGCTAAGGCTCTTGCCACCCCTATAGTGCCTTTTTTAGGCAAAGTTCAAAGGACAAAACCACCACTGCAACAGGTACAAGCATGCAAAATCTGAAGGTAATGCTACTCAATGCTAGAAGTCTAAACCTCAAAATGCACTCTCTTGAGGCACTACTAAAAATAGAGAACATCGATATCTGTGCAGTAACTGAGACCTGGTTCAAGGTTCCAGAGAGCACCCCTGCAATACCAGGCTACAACTCTTACCACACTTTTCGGCCACCAAACCAGGACCGAAACACTAAAGGTGGAGGAGTGTCAATATTCACCAAGGATATTCACACCACCAGGCACAATGTGTCTGAAATTCTCCATGTGCAACTAACACTAGGTAAGACTGCAATCCAAACTGTAGCTTGCTACAGATCCCCCACCATACCCCAAGATTCTCACTACACCTTTCTAAACATACTGGAAAATATTAAGATAGAACAAACACTGGGTGATTTTAACTACTCTGCCATTAACTGGGAAAACTACTCATGTACCAACACCTTTGCCCAATGGTTCTTGGAATTCCTAAATTCCAACGCCCTGGATCAACTAATCCATAGAGTCACCAGGGGCTCCAATATCCTAGACCTGGTCATTACCAACATGGGAAATCAATGCTCCACACATATGGACACCCCTTCATTAGTCAGGTCTGACCATAAACTAATCATCCTTAACATCCACATCCCCCCCACCCCCCCCAGTAAGGAAACCTCCATAAAAAACTTCTCCAAAGCCAACTTCATGCTACTCAAGTCAGAAGTGACAAACTTCATGACACCCATGCAGACAGGAACTGAAAGTTCAACTGCTGAATCCTACAATAAGGCACTACACGAGCACATCCACTCATGCATGAATCATGCCATCCCAAATAGAACCTAGATGCTCTCATCCAAAAAAAGGAAGCCAACCTGGTGGTCCCCTGCCATAAACAAACTTTACAATAAAAGGAAGAAACTGTTGCAGAAAAGAGGAAAATCCCAGGATGCAAAAAACTCCCTTACCAGCCTAAGTAAGAAACTGAGATCCCTCATAAAATCCTGCAAAGCTAGTTACGAAAATAAAATTGCCAAACATTCCAAAGACAACCACAAGGCATTCTATAACTATGTCAAGAATCTATATGGCAATGCTCAGATCTGCTCTGAGCTAAAACAGAATGGCATTAAATATACTGATCCCAAGGATATTGCCAATATCCTGGCAGATCGATTCAGTGCCAGCTTCACCCCCCCTCTCATCCCCTTAATGGCCCATCTCAATACTGGAAGATTGCCAAACACCGGTAATAACGGTCACACAGCTAAAAAGCGCACTCTCCAAAGCTAAGAATACAGCATCCATGGGACCAGATGACATACCAGGCTGTGTACTACATGAACTACAAAATGAACGGGCACCTCACCTAAGTGTCATGTTTAATCATAGCCTCACCTCAGGTTTCGTGCCCACTGAGTGGCGCACAGCTACAGTTATCCCACTCCACAAGGGGGGATCCACCTTGGATCCCAGAAACTACCATCTCATCAGTCGAACAAGCCTTATCTGCAAAGCCATGGAGCGTATTATCATGGAACTTATAAACAAAGACATTGGCAACCTTCAAACACTGGACCCTACCCAGTTTGGGTTCTCAAAGGGCCGATCTTGTCTCCTGAACCTGATTGACTTCTTCAAATCAGTCTCTAGAGCCATGGAAAAGGGTAAGGTGGTCCACATAGCCTATCTAGACCTTGCCAAAGCCTTTGACACCATCCCCCACACTGGAATCATAGATAAACTTACTAAGCTGGGCATTAATCCCTACGTCACCCAATGAGTTGCTAACTGGCTTACTGATAGAACCCACACTGTAAAAGTAGCTGACTCCAAATCCAGCTCCAGACAAGTGACAAGTGGAGTACCTCAGGGTTCAGCCCTGGGACTGCTCTTGTTTGGCATCTACTTCGCTGAAGTACAGGCCAACACTAAGGGACTCTGGCTAACAAAGTTCGCAGATGACTGCAAACTGGGAGCCATTATTGAATCCACAAATGATGCAGATACTCTACAAAAGGGCCTTACAGAAACAGATGCTTGGTGCCAGAGCCATGGGCTCACGCTCACCGCCAAGAAATGTATAGTTATCCCCTTTGGGAAAAAAACATGTACCCGTGAATTATCATATTGGTGACTTAGGGACACAGGTGGACAGTGGTCTCACCTTCGATAACCACATCGCCACAACAGTCAGGAAATCCTTCTATGTGGCACACCTCATCACTAAGGGCTTTTCATCCAGAAAAAAGGAGGTCATTGTCCCACTGTACTCATCCCTCATTAGACCCATTATAGAATACAATGCCCCGTTTGGTATGTACCTCTCAAGACATCTGCAACAACTGGAAAGGCCGCAGAAATACCTCACTAAAAGAATCACAGGCCTAAAGCAGATGCCCTACGCTGACCACCTTAAAAAATTCCAGCTATAATCTGTTGCATATTGTCTACTCAGAGGCGATCTCTGCTTAACATATAAGGCCATGTCAAACCCAGAGCTGTTGGACATGCTACACTTAAAGAAATCCCAATCCCTCAGAACCACGTGCTCCAGGGATCTAAACCTTGTCATTACAATAAACAAAACATGCTGGAGGGATAGGTTCCTGACCCAGAGACTTCTCAGACTCTGGAATAGATTGCCCATACATGTCAAGCAGAGTGCCTCTTTGGCCCTCTTCAAAAGGAACCTTGATGATTGGATGGGAGAAAGGAAATTTACCCCGGGGATCACATCAGTCGCTCTGCTAGACAGGGGTACAGGGAAGTAAATAGTGTGGGAAAAAATAGCCAGAGAATTGTTATGGCTAGGCTTGTATAGGCCCTAGGGCTGATAGCCTAGTACCAACCTATGAACCTACGAACCTAAGATGCCTTTGTTTTGTGTGCACATCAGTTCCTTTGGAACCCTTCTGTGTCACAAAGGGTGTGGATGTGTCTGTGTATATGCATAGATATAAATATATATACATATATATATATATATATATATATATATATATATATATATATATATATATATATATATATATATATATATATATATATATATATACATATATATATATATATATATATATATATATATATATATATATATATATGTGTGTGTGTGTGTGTGTGTGTGTATCCCATAGGTGTATATATATATATAGATATATATATATATATATATATATATATATATATATATATATATATATATATATATATATATATATATATATATATATATATATATATATATATATATATATATATATATATATATATATATATATATATATATATATATATATATATATATATATATATATATATATATATGTATATATATATATATATATATATATGTATATATATATATATATATATATATATATATATATGTAGTTATGATAGTTGTACAGATGTAGACTTGTACAGTACATTCAAGGGTACTGTACATATGTACACAACATGACTGTCCCATTTGTTTTCAGTACTGTGGAATTCCTGTGGTAGGATGTGCATTATAGACTCCATGCAACATGTATACACCCCAGATGGCTTAGTGGTACATCCAGTAACCTTAGTGTGCATGGGCCAGGGTTCAAGACCTGCAAGCCTTGTTGATCTGTCAATTGGGACTGCAAAAGACAGTTGTAAGCAGGCGCAAATGTGTTTTCCTGACAGTAAGCAGTGGGTACACGCAGGTAACAGACTATTACAACTCGCAGTACACTTGGAATACCCTTCTTTGGCAATCCTGCTGATGTCACCCACCTACGAATACACCTCTGGGACTGTTTTAACCCAGTAATCTCCATATCACATGCTCTAACTGCGTAATGCTTGTAGTGTGTTAAACTAGTTTGTTAGGTGTTCTAATCCCAGACAGGTCAAGTGTGTGTAAGCAGTGATGCATTTAGAGTATGCATACTCTTTACAATTCACATGACCACCTTTGGCAATCCTGCTGATGTCATCCACCTAGTAATACACCTCTGGAACTGCTGTAACCCAGTAATCTCTGTAGTGCATGCTGTAACTGCGTAATGCTGTAGTGTGATACACCAGTTAGGTAGGGGTTCTATTCCAAGCCATGGCAGGTGTGTGCGTGTGTGTGTTTGACAGTCAGAGCCTGTGTGTAGGTGGCTGTGATTGTTTAACCACTGGACATGTTGGGGGAGCAGATTTTGTAATTTTCCTATATGGTGTCCGTATTAGATGTCACAATGTCCACCTCATGAGGAGTACACATGCCAGTCAGCCAATGGACTGTGTTGGCAAGCCATACCCTTACATCTAGCAAAAGGCCTGGTGAACAAAGTATGCAACCCTACTATTACCCGGAATATGTTTGGAACCCATTTGACATACACAAACACACTTGCCTAGAATATCCCGCTATGTTGCTAGTACCCTGCACATTGATGACAGATAGTAGGCATGGTGTGATTGCAGTGGGCTGCATAGGGCATGGCACCCAGTACAGCAGTACAATAGGCACATAATTGTGGACAATGTGCCTTCACTATGTTCCCCACTGGATGCCTGCAACATATGTGGTGCCATCAAATGTGATCCACAGAGGCCATACAATGCCTTATACATGTGCCCTGTATGGGCCGATGCCACTGTCACCAGGCAATACTTGTATCATGCTATCAATGCAGGTGCAGGGTCAACCTGCTGTCTATAAGCAGGTCCTGCCACACCAGGCAAGTATTGGCATATTAGAGGAAAACAGTCTGTGTACACAAAGTCTGTGCCATCCAAACCAGGTACACTTGTACATGTCACTGTACATTATTGTTGGACATGCACATCCCAGGCAATGTCCATGTCAAGGACTGTCAAACGCAACCATGGCATGCATTGCAAAGCTATGGCCATACACAATGGTAACCAGGATGTCAGGACAGTTCACACAATACCCATCTGTGTGGGACATTGCAGACACTACACCCCTGTATCACACTACACACCCATTGTCGGGTGGTGTGATGCCAAGGATTACCCCTCACCCAGCCTTGTACAGCCATCTTGCACAGCCAACCACTACACACCCATGAAGCAATGCACACATGCATGTCAGTACTGGCACCTAGTGTCTGCATGTGGGGTACAATGCTCCCAGCCACAGTCACTCCCAGTATAACTCCTATTGCCATACCGACAGATGTCAAACACATTCACATGCCCTAGCCCATAGACACTCCGGATATCCACTGTGGTGCATGTAGTAGCTGTGCATTACTGCAGTGTGGCAAACTAAGTAGTTTGGAAGTGTATTTGTGGGACTGGCAAAGAGTGTCAGTGTGAATCCATTAGAGAGTGTGGTTGTGTTGACAATGGCATCCGTTCATGTGGACAGCCATGTGTGCTACACCTAATGTATGTCTACTATATCTCTGTTGCAGATGTCACTCATCAGCACACATATATGTTCTTACAGCACACTAACATGGCAGCTTTGTGGCACATGGAGTAACTGCATGCACTTGTAATAGTAATGACTAGTCATTCAGGGGTTTGAACCCCTGTACTGGTAGGTGTGTGACAGACAATGCTTAGGTTTTTAGTCTCCAAGCCCTTCTCGAATGTACTTTGCCTCTGTCTGTCCCTCCCATACACTCTCTGGTGGATGTGGAGTTGTACACCTGCTCAGCAGCAGCTTGTGTTTTGTAAGTGATGGTTATGATCAGATGATGGCCTCTGCACCTATTGCAGTCCTCTTCTAGCTGATTGCATGTGGAACAGCTGTGATGATGTTCCCATAGCCAGTCACATGGAAACACAGTAAAATATCTAGGAACATCATGTTGGTGTTTGCCCATGACAGTCACTGTGAGCGGTACCTGGATCTGATGCTTGGTAAACAGCATCAGAAATGGTATCTGGATGTTCATCAAACAACATACACAGTGGGAAATAGCCTAAAGACAGGAGAGTGATGTGCCAGACATGATTACAACATGTAAGTGTAGCTATGCTTCATTGAGACTACTACCTGTTTAACAAGTTGTGTGTAGTAATGGCTATTTTGCATGTTTTAAAACTGACAAAACAGTTCTCTGTTTATGAGGGACCCCCATCTGTAGGGCCATCTGTGGACTGGTCAGTGTGTGGAACCATTTGTTTCCTGTGTTACTCACTGAACACATATCTGTAAACTGCAGGAGCATAAAGTGAGGATTGCAGTCAGTACATGGTGATAGTGATGAGTTACTGCTATTGCATCCCTAATTGGACATATGTCACATGAGATAGTGGCATGACAGACACTGTCTGGGGTTCTCAGTGACATGCCAATAATGGGTCACTGTTCATAGCTGCAGTCACAAGTCTTCTACACTTTGTACAGATGACATGCAACATATATGCATGTGTTGTCCTCCCTCTGAAAATGTATACCATCTGTTGTGTTGGGTTGATGGTCAAATATATGCATGCTGTTATAAGTAATCCTGAATGCTGTTGACTATTACTAAGCCATATCTGTGTTTAAACTGCAACACCATGGGCTGGATGGGTTTGGAGGTCCCGGCAGAACCTCATGTCCCACTTCAGCTGGCCATGGCACCAGGCACCAACACATCTGCTGCCCAGCCTTGGACCTCCACCTCTGTTGGCTCTGCACCACCTTCTGGTGGTACCACCACTGAGGATGGGGCTTGGCCCCCTGGGAGCAGGTCCAGACAGGAACATGTCCACTGTCGTTCAGTCCCGGACGCAGTGCGTAGGGGGCTCAATAAGGGGTTTTGAGGCCAGATATGCCAGCTCGAGGGCAGAGTGTCACATTTACAGGGTGAGGCTGCCCTCCTAGACAGCCCCCAGCACTGCCACCTTTGCAGCTGTTTTGGTGCAGTGGTGGCTGCCCATGGCTGTAGACCTTCATCCCACTGTTTCCTTCTGGTGGCGCATGGGCTTGTGACTGCCAAACACCCCTCCACATCTGAGGTGTATCCCCCTACATGTGTCATATACTGACCCTGTATGCTGTCTTGTCTGTCATCCTACCCTACCTATCCTCCACGAGCATACCTACTCTCCCTCCCCCACATCCCACTCTCACCCTATGGACACAAAAGGCCAATCGGCTCCTAAAACAACATTTTCCCCATACATAGCTGTTCATTTCACACACGTGTCCCCTGGACACATGTAACCCTTTTAATATGCATCACAACATACTCCAGTTGTCCTCACCCCTGTCTCTCAGGCACACGATCTTAGTATGCACATGACTCCTAAAGGTTCCAGGTACACGTGATGCGGATGACTACATTGCACACACAACACTACCGATCCCTCTATGGTTACTCCATTTACCTTTAACATGATGATGATGTCGCACACAGCACCTTGCAAGAGTATTGTTTTCACATAACGATTAGGCAGGAACTGTTGTGTTAATGTAAATAACATGCACAGAGTGATGTATTTGGCCAATGTACAAATGTTTGCATGTATGAATGACACATGTCTGTCTGAGGGAGTCTTGATATTACATAAGACTACACCACTACATAATACAGGCATTGCTGGTGTTTCCCTTTTCATTCCTTTGTAATGCTTTGTTGTCACATGGGGTGTTCTTGATATATCTATATATGTATGTATCTATATCTAGACATAAACACACACACATACATCTACATGATGGAATACATTTCCTATACTGTTGAATGGCTGCGCTGGATGATATGTTTGAGAAAAGATCTGATGTCTGTATATCTGCCATGGCGTAGAGGTAAATCACAATAGCTGTCTGTGCAGGGTCCTGGTTTCGAGCCTTGCAGGGGCCGTTTATTTTGTTGCTGGGCAGAACAAGGCCGTTGGATATGGAGTGATTAAGGCACAGTAAAGCAGTTGTGAGTAGGTGTGGGTGGGTTTGCGCAGAGCTAAGCAATGCTAACCTCCTATTACAGTTTCTTACACTCAGTTAGCCTCTACATTGCTTTACCAGTGTAATACTCGCATACTGGTGGCCAAACAGGCTTACACCCGCTTGCTCCCGCACTTGCAAATGCATTGCATTTGGTGTTTGCATCTGACACTCACACCCCTGGGTGGGTGTGAGGACTATGATATTACCTTGTGATGCCTATTACATTGGATTACATGCCTACAGTATCGGGAATGGCTGCCCATTAGGTGAAAGTATGTCGTTCGACTGTACGGAATCCACGGCCTGCCCAGAGTTTGATTCATATTATTGGTGTGTTCTTCTTACAATCTGCACCTGTCTGGCTAATACATGGGAACTGACACTCTTCAATACAAACAAGTAATTGGGTTTTGGAACCCGCATCCTTCAGCCTATCATGCTACTGCATACCTAATATTCTATCATCATTCTAAGGTTGTCATTGGAATATTTGCTTTCTGTCCCTATCAGACCTCTCATACGACTGGGAAAAAATAAAAACTGAATCAGGGAGATGGCATAATAACATCAGGGACACATTTAAATTATTGGTGCTATTAACCTGACACATTGACAGACTCAGAGCGTATGAATTCATACACATCTTCTGAGGTAAATGATGATTATAACTCTTAATTGTTGTCATTATTCATTACGTGTAATTCACCACCTTTCCTCCAAATGTCACTAGTTTTAGGAGGGATTAAGTGGGACAGAGTTAGAAATTGAGTCAAAATCAGGGACGTCCCTAGAAATCGGGGTCAGTTCAGAGGTATGGTCCCCATTTGTTCCCCCAATGGTTTATGTCCTGTCCAGTGGCTTTGCTCTTAGGGGTTGAGAGGTATGGGCATCAGCTATGCCCATTTAGGAATATTACTTACATCCCCGGGGCAGGCCTAATATGACTGCACCAGCCAACACCTGTACACCTAGGCCCATAACTGCATACTCATAGTTCCTCCACCTGCCACTCCTCTACAGCACGTATCCTTACTGTGGGTGCAGGTGGGGTATAAACACACCACTACACACTGCCCACTCTCCCCGTGTCGGGGCACATATTGTACGTTGTGTCGACCCATGGGTTATCAGGCTTGCACAACCTAATGGCCCATGTACGTCTACAGCCTGGTTTGATGAATCATTACTGGGACTGCCTCCGATGATCATTAATTTCTGGTGTCCCACAAGGGATATCAATCTCTATGTTTCAAGATTAGACCTGGCGGGTCTCTCCCACTGGTAGTATCATGCTGGTGGTCTGGGAAGCAGTGGTGTGTTTACTTTTATTGTGTGTCTGTATGTCTCACCAGCCTACCTGAGGGGGTAAGGGGGTTGATGCTACATGTTACACATTTGTTTATTGGACCCCTCACCCCCATATGCATGGCCTGTGAACATATGTAACTCGTAACTGCTGTATCATATCCTAGCTATATACATGCGTATATTTACAGTCACATATATATATATATATATAATCTGTATATATATATATATATATATATATATATATATATATATATATATATATATATATATATATATCTACATTACTATATACAGATATATATCTGTATATGTATGCATACATGTATATTTACATTTTGCTGTCTATATATATATATATCTAACAACATATGGGTCTATGAGTGTCTGCATATGTATATATTTATATGTGGGTATGTATCTGTATTCTGTCTCTGTATGTATACATTTGTACTAGGGAGAGGGAGAGGCTTATCTCTATGTTGCTGTGGGTAGATATATACACACATACCTCTACATATATACATCTACATCTGATTATTCCATTCCTTGCCATATAGATTACACTTTGCTGCAGTGGGACTCATAGTAGGTGTGGCTGCTCATTGGGCGACGCCTCTGCCCAATGAACACATTCGCTTACATCCCTAGGGCTGTCCATATAGGCCCGCATCAGTCAACACCTGCACACCGAGACTCATAAGTAGCTACCCATAGTTCCCCCACCTGCACCTCCTCAAAAGCACCCATCCTTACTATGGGTCCTGGTCGGTTCTGGACACACCACTACATGCTGCCCACTCTCCACTTCACGGGACCCATTTCATGCAATTGTCTGGACCCATGGGTCATCAGGCTTTCCCACCCTTGTATTCTGAGTATGTATACACCCCAGCCAGAATGTTCGGTCTATCACCTTCTTTTGGTCTTGCCAATTTTTGGGGTCGCCCGCAAGGAACGCTCCTGTCTGTGTTCCAAGATTTGAATTCATGGGTGCACTGTGTACCTCCCCGGTTGTATCCAGCCTGTGGTCTGGGAAGCAGTGGACCCTTTGCATTGTTTGTGTGTATGTTTCCCATGTTTGGCTTGGGGGGGTGGAAGGTCATGTTTCTTGCTTGGGCCCCTCACTTACATTGGCATAGCCTGTGAACATATATCATTCTTGTGTGCTGTTTCCTATCATAGCTGTATATCTGTGTATATCTATGCACACACACCCACATTGATATTTTGCAGGTTATACAGTGGACAAATGTCGCAGTATGTTCATGTACAGATTACCGATGGTAAATGCTAGGTGATGCAGTGGGATTCGGTACGGGAATGTCTGTTCGTTAGGTGGTTGCTCCAACAATACACTATTGCTGTGCTGCTTCATTTGCATATATACCTATATACACATGGCTCTTGGTTCCCCAAACACACACCCCAATGCCTCCCTAACACTGCAGTCATGCATTCTCCAGTTGGATTCGCGGTGTATTCACACCACTACACATTGGCCACTCCCTACTCCTACAGACCCATCCCATCAGTTGACTCACTCCACATATCCTCAGAACTCCCAAACGTTTAGTCCACAAACATTGGTGACATGAGCGACCAAAAGAATACTATTAGCAATTTTTGGGTTTTCCCACATGGGACAAGCATGTATTTATGTCAAGATTAGACTATACTTCATTACATCCTTACTCCCATTAACATGACACTACAATAAATTAATAAGTATGACTATATGGCAATGCACACATTACACATGAGAGCATAATTATGTATGTGTTCAGTGTATTTCTTTTACAAATAGACCAGTTTAGTAATTGGCGTTGCCGCAGCAGGTAGATCACAGGAATGATTCCACGTGTGGGAAAGTCCTCACATTTGATTTTTTTCAGCACAGCACTGACTTCGGACATTGTACACACTTCTGCATTTTAGCAGTTTTGTCCCATCCCTCTTATGCACAACCTATTATTCTATCTACTGTTGAGGTTTGTAAGGGCACATTCATGTTATTTACGTCTGCAAATGGAATGAATGTGTTACAGAGAATGTACTTCTACGTATTGATGTCTGCATGTGTTTATGCATATATACTTATAAAGAACTCGCTGACCTCCACGGGGCAGTCCAATTAGAACCAGCCCATCCAACCCTGGCACGACTGGCTCCATAATTTCATACCCGTAGTTCCTCCACCCCACCCGTGTTCAACATACATGCATACCATCCATTGTCCACTTGTTATCGCAGCCATGACACACCTCCACACATTGCCCTCTCCCGAGCGTTAGGGGCCCTACACGTATGTTGTCCCAACCCATGTATTCTCAGGCTATTCCACCATTTAGTCCTTGAACATACCTGCCCTTGCTTGTGTAATGGTCGGATGGCCAAATGGTCTATCAATTTTTGCATAGTCCCACCAGGGACTACACTCTGTGTGTAAAGGAGACTTAGCAGATCAACAATATTACTCCCACTAGTAATATCCTGCCTGTGGTGTGAGTAGCAGAGCTTTGCTCATTCCTGCCTAGCTTGATATGACATATGCTGACAAAGCTATAAAATACAGGGGTTGCTGTTGATTCCCTTCTCATTCCTTTTGTATGCTTTATTGTTACATTGTTCTTTCTTCATATATATATATATATATATATATATATATATATATATATATATTTTTTTTTTTTGTTTGTGTTTGTGTCTTTCAGCTTTTCCCGGTTAGGGGTCGCCACAGCGGAACTCCAGTCTGCTAATGATTGTCAGTAGAGTTTTACATGCTGGCTTGCCGGGCCTAACGGGAAGGAACACCCGTTCACGCATGTCGCCACACAGAAGACACTCTAACTGAGAATCGAACGGGCAACCTCTAACTGTGAGGCGACAACGCTACCGTAGCACCACCACTGCAGTATTATATTTATATGTGTATATATATATATATATATATATATATATATATATATATATATATATATGTGTATATGTGTATATATATATATATATATATATATATATATATATATATATATATATATATATATATATATATGTGTGTGTGTGTGTGTGTGTATATATATATTATATATCTGTACATACTTATATACATTTCCTATTCTGGGTACTGCTTAGACCTGTGCAAGCACACTCAGACTTGCTTACTGGTACTTATATGTGTTTACTGCTGCTTATTTGTGCTTACACCTGCTTACTAGTACCTTATTCATTATGACAGTGCCACTTTGCTTGACTGATATTTAAGTTAAGTATCTCATGCGATACTCTTATGTCGGTTTTACAGCAAAATGACATTCATTCCACATGGAAAATGATATGTGTTATCGTTGGGCTCGAACTGTGAATGTCTGTTCATTAGGTGGATGCTCTAAACACTACACCATTGACATTTATGTTGATTACGCATGTTTTTCTCTATTTGAATGTATATAATGTGTAAGCTACGCTCGGCGGAGGGCAGCGAAATGCAAATAAGCTGCACTTTGCTTACACCTTTGATATTGCAGCAATTCAAATTTATAATAGGGACACGGGGAATCTAATTGTTAAAGTTCTAGGGACAATGCTCAACATTCCACTACGTGCTTGTGTGTTTGCTACTTCGATTTTATTTCACTGTTCGTGGACACTCTTGTATGCTTAGCATACATTTCGGTATCCACGGACACTGAAGTACTGACTTACTATTAGGGGCGGGCTCTACTAGTAGGCATAGCAGGTTTTGCAACTGTCGGGGCATGTTTACGCCTCCGTGGAGCACTTCTACACACCCCCTGCACTCGCACATGTTTCCTGTGCACGTCGTGGGTGCGGCGGCTCGCCCTCATCATATGGCGCTGCTGTGCCATCTGTAGTGAGGTCGCTCAGCGCAAGGCTAACACCGTCCTTGCGCCGAGCTTCTTGAATCCCGGGAACTGACATTTCATTTCTACTGTATGCAATTTTTTTTCAAGATTAAGCTCTGTGATAAATGCACCCTTAAATATGAATCATCTTTCCATGACATTAATGATGTTAGTGTGTTTTGGGTCTGTCAATGCTGTCAAAATGTTAAGAATCTTATCAAGTCCTAGCCTTATCCAAGAACAGTTCTCTAGTCATCTGGTCAAACAGAATAAATGTAATCAGAGATCAAGAAAAGAGGACAAGAAACATAATAAGCTAAGTTAACATTACAACAAATCTGTAAACATCTAATGCTAGTTATCAGATAAGGGCCAGTATTCATAGCTTGGGGTTCATACTTCACAGATCTGTAACTAAGGTCAGCAAAAGTCATTTGTGATGGAGAAGGATAACTGAAGTCTTTTTTAGAAAACATGCCCATTTCCCACAAAAAGAGTAAGTTGTGTAAAGTTAATCACTAGGAGGTTGTAAATTACTTTGCAAAAAGTTGATGTTACAACTAATGATGCCAATGTATTACACTTTTTCCCTTAGAACTGATCTAGTTCTCATAATAAACACCCTATTCCCACTCTAAAGCCTGGCACTTGCTCACTAAAGCAATTATATAAGTCAGCACTAAAAAATTAAAAGCACTACACCCTCGCAAACTCCCCTTGAGTACTTTGTTCCCCATTGGCCCTTTTTTTTAATTATAAAGGAATTCCCAATACTATTCTAGCATGCCCAAAGGTCAGTTGTCAATCTCCTCTCCGGTCTAGCTGGTGAATCTGGGAATCTTGAGGCAATGTTACAACTGCCTCATGTACACAGACAACCCTCTCTTCCTCCCAACAAATTCCAACACATGTGAGAGATGCAACCATATAGCCAAACTGGAGGCTAAGCTCTCTCAACTCAGTACTGGCATAACCAGTCAGGAGGAGAAGGAAACCACACTCACTACATTTCCAGTCTCACATAGACCTACCATGACAACAAACCAAACACATAAACACACAAAAACATACTCGGAGGCTCTAAATAAAAATCTGCCTAAGCAGCAGAGACCTCCAAAGCAGACACCCAAGCAACCGCTACCCCAATACAAAACACGTGCAACACAGAACTCACAAAGCCAGTGTGCTGAACAGTCATAGCCCTTAAGGCTAAACAACACACCTGATACACTTGTAATAGATGACTCTATTGTTAGGCACACTGACGTCCCGCTCACCAGGCTGAACAAGGAGAAGGTCAAGGTGAGCTGCCTGTCAGGCGCTAGGATCCGCCACATAACACAAGCACTCAGGTCACTCCAAGGCAAGTATAAATATGACTCAGTCATTGTCCATGCTGGTGTGAATGACCTGAGATGTACCTTCCTGGACTACATGAAAAGAGACATAGAGGAGCTCTCTGAGCATGTAGCCCAGGCCGGTATGACCCTGACCTTGAGTAGCATCTTACCCTCACCAAGAATGATGCCACAATATGAAGACAAGATGATCAATTTCAACAATTGGCTTAAGTATTGGTGTCATTCAAAGGGGATCCAATGCCTGTCTGCCTGGGATGACATGCTCAACAAGCCACGATGCTTCGCTAGGGACGGCTTGCACCTGTCACCCCTGGGCTTTTGGATATTGGCAAAGGCTCTTGCCACCCCCATAGTGCCTTTTTTAGGCAAGGCTCAAAAGACAAACCCACCTCCATAGGTATCACAAGGGATAAGAAACTAAGAGTAATGCTACTCAATGCCAGAAGTCTAAACCTCAAGATGCATGCACTCAAAACTCTCTTTACCATGGAGAACATCGATATCTGTGCAGTAACAGAAACCTGGTTCAAGGCTCCCGAGAGCACCCCAGCACTACCAGGTTATACCTCATACCATGTTTTTCGGCCCCAAAACTTGGACCAAACCACAAAAGGAGGGGGAGTATCAATATTCGTCAAAGGTACCCACACCTCCAGGTTGGTGGCACAGCACGAAGCATCAGAGACTACCCATGTGCAACTAACAGTGGGTAAAACTGCCTTCCAGTTTATAGTCTGCTACAGACCACCCTCCCAAACCCAGGAACCCCATTCGGCCTTCCTGATAACACTGGAAAATATGAAGGTCTCTCCAAACACCATTATATAGGGCGACTTCAACTACCCTAACATAGACTGGGAGCATTACTCTAGCTCCAACACCCTAGCACAAATGTTCCTAGAATTTATAAACTAAAATGCTATGGAAAAACTTGTTGCCACTCCCACAAGAGGGGAAAACATACTGGACCTGATCATCACCAACATGGGGACTCTATGCTCCAGACCAGAAGTGTATCCCTCACTGGTAAGATCAGACCATAAACTAATCTCACTAGATATTCACATCCCGACCCCAGCCCCTGCCCAGAAAACCACAGTGAAAAACTTCTCTAAAGCAAATTTCACACTCCTCAAAACCAAGGTGGTATCCTTCAAAGCCCCCGGGCCTGTGGAAAATATGGCCCAGACCGCAGAATCCTTTATAAACGCATTCTATGAACACCTTCAGGAATGCATGGATCATGCAATCCCAAATAAAACCAAGACTCAATCCTCCAAAGTTAGGCGTCCTGTCTGGTGGACCCCAGCCATAAACAAACTATACAATAGAAGTAGGAAGCTACTACATGATAGAGCAAAATCCCAAAAAGGGAAGGCATCTCTGATCAGTATTAGCAAAAAACTACGGGCGCTTATAAAATCTTCTAAGGCCAGCTTCGAGAGAAAAATTGCACAGGACACCAAGGATAATCACAAGGCTTTCTTTAGTTATGTTAGGAACCTGGGTGAGAATTCCCAGATATGCTCAGAATTAGTCCAAAATGACAAAAAATACACCGAACCCACAGACATTGCCAACATCCTAGCTGACAGGTTCAGCGCAAACTTCTCTCCCCCTTCCCCACCAAAAGGGCAAATATCTATCCCAGCAGAGTGCTGCCCCCCTGACATCTCAGATGCTCAGGTAAGAGCCGCCCTCTCCAAAGCAAAAAACACAGCATCAATGGGACCAGACGGTGTCCCGGGCTGCATCCTACATGAACTCCAAGAAGAACTAAACCCAAACATAAAACTATTGTTCAATCTCAGCCTTACTACAGGATATGTACTCAAAGAGTGGCGTACAGCAACAGTGGTCCCTCTCCACAAAGGTGGTGCCTCAATGGATTCTGGAAACTATCGCCCCATAAGCTTGACTAGCTTGGTCTGCAAAGCTATGGAAAGGATCATCATGGACCTCATAAATAAAGATATTGGGGACCTACAGACACTGGATCCTACCCAGTTCGGCTTTGTTAAGGGCAGATCCTGCCTCTTAAACCTGGTCGATTTCTTTGAAACAGTCACCAAGGCCATTGACGAGGGGAAGGTGGTCCACACAGCCTACCTGGTCCTTGCAAAAGCCTTTGATACAATACCCCACTCGGGCATTATAGATAAGCTCACTAGCTTAAATATAAACCCCTATGTCACTAGATGGGTTGCAAACTGGCTCAAGAACAGAACCCATTGGTTAGAATTACTGGAGCCATGTCAGACTCCAAACCAGTTACAAGTGGCGTCCCACAAGGCTCAGTCCTGGGACCTCTCTTGTTCGGTATATATTTCTTGGAGGTACAGGCTAACACGGAAGGACTGTGGCTGACCAAATTCGCAGATGACTGCAAACTGGGTGCCATAATAGACTCTCCAGCCGACACAAGCATCCTACAAAAGGGCCTCATAGAAACAGACAACTGGTACCAGAGCCATGGCCTCAAGCTAAATGCCAAAAAGTGTATAGTCATCCCCTTTGGCAAAAACAAAGTGCCCACAAATTACCACATAGGTGGTAATCCATTAAGTACGGAAGAAGTAATTAGGGACCTGGGGACCCAAGTTGATAGCAATCTCTCATTTGACTACCACATGGCCAAAGTGATTAGATAAACATTTAATATAGCTCACCTAATCATGAAGGGATTCACATCTAGATCAGGGGAGGTCATCATGCCTATTTACTCATCCCTCATCAGGCCCATAATTGAGTACAATGCCCCTTTTGGGATGTACCTTACCAGACACCTGCAGCAACTGGAAAGACCCCAAAAGTACCTCACCAAGAGGATCAAAGGGCTCAAACAGATGCCATATGCTGCCCGGTTAAAGAAACTCCAGCTCTACTCAGTGGCATACCACCTGCTCAGAGGCGATCTGTGCCTGACATATAAAGCCATGTCCAACCCAGAATTAATGGACATGCTGCACCTCAGAAAATCCAAATCCCATCGAGCTATGTGCTCGAGAGACTTGAACCTCAGCACTGAAATAAATAGGACATGCTGGAGGGACAGATTCATAACCCAGAGGCTCCCTTCACTCTGGAATAAAATCCCAGTCCAGGTTAGGCAGAATCCCTCATTGACTCTCTTCAAGAGGAATCTTGATGAATGGATGAAAGATAGTAGGTTTACCCCGGGTATCAGTTCTGTGTCACTGTTAGACAGAGGCACAGTATACTAACCTCGAAAAAGGGCATAGCAAAATTAATTTAAAATGGGTGGCGAAAGCCAAACACACTCTGGCTAGGCTTATAAATGCCCTAGGGCAGATAGCCTAGTATAAACCTATGAACCTATACCTAGTTTAAAATTCACTGTATTTTAACCTATGATATTATTGCCTATGTAATATGTTTTGCAGAGCTTTTCTCCCTAGGCCTCCACTGAAAATGGCCTCACACCCAGTCAGATTATCTTGGTTAACAAATGCAAAACAAATTATGAATAAAAGTGTCAGGATTCGTGCTTCTTTTTTTTTTTTTTTTGAATATTGCCAGTGAGAGTGGCTAAGGTCAGTCATGCTTAAAATGTTTAAGGAAATCAATTAAAACTGATTTTTTTAGAAAGGGATTTTTGATGTTTTATACAGGAGTATCCTTTTGTGGACACCCTGATGATTTCATTAAAGAATAGGAAAGGGGAGATATGAATGATTGAAAAAGGAGAGACAAATATAAAGGGGAACACACTAGGAAAACATGCTAGGAAAACATCAAGAGGGTTTATGTTGGATGAGGTGGGAGAGGATGACCACTATAATTTTTGTTGTGGGATAGACCCCTCCCCCCATTTTTATTATTTTTTTTTTTATATGAGAGGGCAATGTGTGTCCAGGGGCTGAGAAAGTGCCAGCAGGAGTCCCAGGCCACAGACTCTCAAACACTGGTTTTGTAGTGGAGGATCGAGATGTTGAGGCAGTAGGGACCTGTGTTAGTGATGTGTTCAGCACCATTTGAGAGAGTATGCGTTTAATATGCTGAAGAGAAGCTTTAACTCCACCAATACATTATATACCAAGCTCCAAAGTTCTCTTCGGTGAGGCTTGCCAGGCTTTCACATACCAGGATGCCTCTAGGACCAGTGCCTCCACCCTGACCCTGCGAGGATGTCCCCGGATGGGCATAAGGTGAACATTCCCTAGACTGGGAGGTAACTTCCACAGCCTGCTCTGGAGAGATTTGAATCTGTAAAAAAAAAGGAAAATAAATGGGAGAAAAACAAAACAATAAAGGAGAAAATATGTATCATCAAAATGAGAAAAACAGAGAAAAAAGGGGTGGGTAGAGGCAAAAAAAAATGCATAATAAATCTACACTTTTACATGCTATTTCATATACTATTGAAATATTACAGCAAAATATTTATTGAATCATTGACTATAATGTCTCCTTTGGCATGTATCTGTCCAGACACATACCATAACTGGAACTCCTGCAGAGATACCTTACTAAAAAGATACAAGTTCTAAACAACATGTCCTACTTGGACGGACTCAAAGCCCTGTCACTACATTCAGTATCCTACAGATTGCAAAGAGGTGACCTGTGTCTGGCATACAAGCCATCCTCTGACCCATTACTGATAGATTTACTGCACATCATCAAGTCAAATGGCATCAAATATACTTTATTTAAGGATCTAAACTTCTTCTGAAACATCAACCTAATGAGTTAGAGCCTAGGGACTGGTATAGCTCGCAGAGGATACCGCTGCCCTGGAACAGATGACTCATCCATATAAAACAAAGTTCATCCCTGTCCATATTCAAGTGCAACTTGGATTTATGGAAGAGAAACAGAAAATTTACCCTAGGATTGCTACCTGTACTACCAATGGGCAGAGGCAGCTCCAAGATGCATTATCCCATGCGTGGGTCCCCTCAAATTATCTATGGTATGATCCCAGTTACTCCTATTCGGGGTGATATATAATTATAAACCATGGGATGGGTAAGGCCAATCCCTAACCAAATGAGTTAGGTTAATTTGAGGGCAAAAAGAGAAACTGGCTAGGCTTAAAATGGCCTGCAAGAGCAGCTAGCCTAGTAAGTACCTATGAACCCATGAAGTAAAACTTGTGCTTCTACAATGGGAGTAGTCATTTGGGAAGTGCAAATGCTTGTGCACTTGGGAAAGAACGATATGAGTAGTGCTTATGCATACTTGTGACAAATTCATATGGCAAGTGCTTGTGACTTCTTGAAGGGGAGTGTGTATCTCTCAAGTTCTGTTCATAGAATACATCAATACAGTACTAAACATACCCTTTGTAATTAATAGAAGTAATCAGTTAAAAACAGAGTAATGCTAGAATACATTAATACATTACTAAAATACCCTTAGTTAAAAACAGAGTAATGCTGTTTATATTTACATATTTGTAGCATTATCTTGAACTGTAATGATTTCAGTTGCATATGCAAAACACTAAAAATATTTTCCTTATGACCAATACAGGAAACAATTGTAAAAAGAGTACAGCAGTTATACGTGGTTATATTTCTCTTTTTTACAGTAATATAATGATTTGAAATCCTGTTTTATGCTTCTTATACAAACTAGTAAGACAGAATTCTATTGGGCTTCCGTTATACTTACCAGAAGATTCAGCCAGCCTTCCTATTTTTCTTTGTAGTGCTGGCGATTATACTATGACAGTTGTAATTAGAAGAGACAAGACATTTCTTGTTTACCTGTATTTGCAATTTTTTCATATATTCTTTGTCATGCAAAAGAAACATTAATTTATGAAATGTGTATGGAATGTTGTTTTCAGAATACTATGCTGTTTATGTAACACTGTGCTCAGGCATAGCTTATTCACCAACACACAATCCAGCAATGCGTGGAAGTTTCATTTCCTTTGCTGTACAAATGTGTCTAAGTTGATGGATGATGGAGAAATAAAACAACATTTCTCAGTAAAGTTTGTGCTGGTCATTGACTTGTTACAGCAACCCTCTCACCCCAACCACCACTGTAACAAGGGTGTGGTTTCTGAGACTTCACCCATGATCTATGTCTGTGCATGCAGACTTTTACACAAAAAATGTGTTTAGTAACTGTTTCAGTTATATTATTTATTTTTTTATTTATTTTATTTGACATTTGTTTACTGGGGTGGTCTGACTGAGTCTACAAATCCCATTTTCAGCAGAGGCCTGGGGAGAAAAGCTCCACATACAGTACAATACAAATACAGTATAATCCAATACAATATAGATTAGATTAGAAATGCAATACAAAAAATAAGTTGGAAGAACAAACTGTTACAAGATGTAATATATTACTACACATCTAGACAATTCTATACAGTTAAAACATTACAGACGATAATAGTCACTCTCACCATACACGATGTAGACATTGTCCAAAAAAGTAGTACGTAGGTAGTGCATTGTGTGACATTGACTGTTATAGTACATACAAAAACAGAATGTTAGTTTCAGTTAGGAAAATAGCAGCCAGATAGTTAGTGATGCAGATAGATAGTGAGAGAGAGTTAAGAAGAATAGAAGCAATAAAGCCTGAGCAGCAGTTTAAGGATATGGTATAGAAGCAGAAAAGGTGTTAGAAGAGCTTTAGGATCTTGCAGTCTATGAGGAATTGAAATTTGAGAAAAGACGAAGACCTGAGCATTAGGCAGGCTTTATCCAGGAGCAGAGCCATGTATTTTTGAGATGATTTTTTTAAAGAGGCTTTGAAATTGGTTAGGCCAGGCATAAATCTGGTAGCGAGAGGTAGTGAATTCCAAAGTATAGACATAGATTATGAATAGAGAGAATTACCTGGTTTTCTTGTTGGTTTTGAGAGAGATTTTTGTCTTCTGATCATAGGGATCAATTTGGTTTGTAAAGTGTGACTAGATTGGCTAGTGCAGGGCATGCAGTAGGCTTGAAGATAAGGTTGTGCAAGGTGGATAGCTGAATAAAGGCAAGTTGGTTGGGTAGTTCAAGCCAGTTTAATTCTAGGAGTGGTTTACAGTGGTGTGTGTGATATTTAGAATTTGTGGCAAACTTAATTTATTTGGGACCCAAGAAAGACCAGGATATCATATGATAAATTGATGACTCCAAAAAATAAAGGGGGATTGGATTTACCAAATTTTGAAACTTACTATTTAATAATAAACTCAAACAGAATCTTAAAAATTGCCAATTATGACATATTTAGTAATAAATGGTCACCAATGTGGGTAACTTTGAACTATAAACACATTTTGAATTTGAATATTAACCCCAAATCAGTACCTTTCTTAGGAAAGGAAAAGCTTAAATTATATGATATAATGGATCACATTAAATTATATATAACGTCATTACAAAATTTATTTGAATCCTTAAATCTTATGCAGCATATGATGGTCTTCCAACCTTTTCATTGAAATCCTAACTTGAAAATTAATAATAAATTAATAAATCTTAAAAACTTTCCTCTTATGATGAATTTAACCTTACTTGATATATATCCCTACTTAAAGGAGTCAATTAATACAATAAGACAAGAAATGAATCTGACCAAATCATATTTAACTATTTTGAGGCAGATCAAAGAACTCTCTATAAGTTACTTTAATGACTTTAAAATTAAAGATGAGGAAATAACAAAATGTTTCAATTTGTGGCAAACTCTTCAACAAGATGTCAAATTTATAGCAGCCACTAACAAACTAATAAAGGATCTTAAATTTCAGAATACAGTTCTTCTGTCAAAATATTGGAGGGATAAACTGCCACTTACAGAAGAAAAGCAATTACTGAAGTCAATTAATCTAACAAAGAAATCAATATCTTTTCAAAAATTAATGTATACTCAACTTATGATTTTTAATAACGCCTATTATACACGCCTTAGATTGCACAAGTTTAATCCTAAAAAATCTCCAAATTGCCCATATTGTAAAGATCAAGCAGCAGATCTTCTTCATATGTTCTGGAGTTGTAAATGTATTTATAAACTTTGGAATTCCTTAAAATTACAACTTCAAAAGATGGGATATCAAAGTTCAACACTTTCATGGGAATTCATTATTTTACATATTCCTCCAAAACAGTCTCCTAGATCCCAAATCACTATATTTATTAATTTTTTTTATTAATTAAACTTTATATAGTTACAAACTGGTTAAATCCATCTCAAACGTCATGGGACAATTTTAGGACTTTAGCAATAAGACACATATTAGCCCACAAATTACTTCTGAAGGATCATAATAAAAATATCAATAATCCAAAGATATGGGAGCAAATTTTTAATATCATATTGGCGTAATATATAGAGATCGAGTGTAGTGTGAGACATATATACCCTTTAAGGAAAAAGTTGTTAATAAGTAAAAGATTGAGATATCTGATCTATTTATAATTCTTTTCATATGTTCTTGTACAATCTGTTGTTACATTTGTAAGCATTCATGTAAATATTGTATATATGTTTTTGTGATTGTATTAGACATAATAGTTAGAACTTATTAATATTTTTGGTTTGTTTAAGTTTGTATGGAAAATGGTAAAACAATAAAGACTTATTATTGAAAAAAAAAAGAATTTGTGGCAAACTTTGCAACTTTGTTGTAGCACTGTTCCAACTTGCTTAGGGTAGAATTTTGTGATTTAGTTAAGATAGGGGCACCATAAGGAAGAGAGGGAAGTAAAAATGCTTTTGCAAGGGTAGTTTTGGTTGCTGCAGTAAATAAATGTTTATTTCTATATACGAGTCCCAGTTTTTGATGAGTTTTCTTTATATTTTGCTGTATATGGGGGTCATATGAAAGTTTATTGTCAATGATAACACCTAGAAGTTTGGTTTCCAGCACTATTTCTATGGCATTGTTGTCAGATGCAAGGATGTTGAAATGATCAGTGACAAGGGAGGTGTTTTTGGGACAAAAGAGTAGTAGTTTTGTCTTCTTTGGATTAAGAAAGAGATGGGCATTTCTTAGCCAGGATTCTACTGTGATAAAGGACTGTTGAGTTTTTGAAAGTAGTTGTGGTAGTGACTGAGCAGTGCAGTTTATGGTGGAATCATCAGCATATTGAATGAGGTTCCCAGGGTGAGAGGCAGAGTGAAGGTTGCTTGTGAAAATGTTGAAGAGTAGGGGTCCTAGGATGGAGCCTCGGGGAACACCAGTAGGGTTGTGGAGAAAGGGTGAATGTTCATCGGACCATTTCACTGCTTGTTTATGATCCTTGAGGTAGCTCTGAAACCATTTTACTGTGTTATGTGAGAAGCCTAAGTTAGACAGTGTGTTCAAAAGTAAGGGGTGAGACATTGTGTCAAAGGCCTTGTAGAGATCAAGGAATATTGAGGTTGTATAGCATCCTGCATCTCTGGCCTTGTTCACAGTGTCTGTAAAAGGTAATAGGGCTGTAGCTGTTGTTTGGCTAAGTCGGAAGCCATGTTGGGTTTTGGTTAAAAGATTGTTTTGCAATAGATATTGCATTACCTGCTGATGGATACCTCTCTCGAGAATTTTGGATATGGGTGACAAGATGGATATAGGCTGGAAACTGGATGGATCAAAAGAGTTGCTTCCTTTGTGGATGGGGGTGATGTGAGATTGTTTCCACATGGTAGGTACTTCTGATTTGGATAAAGACCTATTTATAAGGATACCGATTGGGTAGGTGACTGAGTTAGCTGCGAGTTTCAGGTAGTATGGGGGGAGGTTGTCGGCTGAAATAGAGCAGGGTTTTGGTTTTTTAGCAGTTTCTTAGTGGTGTCAGTGGGTATGGGCTGAAATGAGAATGGGGTCTGTATGACATTTTGTTGAGTGTGGGGGTTAGTAATGACAGGGTTAGAAGTAGTTGATGGTCTGGGGTCGGTGTCTGAATAGGTTGAAGGGTGGGGGGACTCCAGCATTAGGAGTGTTAGTAGGTCTGAAATTGATTTTATGAAGTGCTTGTTAAAGTTTTCAGCTATTTGTGAGGGGTATCAGGTGATAGGGTGTGCTCTCCATTTCTTCCAGGGTTAAGTAGAAAAGATATTGAGTGCCAAAATTTACAGGGTTGATTTTAGAGAAGATATGGAGTTGAAGCTGGGACTATTATATTATCTCTGTTGATTAGTGTTGTCACTTTGTTACGTAGTGTTTTGAGATGAACATGATTTTGTTCATTTTTGTTTTGTTTCCAGGTTGACCAGGCTAGGTCCCTTTGCTTCATCAGGTGTTTACATCCCCTAGAGCACCATGGTGCTGAGTTCTTTTGATTCTTTTCATACAAATGGGAGCTGGTGTATTAAGTATGTGAAGGAAGGTGTTATTAAAGTGTAGTACAGCATCATTAAGGGGTAACTGTTTAAGGGGTGTCCAGTCGATTTCCTGTAGGAGATTGCTGAATTTATGCTGACAAAAATTAATTGAGTTCCTAACTGATTTTATAGTGTGTACTCTTAGTTGTTTGGAGTTTGTTCTAAGGGAATAAGCTGGTAGATGGTCACTCAGGGAGCTAGGCAGTCTACCAGAAGAGGGGTAATTAGCAGGGTGGGATAATAGAATCCAGTCTAAGGTAGATTGGTAAGTAAGATCTTTGCTGTATCTTGTTGGAGCATTAATAACCTGAGAAAAAACATACAGATATATACTATTTGTGGCGGAGTTGGAAGCTATGGTTTGCCAATCTATATTTATGTCTCCTAAGATTATTGTTTTTTATGGAGTACACAAAACTGTCTTCATGAAATCTACATATTAAGTCATTTTATGCAATAGTAATAAATTCTAATATATAATAGGAATTATTTTAATAAACGTGTTACATTTGTATATCTTATGAAAATCTGTTAATGAATTACTCATATCCATATTTTTGAAAAAGGTGAATGTATGATTACAAATATGCTCTTGATTTCCTCTGCATTTCATAATAGCATTACAAGTAATATTTTCAGGTACACGTATCTTTCACAGAAAATACCTATAGGTTCATAGGTTCATAGGTTCATACTAGGCTATCTGCCCTAGGGCATTTATAAGCCTAGCCAGAATGTGTTTGGCTTTCGCCACCCATTTTAAATTTATTTTGCTATGCCCTTTTTCGAGGTTAGTATACTGTGCCTCTGTCTAACAGTGACACAGAAGTGATACCCGGGGTAAACCTACGATCTCCCATCCACTCATCAAGATTCCTCTTGAAGAGAGTCAATGAGGGACTCTGCCTAACCTGGACTGGGATTTTATTCCAGAGTGAAGGGAGCCTCTGGGTTATGAATCTGTCCCTCCAGCATGTCCTATTTATTTCAGTGCTGAGGTTCAAGTCTCTCGGAGCGTAGCTCGATGGGATTTGGATTTTCTGAGGTGCAGCATGTCCATTAATTCGGGTTGGACATGGCTTTATCGTCAGGCACAGATCGCCTCTGAACAGGCGGTATGCCACTGAGTAGAGCTGGAGTTTCTTTAACCGGGCAGCATATGGCATCTGTTTGAGCCCTTTGATTCTCTTGGTGAGGTACTTTGGGGTCTTTCCAGTTGCTGCAGGTGTCTGGTAAGGTACATCCCAAAAGGGCATTGTACTCAATTATGGGCCTGATGAGGGATGAGTAAAGAAGCACAATGACCTCCCCTGATCTAGATGTGAATCCCTTCATGATTAGGTGGGCTATATAAAATGTTTTTCTAACCACTTTGGCCACGTGGTTGTCAAATGAGAGATTACTATCAACTTGGGTCCCCAGGTCCCTAATTACTTCTTCTGTACTTAATGGATTTCCACCTATGTGGTAATTTGTGGGCACTTTGTTTTTGCCAAAGGGGATGACTATACACTTTTTGGCATTTAGCTTGAGGCCATGGCTCTGGCACCAGTTGTCTGTTTCTATGAGGCCCTTTTGGAGGATGCTTGTGTCGGCTGGAGAGTCGATTATGGCGCCCAGTTTGCAGTTATGCAAACTCATTAAACTTTTTTTATCTTTAATATGATGCAATAAAATACTGAATATTAAGAAATAAAAGTGTTTTTTTTTTACTTACTATAGAACTCTGACCTTCCCTCCACTACCTGGTCTACCCATTCAGCCAGCTGGTCAGCCCTATGGTACTGCAAATCATCAAAGTGGTGACGACACTTCTGGATGGAGTGGGTTATACCTGTCAGGGTTGGCAGGTGGTCACCCAACTATTTTTTCTATATATTATAGTGAGTGCATGCCTCAGTCTATTCCTGATAAGAGTCATTGAGAAAATAAAGCGTCATGAATTTTCCTTTGTCAGACCAGCTTGAAATGCGGCCTTGCACCTTTATAGGTGATGCATCATTTGAAGTGCCATTACAATAAAGTGGAAAGTATGGTCAGGGATGCATTAATCAGGGTCTGAAGTACTCCCCGTAGAGTGTGATATCACCCTAACCACACCCTGTTTACTAGCAGGGACATTACAACAGCTATTAATTTTACTGGCAAGTTTGGTTTAACCAAAACTGCTTTGCCACATAGATTCTTTTTTCTTAAAGGAAACCAGTTACTTTTCTCCTTCTATGCATGATTAAAATAGAGATGTATGATTAACAATTGCTATTGCTAATGCTTACTGGTGGGCAGCCATGGAGGTGCAGCAGTTAGCGCTGCCACCTCACAGCAAGAGGTTTGATCCTCTGCTAGGGTGCCTTCTGTGGAGTCTGAATGTCCTCCCTGTGGTCACGTGGATTTCCTCCGGGTGTTCTGGTTTCCTCCCACATCCCAAAGATATGCTGTAGGTGGATTGGACACTCTAAATTGGCCCTAGGTGTGAGTGTGTGCATGTGTGTGCCTTCTGTGGAAGGTTGGCCGCTGGGCTGGCAACTCAACACTGTAAAACTCCACTGCCAATCATGAGTGGACAGGTGATCTGCTGTGGTGACCCCTAACCAGGAAAGGCCAAAAGAAGAAGAATTGCTAATGCTTACTGGTAAAGGGTATTTCTTTTTTGTACCATAACACCACAAGTAGTACAGAAGAAATTTTCTTTTAAGTTTTCTTTTTTGGAGGGGGAAGGAATACATGTCATTAGGTCCTAGGATTATAGGATCATAGGAGATTACTAGGCTAATGGCCCTGGGGTCCTTACAAGCCTAGCCAAGAGTTTATCACCCAAAAAGAAACCTCAGTCAGCACCTATTACTCCTGTCAATGAGGGACAGAGATGGAACCCCTAGGACAAATTTTGGTTACCCATCCACTCATCAAGGTTGTTCTTGAAGAGGGTCAGCAATGTACTGTTTGACATGTATGTGAAATCTATTCCAGAAATGGGGCAGCCTCTGGGAAATAAACGTGTCTCTCCAGCAAGTTTTGTTGATGTTGCACATTAGATTTATACCTTTCGAGCAGGTAATGTGCCAGGAGTTAGACTTACGAATATGGAGCATCTCTAGTAGGGCAGGGTCTGATATTGCCTTGTAGGTGAGACATGGATCACCTCTGAGCAATCTGTACGATACCCAGTAGAGTGATAGTGATTTTATCCTGTCCACATAGGACAGGTGTTGGAGGCCATGGATTCTGTTTGACAGGTATTTCTTTGGCCTTTCCAGTTGGTGCAGGAGGTTGGAGAGGTACATACCAAATGGGGCATTATACTCAATTATAGGCCTAATAAGGGAGGAGTACAGAGAGGTAATAACCTTCTTTTTTCTGTATGCAATCCCTTTACTTATGAAATGAACCAAGTAAAAGGGTTTTCTAACCACTGCCACTACATGATGGCCGAATGTGAGAATGTTGTCAACATGAGTACCCAGGTCTCTCAACACAGTTTGAGTGGTAAGAGCATTGCTGTTGATGTGATAATCAGTAGGGGGCCGTGTTTTTGCCAAATGGCATGATAATGCATTTTTTTGCATTTAACTTAAGACCATGACTTTGGCACCAGTCATTTGTTGCTGTGAGACCATTGTGTAGTATGTTAACATCATTTGGGGAGTCAGTGAGAGCACCTAACTTACAGTAATCCACTGACTTGGTCAGCCACAGGCCCTTTGTCTTTGCCTGAACCTCTGAGAAGTAGATGCCAAACAGTAGGGGTCCCAGGACAGATCCCTGGGGAACACCACTAGTGACAGTTCTGCAGCTGGAGGTGGTAACACCTATTTTGATCTTGTGGGTCTTATTGGTGAGCCAGATGGCCACCTTCCTGATGAGATAGGGATTTACACCAAGTTGAGTTAGCTTATCAATGATGCCTGAGTGGGGGATTGTGTCAAAGACCTTGGCCAAGTCAAGGTAAGCTGTATGTACTGACTTTGCCTCATCCAGGGCCTTGGTGGCAGTCTGAAATAAGTCAGCCAAGTTCAACAGGCAGGATCTGACCCTGATGAATCTGAATTGGGTGGGGTCAAGTGCTTGGAGATTGCCTATGTCCTTGTTTATGAGATCCATAGTAATACGCTCCATGGCTTTACATATCAGACTTGTCAAGCTAATGGGGCAGCAGTTTCCAGGGTCAGTAGTGGCACCACCTTTGTGCAAGGGGATGACAATGGCAGTTCTCCACACTGCTGGAATGAAGCCTGTAATTAGGCTGTGGTGC
Source organism: Protopterus annectens (assembly GCF_019279795.1). NCBI lineage: Eukaryota > Metazoa > Chordata > Ceratodontiformes > Protopteridae > Protopterus > Protopterus annectens. Next base: position 933,127,642 of record NC_056739.1, read on the forward strand.
TCAATGGCAAAGCTAGTTCTTGCTGTAGATGGTGCAGAATACAGCCTGGGATACTCTCAGGTCCCATGGAAGCTGTGTTCTTTGCCTTGGATAGGGCCTTTTACACTTGATCTATGGAGATGTGAGGTGCTGGACAAGTATCGAGGATGCTGACTGGGCCTTTGGGGGGATAGGGGGTAAGGTTTGCTCTGAACCTATCAGCTAGCAGGTTTGCTAAGTTAGCAGGATCAGTGTATGTGGTACCGTTAAGAAATAATTCGGAATAAACCTGGACTTTGCCTTGGAGGTTCCTGACATAGCTGAAGAAGGCATTGTGGTTTCCCTTTGTTTCGGAGGCTAGTTTTAATTCATAATTAGCTTTGGAGGTTTTCACTAGTGATCTAATTTGCTTGTTGAGGCTGAAGAGACAGATTTTCCAGTTTGGAATTTGTTCCTTTTTACCCTTGGACAACAGTTTCTTCTTTTTGTTGTAAAGCCTTTTGATAGAGGATGTCCATCAGACAGGTTTGTGTTTCCTTGAGGAGCAGGTTTTAGTTCTGTTGGGTATGGCTGAGTCCATACAGTTGTACAGGTGCTTGTGTACTGCATTGGTGTACTGTTCAGCATAGTTGTCTGCATCTTCTGAGGGGGGAGGTGGTGTGAAGCTACTGATATCCTCCCTTAGAAGGCTGTAGTCAGCTTTTGAGAAGTTTTTTGTCTGGTTGCGGTTGGGGGGATGAGTGGGATAGAAACTTCAAATGAGACAGACCAATGATCTGATCTCACCAGGGAAGAACACAGTATGTGAGTGGTGCAGTTGTCACCCATGTTAGGGAAAACCAAGTCCAGAATGTAATCTCCCCTTGTAGAGGATGAGATGAGCTGGTTTAGTGCATTAGGATTGATTTAGTCAAGGAATCATCGGGTGAGACCATTAGTTTAGGAATAGTTAACCCAGTCCAAGGATCAGGGTATTAGAGGGTACATTGATTTAGTGAAGTAGGTCCAGATAGGAGGAGTGGGTGTCCTGAGTCATGGGGGGTCTATAGCTGGCTATAACTTGGACAGCTGTCGTGCCAATTGTCAGCTGCACCTGGAGTAATTCCAGTGTGTCATGCTGGCAAACCAGTCTGGAGTTGTGCCTGTCCTTAATGAAGCTAGAGACTCCACCACCCTTAATCGTTCCCACCTCATTTTGGGGTCAGAAAGTGTGGAATGATGTATAGCCTGGTAAGGCTGGGGTGCTCTCTGCAGCCCTGAACCAAGTTTCCATGACTGCACAGACATTGGCATCTTCCAGTGTGAGGAGAGCCTCCAGTGAGTGCATTTTCAGGTTAAGGCTCCTAACGTTAAGCAGTATGATCTTCAATCTGCTTTTTGACTGATCTTTTACATTGGAAGATTTGTCTTTGGGACATTGCCTAAAAAAGGCACAATGTGGGAGGCAAGAGCCTTGGCCAGGATCCATAACCCCAGGGGTGACAGGTGGAGGCCATCTCTGGCAAAGCATCAAGGTCAATCAACCATGTCATCCCAGGCAAACAGATACTGGATCCCCTTGGAAAGATACCAGAAACTAAACCAATTGTTGAAGTCAATTATTTTTTTGTTTGTATTGTGGTATCATTTTTGGTGAAGGTAGGATGCTGCTTAGGACTAGGTTCATACCTGCCTGGGACACATACTCTGAGATCCCAGTTATGTCTCTCTTCATATAGCACAGGGAGGTACATCTGAAGTAATTCACACCAACATGAATAATGACAGAGTCATACTTTTACCTGTTTTGGAAGACATACGTGCGTGAGTGATGTGGCAGTTTCTGGCACCTGACAGACAACTAACCGTGGCCTTCTCCTTTTTATTTTTAAGTGTTAGTAACTTACTATTTGTTTGAGGATGTGACATATATCATTGGATGGACATGTATTATACTTCATATTTCATATTACTACCAACTTGATATTCAGATGACTCCATTTTGATTTTAATCACATTCGTATTTTTGTTACTCTAGGGCCATTAGATCATTTCTGCAGCAAGCTTAGGACAGCTGAAGAGTGCTGCAGACTGTGGAGCTGTCCACATTGCATCCATGTCAGTCTGATGTGTGTTTATGTTACTTTACACATTGGTGTAATACTATGATCCATAGAGATGTATGTAAATTAACCAAATTTGCATATAACACATGTAAATGACCCAGAATTTTCACCAAAAATTTCAGCATCACTATAATAATAGCTGAGATAGTTTGCAAATGCATTAGGATACCAAAGATTTATTTAAATAAGGAAATATTTAAAAAACATAATTTAATAAGAAACACTTCAACATATATTTTATTAATGAGTTAAGGGTCATATGTAATGAATCACATACATGATATGTATATTATGATAGCAATGACTGCTTGATTTGTGCCATTTGGAGCTTAGATTTGATGACAGCAGCTGTGGAAATGATTACTGATAGTAGAAAATGATCACTATTATTGTATAATTTAGTGATTGTGCATACATGGGTATAAAGGGTCTATATTACGCCACCAAAATGCAGTTCCAGCGAACACCTATCCATCGACACCAAATCAGCTAAATAGTCACTGAATGTAATAAGGCCAAGGAAATACTTGCCCACAGTACAACTTATGAACATCTATGTGAAATCGAGCCCCACACCCCCCGACCCACCCTAAGTATATATACCAACTCCAAGATTGCACTGCAGTGGAGAAAAGAGCAAAATTATGTTGTTGGCCAACTATGTATTTGCTCTTATTACATTCAGAGAATTATTTCACTGATTTGGTGTTGATGGATAGGTGTCCACTGCAATTGCATTTCGGCGATGTAATACAGACCCAGGTATAAATGCAATAATTTAACTACTGAAGGTCTGCAGCACTAAGGATATCAACAGGCATGTGTGATGAACTGGACATTTGTAGAGTGGTAGTGATGAATGAAAAATGTCAGTATTATGAGTACATGTCAAAGTCAGGTGGTAGGTCAGGGATGCTTTTTCTGAAAAAAAAGTAATTACATTCATGACCTGAATGAAATTTAAGTACTTTATTGCAATTTTGCAAGGCTACACTGACATCTCTGTATGTAATTATATGGTTTGTGTCAAGTAATATTTTTATTTAATGTGAATGGCAGGAAGACTTGGTCAGTGGTTTGTACTTTAAAAGTTCATAACATGCAAACAGTATTGTTGCACTTTCTGATTGTGGCACACTTTTATTTGCACATGTAGCAATGATGGAAAGTAAAGGATCAAAGCAAAGTAAGGATAACTTCAGCCATGAGGAAAATTGTGTCCTCATATAGCACGTAGGACATATGGGAAACTTTTTCTTGGTATAGGTAGGACCAGATAAGCCAAGACTAACAAAGCCTGGAATCAAACAGTTCTTGACATTAATGCATTGGGTGGCAGAAATTGAGCATTGGTGCAGTGCAAGAAAAGGGCAAATAATATGGTAGCATGTGCAATTTCCTGTACCACTTACCAACAAGATGACCACTAGGCATCCAACCATGCAGGAAAATGTGTTGGAGTGAGCTAGTGTGCCAGATATGAGAATCATGTACACTGCCAGGATACTGATTAGAAATGTTGGTGATTTACCCCCATGCATCATACACTACCTGGCAATTGATGGAATGGCAGCCCTTCCTATGGACCAGAAGGAGCCTTAATTGCAACATGGATGCAATCTATCAGCACTGAGTACCTCAGTGAAACATGCCACACCATAAAAGGCACAGTACCAAAATCCAGTAGCACCACCAAGGAATGCTCCAGTACACAAATTAGAAGAAAACAAAAAAGGAGTGTAACACCACAGACATAAAACTGGAACTTTAATACAACAAAAACAAGAACAGGATAAGCGCTTTCGGCATGTGCCTTCATCAGATCCTGAAAACAATTCCTACACACAGCTATTTAAGAACCAGCTAACTAATGTAAGTTAAAAGGCAATAAAGCAATTAAAAAATGAGGCAATGAAACATAGCAACACTTACTCCCCAATTGCATAGTGCACTTGTAACAAAAGCCATAAAAGGCATACATATCCCTGGCTCAGTCCTGTGGTGATACAGGGAAATAGATATACTGATCCAAACATGCCAAGAGTACATCCAGGATCTGCTGCAGTATCCTCAAGGCAGAAGACGTTGAAATCTCCAGTGAATTCCCAGTCTGTCTCTGGAAGGTCACTGTAGCAAGTATAGTGAAGGCTATACAAACCATGGCATCCACAGGGATAAGAAGTACATGCATTCCTCCAATACCCCTATGGGGGTCAATCATACCCACTAAGACCCTGTCCACTCTGAATCTATCAAGGATTTCCAGATTATCAAAGTTGTAAGGAATTATTTTTTTCTTATATTTTTGCCTTCTTGGCTGGCCTGCACCACTGGGCACAAGTGTTTTTGACAGGGACAAGACAAGCAGCTCAGTCATGTACATAGTAAAGCTAACAGCAACTGACAGCATTTTTGCTTATTACAATTCTGATAGATTTGGCAAGACTTCTCTTTATATAACGCATCTGCGACCAATGCAGAAAAGTGGGAAAATTTGACTGCGAATTGCAAATGGCACACAACATATTTTATTAGCATACAAATCTATTTGTATCTATCTATCTCATTATTCATGCATTTACACAGGCACATTCAAGGTCATCACACATTTGCATAAAGGGCCTCTATGAATTGCAGCTCATCTGTGCTCATCCATGAACATCTTGGATAGCCTAAGCACATTTGAGTAATTGACTATGGCTACCTGCCAATATAAGAGATGGTTCTTGGTAAGGGATGTGACCAAAATGGGACTAACACACAAAAGAAAATATTTAGCCTTGTCTCTCCATTTGTTTTGTTATAGGGAGATACAGATATAACCATGAGGAAGATGTTTAACAGTGCAGTAAATGCATACAAGTTATGACTAAAATGAGTAAAATTAGTCAGCATATTTACTTGTGTATAGTAACACATGAGTAGTTAAGAAATCCTAACCAACATATGAGTTAAGCTGAAATGATACATGATGATAACACCTGGGATGGTTCTTTTGGCTGGCATTAAAATGACAGTGAAAATGTGTTCTCTAAGGCAAGGGTCAGCTATTTCCTGTTTTTGACTAAATCTGAGGAAGCATCAGGTGAAGAATATGAATCAAATCAGAAACACACAAAGGCATTGAAATGAATGGGAGACTGCCAAGTCTTTTCCACATATACAAAGCCATTTCTTTAAATAACAGCACTGCAAGACTGTTAGCACTTTATACAGCTTTATCTAAAATGCTTTCTTAATACCACCTTCAAGAACATTCATATGATTAAAGGATAATGACCAATTGTGCAAAGAAAACCATATTTTTGCTTTAAGCTGAAGAAGATAATCCCCCGGATTCACTAATCTTCCATGCAGGACTAGCTTAGTCCTGCACGGAAGTGCCCATTTAGGAACAGGATGGCAGCACGCCATGCATATTAACAAGGTATGCTGCCTGAGCTCCTAGGCTTACACCGAGTGTGTATGAGTGTAGAGGCATGTCTGAGAGCGGAGCTCTCAGAATAAACATGCCCCTGCAATGTAGAACAGCAGAAGGTGTTAAGAAATGAGCGAGATCGCTCACAGGTGTCTGCATATCCCCACCAACAGTCCCCCATGTGTACAACAGCAACAGTACATATACATTAAAAGAAGAAACCCTTTTATTTATTTTTTAAAATCCGAGTACATCTAATCGTAGGTGCACAGGTGTGCCCATTGCTTAGCTACGGTTATAGCAGCTTAAAAGGCTGAAAAAGATAACAAGGAAGATATATACAAATGAAGCAGCATAGCAATAGTGTAGTGGGCAGAGCATTCGCCTCACAAGCAGGCATTTCTGGTTTGAGTCCCACTCCAGTACAGTCTGTTTTACATGGCAAAGCACATTATAACCAATATTTATGTTGCATAACCCATGAAAAAACATATATTTATGAATTGGAGTACTGCAGGAAATGCACGTGAAGTGTCAGTGTCATAATAAATAAGCCACTAGTAAGCAGGTTTAAGCACAAATAAGCAGTAGTATGCATATATAAGCACTAGTAAGTGTGTTTAAGTACATTTGCATGGGGGTAAGCATTGCCTAGACAGATTAAGCAAAGTAGAAGCTAACTGAGTGTAAGAAACTGTAACTGGAAGTAAGTACTGCTTAGCTCTTCGCAAATCTGCTTACAACTGCTTTAAAGTGCCTTATCCACTTTGTATCCAATGGCCCATGTTCTGCCCAGCAAAAAAAATAAACTGCCTCTGCAAGTCTTGAACCCAAGATCTTGTATATTACAGTCATAGTAGTTAACCACTAAACCATCATAGCAGGACATAAGGTTGAGCTTTCAACAAACAAATCCTCACCACAGGAAATCAAACTGAACATGTGAAAAGAATCTCTGTACAGTGTGATGTTGTATAACCTGCTACATAACATAAATATGTGAACTGGAGTACTAAGGCCAGATGTGAGACGTTATTGTAATAAAGTGTTGAAGTCCCCAGGACCCCATACAGTGTATGTACACATGAATCATGGATACCAGACACATATATAACATGTAATAAATAATAAATCAATGGCAAAAGGAAAATATAATGCAAATTAAATATTAAGCAATGCTACGCATTGCACAGCTCAGCTTAGTTTGGGTAAGTAATGTGTATTATTTGACCAAAGTTTGATGAAATTGAAAAAAATCAAACTGGAGATGGCATATTTCAATGAATGTAAAAAAGGCTAAAGTGGTACCTAAGGGCCTTAGGTCTTGGCAATACCCTACGGAGTTGGTGGAAGGTTCGGCATTCCACACAGATTTAATAAATTTGTTTGATAAACATGGTTTTGAACTATTGGATTTGATCAATGGGCATTACCAACAGGCTGCTGATGTTTTAACTAAAGAAATTACAAAACTGGATGTGGAAATCCAAAATGATCTGAACTTCCACTGTTATCATTTTGATTATGAGCGGTCATTCAGCAGTATTGACCAACTCATAAACAAAATTACTGCCAACAAAATAAAGAAGCTCAAAAGAGATATAAAGGCATATGGGGAGGGTACAGCCTACCCAAAACCCCCACCTTCCCAAGGTAACTTTTTGGCCTCTAGTGTGTGCCATTTTGGTGGAACAAATTGTCCCAATATGGTAGTGGGAGCAAGATCTAGTGGCTCTATACATGTGGAGGTCGATACCACAGATTCTAGTGAGCCAGTTTGACAGAGTGATCGTCTGGCTTTACAAAATTGATCTACCCCCCTGTGCAAGAGGTGGAGAATCCAAATTTTCAGAACTCAGCCTCCCACCATTCCTCCTTTCAGGGTCAGAAGACCAGGAACAGGTCCAGAAACAGGAGGAATTAGATGAGACCCAAGATGAAGAAGACTGGTTCACTACAATGACATGTGTCATTATTACAAACTCCAATTTGGACTTCAACATTTATAACTTTTTTGACTTTAACTTTTCCAACGATCTTGTGGAGTTGTTAGCCAAAGGCCTCAATTTTGTACCAACTAGACGGGCAGACTTGGCTAAAACTATCTTGGAATTAAAGTTGTTTGTCAGAAAGTTAAACTTTCAATTGTTGTTGGGTAATTATACTAGGGAACTAGGCATTTTTACCGTCCCTAGTACTTATAACCCACCTTTATGTCCAGTATTAGAAATGTTTGAGCAGATTTGTGATTTGGACATCTGCCACTTTTTAAGTCACCCTTTTTCATCACAGTCATCCAGATTTAATATCAATAAGGAAGAAAGAGCCTTATTAGACCTTTTATGTAATGCACCAGCCAGAGTAATGCAGCCTGATAAGGGTGGTGGACTGGTGGTGACGAATGAATGGGATTATATAAGGAGAATGGACGTTGTTTTGGGGCTCTGAGACTTATAAGGAAATTTCTAGGAATGAGTTGAATATAGGCCTTGCCAGAATTTCTGGTTATTATAATGACGTGTTTATCAATAACGCAATAGATTTGAACTTATTCAACTATATATCCACATCAGCACCCAAAATTCCTATAATCTTTGGTTCACCAAAAATTCACAAGAACCTTGAAGATCCCCTTATGCACCCTCTGTTTAGCGCCAGAGGTAGCATCACCTATGCCAGCGTGAAGGTAGTAGATTCAATTTTGAAAAAAAATATGTAGAGAGCGAACCACAGACATCAAAGGATTCCTGGTCTTTTTTGGACAGGGTCAATCAAATCCCGTATAGAGCAGATAGTTATTTTTTGACCATAGATGTGAGGGATTTATATTCTTCCATCCCCCATTCAGTAGCACTTGATTTGATTCCCACCTTGATGTGCTCTAAAGGAGCACCTAACGAGGAGATTCAACAGGTCAGCGAATATCTGGATATCATTCTGTCCAGCAATTACGCAACTTTTAATAACAAGTTTTACCTACAAAAAATAGGGGTACCTATGGGATCTCCTTGTGGCACCAGTGTGGCTAATCTGGTTATGGCTGTCTGGGAAAGAGAATATATGTTTACAAACCTTATATTCCAGGACAAGGTGTTATTCTATATGCGATTTCTGGATGACATTTTTATCATCTTAAAAGGGGATGGTGAAATAGTGGACCAGCTTCTAAATCATTTCAACTCTTTCACTGAGTTTCTAAAGTTTACCTTTAGTGTGGAAAGGGATAGGATTTCATACCTAGATGTAGATATTTCAAAAGATATAAGTTCCAACTGTTATATAGCTAGGATTCACTGAAAGGAAACCTTTTCTAACAGCTATTTGCAGTTCACCGGTTGTCATCCTTTTGCTCAGAAGAAATCCATCATAAAGGGTCAATTGGTGAGAGCTGCAAGAATGGTGACTAGAGATAGTGACTTCCATGATGAATGTAAATTCATGGAAAGTCTTTTCCTTAAAATAGGATACCTGAAAGGACTTATTTTGGATGTAATTTGTGAAGTCCATAATAAGCGGGAGTCAGGTTTTACGTGCCTATCCTAAGCTCTTTCAAAGCACGTGAGGATAATTGTACATTTAATCCAGTAGCCAAGACATTTTATCCTTATAGTTTCATCCTAACTTATACTGTGGATGTGAAGGGCATCATCTCTATTATACAAAAGAACTGGAGTTTTATCATGCAGGAGGGATCATTTAGGGAGAGTGAAATGGAATACCCCAAAATAGTTTTTAGAAGGGGTCAAAACCTTAAAGTATTCTGGAATCTAAAGCCAAGTTCCTGGAGACAAGAGCAAGCATGTTTAAATGCAATATGTGCCGTTATTGCAAGCACATTTCTGTGGGGTCATCCTTTGTTATAAGGAAGTCTAGATATAGAATACAAGGTAAGTTTAATTGTTCTAGTACAGGAGTTGTCTATCTAGCCAAGTATTCCCACTGCCCAGTTTTCTATGTCGGTAAAACCGACAGAAAACTGCAAGAGCATATTTACGAGCATTTATACGCTATTAGGAAGGGTAAGGTGGTGAACGCTTTAGCAAAGCATGTAAAGGAAAACCCTTTACATTCATTTTCCTTTGTAGCCATTGACCAAGTCCGATCAGATGGTACGGGAGGAGCGGATTCATTAGTTCTTGAAGGGAGAGAATTGATTTGGCAACTAAGACTAGATGCCTGCCATCATCCGGGCATAAATGATAGATTATCTATAACATGTACATTGAAACTCAATAGTTTAACTAGATAGCATTTAGTGTGTCAAATGATTCCCAATATGACATATATATATATATATATATATATATATATATATATATATATATATATATATATATATATATATATAAAAAACATGATAAGAGGACAGCTTTAAATAAAAACAAATAGGATCGTTTAATGCTATTTGATTTTATAGCAGTCTTCGGTAGCAGTTTTTTGTAGTCAGTAGTAGTGTAGATTAGTAAGACACCCAGGGTTATTGATGGTCTATTTTTATTTATTTATTTTATCTATTCCATCAGGTTACATCAAAAATTTTTTTAGTCTATATTTCATTAAATCTAGCAATATGCTTGTTTATCAATTATGGAACATCTATTTGTTTTATATGTTTCTAATTGGTTTCAGAGCTTTCTTTGACCAATATAGTGTTTTTAAATGCTTTTAAATGCATTCAATGATATCTTCATACATTTTTTTTATATAAAGATGTGAGGGTATTTAAGGGGTGGTGACTGAGTGACGTTGTTTCCGTTCTTATTCCTTTTTTTTTGGAGTTTTCTGAAGAAGTTGGTGTATTACAACAGACAAAAAGCTTGTGAGAAGCTTAAACCTAATAAAGCTTGTACTTTTTTCATTTTGGTGTTTTGGAGACTTATTTTGCAGTTCCTGACATATGGAGGAGTGTCGTGCATCTTATTTCCTTTTAAGTAATGTGTACGCCAGTTAACTCAATCTGCCCAGTGGTATGCCCCTTTAAGCAATGCCAACATTAGGTAAGCAGTTGTGCCCATAGCTTAGCCTTTCCAAAACCATCCAATCATGGGAAAGTGTGGGAAATCAGGTGTATTTAAACCCCACAGGTGCCAATAATTCCCATAACTGTTTGCAGTTCCCTACCGTAGGCAGAATGACTGGTGTTGGGGAAGGCACTCGATTTAGAGCACAGCACTGGGGCACCCAGAAGTCCAGATTCATGGTATGGCTCCTGGTAAAACACCATGAGGAGAGACTACTGCAGGGCCAGTACCAGGGTTCTCAGTATAAAGTGGAGGCCTGGGAGAGTCTCACCCATGACCTCACCAGTGCCACTGGTATCCCCCGGACTGGTGAGCAAGTCAGGCATCACCATGCTGACCTGAAGTGGTGGAGGGGTGATCTCTTGGACCAGTGGATCCAAGAAGCAAGGCAGATGGCAGATGCCCCAACACTAAGTACCCATTCTACTACGTACATAATGATTGCCTAGCTTGTGTATACTATGGATAGGTAATGGCTAAATATCACTGTATTTCTCTGACAGCTGCAGATGAAAGGGCTGCGAACCAGCATGCCCATGCTGCTAGGCTGCAAAGGCTGCATCGCAAGGCAGGTTAGTAATATTCCTGCATGTACTGTCATAACAAATAACTATAACAGTTCTGGAAAGTGTTGTATCAGTAAAGAAGTGTATTGTGTATGGGATGTACTGAATAAACCAGACAATAAGGCAGGAAGACTGTCATATAGGTTGTGTGGAAATAAAGGTGTAATATCTTGTGAATAAAAGTATAACCCCTGGAGTGCTTGTGTACATCCTGCTTTCATATGTTGTAGTGTTGCATTCTATAAATAGTACTGTTGTATGAAGCAGTGTTCCCACACTGTTGAATGCAGTTAAAATATGCAGGAATTTCAGTATAACAATGTTGGAAGTCCCAAGAAGTCAATCATATAGAACAACTGAGGGAGACTTAGACAGAAACCATTGGAATGCTTTCCACCAATTCCCTGATAGCACAATGTACTGTGATGTCAACTGCAACTTTTTTGCCACACACAGCAGGGGTTTGAATCACAGGAGTGGTAGTAAGTTGTATGCAAAATCATACCCCACAACTGTACAGATTTTGTGAAAATGTTCAGATAGAAAGATGTATGCATAATTAGACCGAACAACTGTACAGACTTTGCTAGAATGTTCAGATAGTACGCTGTAAGCATAATCATAACCATCAACTGTACAGACTGTGGCAGAATGTTCAGGTAGTAAGCTGTATGCATAGTCATACCCCTCAGCTGCTCTGATCTGTCCAGCATGTCCAGGTAAATGGCCCAAATCTGCTGCCCAGTAACCCGTTCCCCTGACATATCAGTGTGCTGATCCAAGAAATGTAGGCAGCTTATGGTGACAAACATCACACCCCCAGTCTCACATAGACCCATTAAAGCAGCACTGGCAAAAAACACACATAAATGCACGAAAACATACTCGGAGGCTCTAAATACAAATCTGCAAAACCAACAGAGGCCTCCAAAGCAAACATCCAAGCAACCTCCACTGCCCAACACAAACCATGAAACACATACTTCACAAAACCAGTGTGCCATGCAATCACACAAATCTGCAAAACCAACAGAGACCTCCAAAGCAAACATCCAAGCAACCTCCACTGCCCAACACAAACCATGAAACACATACTTCACAAAACCAGTGTGCCATGCAATCACACAAATCTGCAAAACCAACAGAGACCTCCAAAGCAAACATCCAAGCAACCTCCACTGCCCAACACAAACCATGAAACACATACTTCACAAAACCAGTGTGCCATGCAATCACAGCCCTTAAGGAAAAATAACATACCCAACATAGTAGTAATAGGAGACTCTATAGTCAGGGACACTGACATCCCACTCACTAGGCTGAATAAGGGGAAGGTTGCTGTTAGCTGCCTGTCGGGGGCCGGGATCTGCCACATAACACAAGCACTCAGGTCACTCCAGAACAAGTACAAATATGCCTCTGTCATTGTCCATGTTGGCATGAATGACCTGAGGTGTACCTCCCTGGACTACATGAAAAGAGACATGGAAGAGCTCTCTGATCACGTAGCCCAGGCCAGTATGACCCTGACCCTGAGTAGCATCCTGCCCTCACCAAGAATGATACCATGGTATAAAGAAAAAATTCTCGATTTCAACAATTGGCTAAGTTTCTGGTGTCATTCAAAGGGGATCCAGTGTCTGTCCACCTGGGATGACATGCTTGACAAGCCACGCTGCTTCGCTAGAAACGGCTTGCACCTGTCACCCTTAGGGTTTTGAATACTGGCCAAGCCTCTTACCAACCCTATAGTGCCTTTTTTAGGCAAGGCTCAAAAGAGAAAACCCACTGCTGTAAATAGCCCAAGTAACAAAAAACTGAGGGTAATGCTACTCAATGCTTGAAGTCTAAACCTCAAAATGCACGTACTCGAGGCACTCCTCAGTATGGAGAAAATTGATATATGTACAGTAAGAGAAACCTGGTTTAAGGCTCCAGAGAGCACCCCAGCACTACCAGACTACAATTCATACCATACATTTCGGCCACAGAACCCAAACCGAAATACAAAAGGTGGGGGCGTATCCATATTCATCAAAGATACCCACACCTCTAGGTTAGTGGCACAGCACGATGCTTCAGAGATCATCCACGTGCAACTAACAATGGGAAAAACTGCAGTTCAAATTGTAGCTTGCTACAGATCACCCACCATGTCCCAGGATGCCCATTCCGCATTTCTGGAAACACTGCAAAACATAAAGGTCCTACCGAACACCCTAATATTGGGTGATTTCAATTACCCAGACATTAACTGGGAGAACTACTCAAGTACTAACTCCCTTGTCCAACATTTCCTAGAATTTATAAACTCAAAAGCCCTGGTTCAACTGGTCAACACTCCCACCAGAGGTGACAACATATTGGACCTGGTCATCACCAACATGGGCAACCGGTGTTCCACACCGGAGGTCAACCCCTCACTGGTTAGATCTGACCATAAACAAATCACTTTGGATATCCACATTCCGCCCCCACTCCCGGACAAGAAAACCACCGTGAAAAACTTTTCAAAAGCAAACTTCACGTTACTTAAGATCAAGGTGGAAAGTTTCAAAGCCCCCATGCTGAAGGACAACACTGTCCAAGCTGCAAAATCCTTTACTAATGCATTCTTAGGGCGCCTACAAGAATGCATGGATCATGTCATCCCAAGCAAAACCAAGATTCACTCCTCCTAGAAAAGGAAACCAGTCTGGTGGACTCCTGCCATAAACAAGCTATACAATAGAAGGAGGAAACTAGTACAGAAAAGAGTAAAATCCCAAGAAGGGAAGACATCCTTGATCAGTATCAGCAAGAAACTACGATCCCTCATAAAAATCATCCAAGGCGAGCTTTGAAAGAAAAATTGCCAAGGACTCCAAAGATAACAACAAGGCATTCTTTAGCTATGTCAAGAATCTAAGTGGCAATGCTCAGATCTGCTCGAAGTTAGACCAATATTGCCAACATCCTGGCAGACAGGTTCAGCACAAACTTCACCCCTCTCTCACCCCCAAAAGGGCCCATAACCATACCAGAAGAATGTACAGTCACTGAAATCACAGAAACTCAGGTTAAAACACCCCTCTTCAAAACCAAAAACATAGCATCAATGGGACCTGATGGTGTCCCAGGCTGCATCCTACATGAGATCAAAGATGAACTAACCCCTCACCTAAACATACTGTTCATACTCCTCTCCACAGGCTATGTACCCATAGAGTGGCGCACAGCAATGGTTATTCCACTCCACAAAGGTGGAGCCACAACAGTCCCCGGGAACTATCGCCCTATAAGCCTGACTAGCTTGGTCTGCAAGGCTATGGAGCGCATCATCATGGAACTCATTAACAGAGACAGTGGGAACCTCCAAACACTGGACCCTACACAGTTCGGCTTTGTTAAGGGCCAATCATGCCTCCTAACCCTGGTGGACATCTTTGAGACAGTTACCAAGGCTATAGATGAGGGAAAGGTGGTACACACAGCCTACCTAGACCTCGAAAAGGCCTTCGACACCATTCCCCATTCTGGTATTATAGACAGGCTCACCAGCCTGAACATAAACCCTTATGTCACAAGATGGGCTGCCAACTTGCACACAGACAGAACCCACATGGTGAGAGTTGCAGGAGCTATGTCCGACTCTAAACCGGTTACAAGTGGCATTCTCCAGGGCTCAGTCCTAGGACCCCTCCTGTTTGGCATATACTTCTCAGAGGTACAGGCAAGCACAGGAGGACTATGGCTGACCAAGTTCACAGAAAATTGCAAACTAGGGGCTATAATTGACTCTCTGGCTGACACAGACATCCTCCAAAAGGGTCTCACTGAGACGGATACCTGGTGTCAAAATCATGGCCTCAAGCTAAATGCCAAAAAGTGCATAGTCATCCCCTTTGGAAAAAACAAAGTACCCACAAACTACCACATAGGTGGTAGTTCCCTAAATACGGAAGAAGTAATGAGGGATCTGGGGACCCAAGTAGATAGTAATCTCATCTTTGATAATCACATTGCCAAAGTGGTTAGAAAAGCCTTCTACATGGCCCACCTAATCACAAAAGGGTTCACATCCAGATCAAAAGAGGTCATTGTGCCCCTCTACTCATCACTCATCAGACCCATCATAGACTACAACGCCCCATTTGGGATGTACCTTACAAGACACGTGCAACAGCTGGAAAGACCACAGAAGTACCTCACCAAGAGGATCACTGGCCTCAAACAGATGCCCTATGCAGCTCGACTGAAGAAACTGCAACTGTACTCGGTTGCATACTGCCTACTCAGGGGTAATCTCTGCCTGACATACAAGGCCATGTCCATCCCAGAATTGATAGACATCTTCCACCTAAAGGAAACCTTATCCCCTCGAGCCACACACTCTAGGGATCTAAACCTCACCACAACAATAAATAGGACATGCTGGAGGGATAGATTCCTGTACCAGAGACTTCCCATGCTTTAGAATAAGATCACGATCTACATTAGGCAGAGCTCCTCACTAACACTCTTCAAAAGAAACCTTGATGAGTGGATGGGAAACAGAAAGTTTACCTCGGGAATCACTTCAGTGGTTCTGCTGGACAGAGGCATAGGGAACTAATTTAAGGGGGTGGTGAAAGCCAACACATTCTGGCTAGGCTAATAAATGCCTTTGGGCAGATAGCCTAGTACTTACCTATGAACCTATATAATGGATAGTCAGACCCGAACATAAAAAGAGAATGTATATGGAAACAAACCTGTCATTGTAGTATCTCACCCAAAGTGTATGACAGCTATTCCAAAATATGTCACATTAACACCTGCACCCTGTCAAGCCTTGACCAGAGTATGTGCAATAACGGATTGTTAGGTATGTGTATAACATCAACATGGAATCTTGGAATATGTGTAGTATTTGTCAGGTAGTGTTAACAAAGATTTTCTCCACAGCTATAACAGGTAAGAGGTGCAAACTAAACATAAGGCACAGTCCACACATATACTAATCTACAAATATACCATTGTACAAAATAAGGACGTTGGGTAGTGTAATAATACACGTAAAGGACAGATCACTGTAGTGACTAAGAAAGTTGTGAAAACTACAGGGATGTATTAGTTGTTAATTGACCTCTCTCTCTCACCCCCTCCATATGTGCAACAATAACCTTATTACACACCTCAATGGATACGTGTACACCCCAAACTATTGTTGGGACATATGTCCTATTGGTTTATAAATATTCACATTTGGTTCTATGCATGCCCCATGTTAAAATACTCCCATATTGGTGGCCTGTTGCCATCAATGAAACTTGCATGCTGTTGTAATGGCCACTGTTGTCCCATATATGCATGTGTACTGCTTGATCTGCAACTGTTATAAACTGATGTCTTGGGTTAATGGGAATACCTATGCATACTGTTATAACTAATCCTGAATGCTGTTGACTATGACTAACTGATATCTTTCTTAAAACTGCGACACCATAGCATGTATGGGAAGGCCGGTCCCAGCGGACACACCTGTCCCACCTCAGCTGGCCATGGGACTGGGCACCAGCACATCTGGGACCCAGCCTGGGACCTGCTCCTTCGTTGGCCCTGCACCACCTTCAGGTGGAACTGCTGCAGAGAATGGGGCTCGGCCCCTCTGGGACCAGGGGTGGAGTAGTACCTGTCACCCACCATCAGGTCCTGGCCATGGTGTGTAGGGAGCTCAACAAGGAGATTTAAGACCAGCTACACCAGCTTGAGGGCCGTGTGGCACAAATAGAGGGTGAGCCTGCCCCTCCAACCCAGCCCCCAGCACATTCACCTTTGGGGCCGTGAAGGTGCAGTGGTGACTGCCCATGGGTGGGGACCTCAGTCCCGCTGTTTCCATTTGAGGGCTCATGGGCTTGCGACTTCCAAACACCCTCTCCCCATCCAAGGTGTTTAGCCCCACAAGTGTAATATTCCACCCCTGAATGTGTCTTGTTTGTCTTGTCTGTTAACCTACCCAACCTACCTCTCCAAATATACCTACTACCCTTCCCCAACATCCCACTCTCACCTGAAAAAGAAAAAAAAGGGCAATCTGTTCCCACAAATAAATCTCGCCCCATACATAGCTGTCCATTTCGCACACCTGTCCACTGGACACGTAATCTGGTCTAATTGGCATCACAATGTATTATTGTTGTCCTCACCCCCACCCAAGGGTTGGAACATCCAAATCTACCTCCAAATTCAGTGTATATGCACAGCTGTTGCTGTAGAAGAAATGGGCAGCTGTGGACCTTCCCTACAGCCTTCCTGTACATCCCTGGCTATTTTTATTACTGATTTTCCCTTTTTGTGCCCCTTTTTTCACCACTTTCCTATTAACCCCTTTTTCCTTTTCTTTTAATGAAATTAGCACAGGGGTAAGGGGGAGTAAGCACTTTTAAGCAGCTGTAAGCGGGTTTAAGCCTGTTTGGGCAAATAAGTAATGCCTACACTGGTTAAGCAATGTAGAAGCTAATTGAGTGTAAGAAGCTTTAACCGGAAGTTAGCAGTGCTTACCTCCATGCAAACCCACGCAAACCCGCTTACAACTGCTTAAAAGTGCCTTAATCATTCTGTATCCAATGGCCAGTGCTCTGCCCAGCAACAAAATAAACATCCTCTGCAAGTCTCAAACCCAAGACCCTGCACACCATAGACAAAATGCTTTACCACTAAGCCATGACAGATATAAATAAGCATGATGTTTTCATAGACATATCATCCAGTCCAGACATGCAACATTACAGAAAATGTATACCATCATCGAAATGTATGTGTGTGTAAATATATTATCTAAATAGATACAACATATCTATATGTGTAAATATATATATATATATATATATATATATATTTCTAAAAATATATACATATATGCAAATGCCTACATCGACACATCCTATATGTCTACATATACACAGCAAGTTACATATGTGTACGCAGATATATATCTATGTAGGTATATATGGACATAGTTATATATATATCTAAGCAGATATATATCTACATAGGTATATATGGCCATACCTCTGTAGATAACAATGACAGATTAACAAAAACACATATGTCCACATGCACCATTAATGGGGTTGAGAGGCCCCACACACTATACGTCTTGTACGAATAGGCATCCCACCCCCACAGCCAAACATGTCCTCCCTGCAATACACTACCAAGTGTTGCAGATCCCATAACCAAGACCTGACATGACATGGGCACAAGATGTTAACAGTACTACATCCCACCTGTATGATGTCAGGCTGGTATTGGTAACATATCATGCAGTACAGTCTGCCTCTCATAGGAAATGTAAAATGTGGAAGCCATCAACATCCCCAGGATACAGATACACAGACACAGATATGCAGATATAGATTTACATATATATATATATATATATATATATATATATATATATATATACATATATATCTATATATATATATATATATATATATATATATGTGACTACACATACACATGCAGATATATGTACAGTAAGATACATATATAGAAGGTGCACACAATATGGAACAGCCACTATGCCTACAGTTAACACCTGAACAACTGGACATTGTATGGGCCAACCATACAAGTGACAATCACTGCCTGCAAAATATACCCACAGAGAGGTCATAGGAAAAAACACCACATACAGGTTTGAAGAAATAGAAAACTTTTAATTGTGAACTATTACATTTCTGTACGCCATGTCATATAGCCGTTTAGACACTGACATCCATATAAACAGAGTAATGCAACCGTGGAACAGTTATATTAATACAGTAGTCTGGAAAGGTTCACAACTGTTGCTGTCCAGGCCAAGCCCTTCATATTATACAATGGTGAGGACAGACTGGGCCACAGGATTCCAAACAATCAACAGTATGTAATGAAGGTGTATAGTTCAGCAGCCTCTGTCTACACTCTGTATAAAATCACTAGGTGGTAAGATGTCATGTGACCAAATGGGTTGTAACTGTTACATAACAAGGCATAACTAACACCATCACAAGCACACTGACCAACAGAACAGTCTGTATGGCAGGAGGCAGTAGGCTTGCATTAACCCAGATTATGTAAGTAATGTAAATATAGGTGAAGTATACGGTACTGTACATCCAGATACCTTAAGGCAGCTCAGCCCTGATACCCCCACATTTTGTAACAGCCTAGATCATTTCTGGTGCTTCCCCCTAGACTCAATAATACAGGGCCATATACCACTGTTAGATATACATGCGCCTCTGGAGTGCATAAGAACACACATGTATTGTGTAGGTGATGCCCACACATATATGGCCCCAGCCCCACCGTATGTGTGGGGGATACAACAGCAGTGGACTAATGGCAGCAATAGCAGTGTGATATACTCACAGCCCACCACAGAACAACCACCGGCAGCATCACATATGTGCAAAGTATGGTATGTAGGTGGAGGACAGAGGCTAGAACATAGGCACAAATGTGGAACACTGTTGCCATACACTAAGCAAGTTGCTGGTGTTACAGGATAGTCTGCAACATACCTTTAGTCAGGGAATTGAGGTTAGAAACAGAAATGGATGTAGCCATGTACTGATAGCACTCAACACACACACTGCCAGTGAAATATCTGACAAAGGACCTGTGTGGTGGACAGACAACACATGATAGGCACGCCTCTGGCCACCAAGAGGATAGGCTCACAGTTGTGAGCTATGCAGACAGACTGCATTCCAAGGTAAACTAGTATGTACACACACACCCTGTAATACCAGTACTATTCAAAGCATAACACAACTCCACTCACACTTTGTCTGTAGTTCCTGAACCTCCTACAAATATGTAGCTATCCTGAGTGTGCCGGCTCTCCTATAAGAGGTATTGCTACCTGCTGTTTATAACACTGATGCCCACACACGGAAGGATGTCCATCACACAGGATGTAGGGGTTTAGAGTAGGTGGCTGCCATGACAATGACAGTTGAAAGTACTACACATGTGTAATTATATATATATGGCTATCTGGATAATAATATGTACATATATTTCCACCATATGTCCTGGACATGTAGTGTAGTCCTACCCCAGCTTCTTTAGTCCCACAGTCGTAGTGCAAGGGGATGTCAGGTATGTATAGTAGGTATATTAGTAGACTATTGCTACTGTCATTGGGATTGTCTTCACAGACATGGTGTGTGTCAGAGGTCAAATCTGCTTATAGCATGTGTGTCATTGGTTACTAACAGACATCCTAAGGACATCATAGTAAAGTACCGCTGCTAGCATGTAATGCCCCTGTTGACTGCAGCAGAGATATTGGCCTATATATGTGGACATTCTGACACACTCTGTACAGTCCAGAGGTATACACATAACCCCTTAGTGTTAAACATGTGTACCATGCATGACAATATGGATGTAGACAGCCATGTAGATGATATAACACATAACGACTGGAATATATTTGCCACCCTAGGTTATGCATTCACACATCCCTGTCTGGCCTGACACATAATAACCTCTGGTACAGGGGTGCCATGGCCACACACTACCCACTAGATATTGACATACATCTGTACAGTATACCACTGCTCTGTCTGACATACATGACTGTTAAGAGAGGCCCAGCAGCAGTACATCTGGCAAGTATCTGCACATGACATCTCACTGGGTAAGTACACTAAGCTTCTAGGCATGTAACAATGCATTGTGCAGGCAACAGGCAGACTGGCTCAACACTGGCCAACATCTCTTATGGGAGAATACTCATGTACCTGCATATATAGCAGGCTCTACAGGATGGCATAGCACAGGGTAAGATACACCTGTGTGAAAGTGCATAACAACAACCAATTTGAACACCACCACAGCCACATATGTTAAGCTAGTATAATATTACAGTATATGGACTATCTGTTCGACACCATCCTCATATGTGCCACTCACAGACTGACCCTACATATACTGGGCTGCTACACAGTTTGGTCTGATGGCTGTCTGTGGTATGGAACATGTGAGTGTATGGCCCTACAAACATGTATGCCAGTATGGTACCATACAGTGGAGCAGCATGTAACATCAGATAGGATGGGACCTAGAACAATGACATCTACCACAGTCTGTACACAGTCTAAAGTAAATATTAACAATATGCACACTGTTGACATTCACCATAAGTACACAGACCTCAGTACTGTACAAACATCCACAGAATATCCAGGTAATATCATCAAATATAACCCCTTACTGTACATAACATGTGTAGCAGTGTAATATCTCACTGTCTTGTTATCATATATGATGAAACTAATTATGGTATAAAGCACATATGCACCACTTCATGCATGACATATGTACACAGGTTGACAGAGTTGTGGCTGGAAGCACATACACAGGGCCAATGATGACATATTGCTGTGATAACCTCGTACATTTACTGTTGTAACAGGGTTTGTTGCACCATATGTCCTATGAGGGATATAAAGCCAGTAACTGTCATGGCTTTCACCATCTACAGACTGCAATCCTCACACTACCTTCTGCAGTCCACAGATAGATGCTCCATGGGTAACACATGAAACCAAAGGCACAACACACTGCCCTGTCTGCAGATGACCCTGCAGATGGGGATTCCTCATAAACATGGAACTGACATGGCAGGTATTGAGACATGTAGGACAGTCATATCCACACACACACACTCTCTGTTAAACCAGCATTACTCCAAATGCAGTATAGCAGCACTTACAGTCTGCTGTCAGGTCAGGCACATCCCCCTCCTGTGTGTTGCCCTGTTTCCACAGTGTATGTTGTTAGCGGTAAATCCCCAATCCATCTGAGATGCTGTTTTCCAAACAACAGATCTAGTTCCTGCTCACAGTGAATGAAAAGGGCCGACACTAACATGATGTTCCTAGATATTGCAGTGTGTTTCCATGCAATTGGCTATGGGAATGTTACCACAGCTGTTCCACATGCAATCAGCTAGGGGAAGGCTGCAATTCATACAGAGGCCATCAGCTGATCATGAGCATCACTTAAAATACACATGCTGCTGCCAGACAAAGCAGGTGTAGGTCCCCACATCCACCAGAGAGGGAGTGTGAGAGGCAGACAGAGGCAAAGACAAGTTATGGAGGGGTGGGAGAGTAAAACCTAAGCATGTTTGTGTCACACACCTACCAGCACAGGGTACCAAAACCCTGATGACTATGTAGTGCTATCACATTTCTATGCAGTTATTGGATGCATCACATGGGTCACTTGTTGTGGAGCCCTCAGAACATATATGTGATGGTGACTGATCTGCAACAGGGATATGGTAGCTATACAGTAGGTGAAGTACACGTGCCTGTCCGTATGAACAGGTGCCAGGATCAACACAGCCCACACTCTCACAGGGACGCACACACATTGACACACTTGGCCGGGCTAGGATTACAACTCGTCAGTAGTGGGATTGCCACAACATATCACTGTGAAGGTATCACATGTACCACACGGGTCATACGGGGGTTGTATGGGCAAAGGGTATGGGGAGGTTTCTGACATCAGACAGCATGCTTCAGTATGCCCATGGGGGTTGTAGGGAGTGTGGATATGAACATATGCACTATACAACACACACACAAACACATGGGGTGCCAGTACTGACATGCATGGGTGTATGTCTGCACGGGTGTGTGGTGGCCGACTGTGCCAGATGGCTGTACAAGGCTAGGTGATGGGTATACCTTGGCATCAGGCCACATGACAATGGTCTGCATTGTGGCTCAGGGCTGTTAGTGTCTGCATTTGCCCACACAGGTGGATATTGTATCCCCCATCCAGTCACCTGGGTGACTATTGTGTGTGGCCAATGCTGTGCATCACTTGCCATGTATATGTTCCTTAGTCCATGACATGGACAGTGTCTGGGATGTGCACACCTCCCACATGCATGTACAGTGACATATGGAACTGTACCTGGGGTGTCTGGCCCATGTTGTGAACACAGATTATCATTAGATGTGCTAGTCTTGCCCACCTGTGGTGGGAACTGGTAATGGATGGCAGGTTTACCCTGCACCTACATTGACAGCCTGCTAACAGCATTCCCTGGTGTCAGTGGCATCTGTCAATACAGGGCATGTTGTCAGGCATGGTATGTCCTTTGTGGGTCACGTGTGATGGCACCACAGGTGTTGCACGTGTCCATTGGGGAATATGGGGAAGGTGAATTGTCTGTATGTACGTGCATATAGGACAGATGGACAGGGTGCCATGCCCTCTGTAGCCAACAGCTATTACCCCATAGTTACTATCAGTGGCCAATATGCAGTGTACTACCCACATATTGGCTGTTGCCTAGGCATTTGTGTGTGTGTGTGTGTATGAGACATGGGTTGAGAGTGTGCTCTGGGTAATACTGATGTTGCTAACTGTGATTGCCTGGCCTTGATGTCACATGTATGGGTGTAGCTTTGCACCCTAGCCTCTCAGCTATTTCACATCTATTATCCCTGTACGGTGGACATTGTGATATATAGTAGGGCCACCATATAAGAAATATGTAAAACCCATTCCACATTGGCCACAGGTGTCACACACTCACAACCAACTCCACACAGGATACTAGTTACAAACACACACATGCACCTGTCATGTCGTAGAACCCCTTCCTAACTAGTTTATTACACTACAGCACTACGCAGTTATAGTATGTGCCACGGAGATTACTGGAGTACTCCTTCCCCAAAGGTGTGTATCATATTGGATGAAATCAGCAGGATTGCCAAACTAGGCCATTCAAATTTTAGTCAGTGTGACTAGCTTAAAATGCATTGCACCCTACACAGACAGTGACACACACACAAAACATCCACAACTGACATGGGTGGGTATAGAACCCCTAACAGAGTTCTATAGTACACGACAGCATGGAGCTGTTATAGGATGCACCACGGGCATTACTGAAGAGCTCTTTTCCCAAAGCTGTATTTTACAATGAATGACATCAGCAGGATTGCCAAAGTAGGCCATTTGAAATGTACTGAGTGTGACTAGCTTATAATGCATTGCTCTGTACATAGACATTAAAACACCCAGAACTGCCATGGGTTGGGATGGAACCCTACCACAGTTCTAAAGCACACTACAGAAACATGCAGTTAGGGCACGCGCTACAGAGATTACTGGGATGCAACCTTCCCAGAGGTGTATTTCTAGGTGGGTGACATCAGCAGCCTTGCCAAAGTTGAGTATATGAATTGAAAGGAGTGTGAGTACTCTAAAATGCATTGCTCTCTACACAGACAGACACACACACACTTGCCATTTCTGGGATTAGAGCATCTACCTAACTACTTTATCACACTACAACAATACACAGTTACAGGATGCACTCTACACAATCAGAGACAGACACACAATTGTCAAGTCTGGGGTTAAAACTCCTACCGAACTTGTTTATCACACTATAGCAGTACACAGTTATGGGATGCACCACAGAGATTACTAGGATGCAGCTCTCCCAAAGGTGTATTTCACATTGGATGACCTCAGCAGGCTTGTCATAGTAGGGCTATGGGGAGGGCAGCATGTGTGCATGGGCCATAACCCATTCATCTAGGGGTTGACACACCACATGCGGGCACACACAGGGTCATATTTCACAGGTACGTGTATACAGCTGCTAGATGACTACTTCCTTGTACAGTCATGTTGCACAGCTGGCACATGCACCACATAGTCTGTAATGCTGGCAGATACTGGTGGCTAGTATCTGCAGTGAGTGATATCTGCACCTCATGTGTTTGGGGCCCTTTGGCTGTGTGCTGGGTGGGACAGGCCTGGATGCCTCCTTGTCACAGTCACCCTCTTCCACACATCTATGAATGTCTACCTTTGGCTTATTATAGTGTGTTTTCCTGACATATATCTCTGTATTTCTATCCACTATGTGTGCAAGGCATGAGTGGTGCATACTGACGAGTGTCTGCACTAACAAATGCAACTGCCAGATATGTCTGGTCCACTGGTGTTTGCAGACATAGCCTTCATGTGTTTAAGTGTGTGAGCATGCCCAGTATGACCTTTCAGTATGTTGTTGACTGACATTGCCTTCATTTCTCTAAGTGTGTGAGCATGGCCAGTATGGCCATCTGTATTGAATGTGTGGATCGTGTCCGTCCAGGTAGTTTGTGCTGCAGTGATGACCTTTGTGTTGTACACTGACAGGTAGCATGCTATCTCTGCAGGGTATCCATCGATCATTTGGCTTTGACTGTTACTACATTTCTGCATAGCAGAGGGGGAAACACCAGACTGTTTCTACATTTCTACACAGGAGTGGGGAGGCACACCTGACTGTTATTACATTACTATGTAGGATGGGTGGCACACCTGACTATTACTACATTTCTACACAGGATTGGGGGGCACACCTGACTGTTATTACATTACTATGTAGGATGGGGGGGCACACCTGACTATTTCTACATTTCTACATAGGATTGGGGGGGGCACACCTGACTGTTATTACATTACTATGTAGGATGGAGGGGCACATCTGTCTATTTCTACATTTCTACACAGGGTTGGGGGGCACACCTGACTGTTATTACATTACTATGTAGGATGTTGGGGGCACATGTGACACTTGTACACATTTGCTATGACTGTACTGGTATGTCAGGTACTCCATTTTATTCTGTATTGCTAACTATCATGGTGACTAGAGGCATACCAGTGTACTATAAATCGTGGCTTTGGTTGCCCTACATATTATTGTCTGACTTCCTACCCTTTAGAACTAACATCCCACTGCCTGCCCTGCTGTGGTCAGTCTGTGTAGGCCTGGGGGGGAGGTTAACCATAGCCATCATTCAGGGGCTATGGCATTGGCACTGCTTGGGTTTGTCTACACCTGTCCTGCTGACTTAGACTGTTGTTGGGTATGTGAACCGTCCTGACTGGCATGTGTGGGTCATATGGACACACATGTCACTCAGCATATTTCCTGCAGTGGGTTTTGTCACCCTGTGTATTACTGGCTACTATGGTCACTCCAGTATGTGTTACAGATGTCATGGTGCCACTATGGGTGTCTACTGTCTGCTGTCATAACATTCAGCTACCCAATTCCCTTGCATGCTCACATCCATACCATAGCTACAGGTAACAACACATTCTACTCCATTTGACAATTGGTAGGTTGATTGACTTACCTTCAGGGTGTGCCAGACTTGCAGATGGTGCTGGAGGGCTGCCTATGTCAGAGGCACATAGTACACTCCTGATACATGGTTGAGCACAGGTAGTGTCATGATTGGCATCCCTTTTACTACATGTGCGAGTCAGAGAGAGGTGTCATTCCCTGGGTCCCTACTGTGTCAGTGCATGTGGTATGAGTTGCCTCTTTTCCAAGGCCAGAGCATACTGGGCATGCCTCCTTCTGCCTACTGGGGCAGGCTCAGGTTGTTCCACCTCCTGGTCACTTTGTGCTTGTGCAGGCCTTGGCATTGGTGTGGGGCTGTGTGGCCCTGCCCCATGCTGTACCTGCTGCAGCTGTTTTCACAGGATCATATTGTGTAGCATAGCACATACCATAACAATTTGGGTACATGTAGCTGGTGAATACTGCAAGGCTCCACCAGATGTATCCAGACACCGGAACCGTGACCTGAGCATCCCAAACACACACTATATTATATGTCTGGCCTGTGTGTGTGCCTGATTATGTCATTGTTGTTCAGGTGTGTGTGCATTTCTGATGGGTGTCATCAGCCACGGCTCTAGTGTGTACCCAGCATCCCCCACTAGGTGACCATAGGGGATGTCCCTACTGGCAAATCTCTGGTACAGCTGCATCACATGCCATATATGGGAATTGTCATAGCTTCCAGGGCAGCCAGCACACACATTCATTATAATGCCCTGGGCATCACATACGACCTGGCAGTTGATGGAGGGGATGCCCCTGTGGTTGGTTTAGGCCCTACCCTGCTCACTGGGTGTTGCTTTGATGCATATGTGCATGCAGTCTATAGCACCCACTACCCCAGGGTATTCTGCTATTTGGTGGAAGAGATGCATATTGCTGGTCAACACCTCACGGGTGTTGAGGAAATATACGTGCTTACTGGCATGTGCTGACATGGCATCCAGGAACTGGTGGAATACTCTGGATGTTGATGCCTGTGAGATCCCCATGATATCCTCAGTTGTGCTTTGGGAGGTACCTGTGGCTAGTATACCTAGGACTACACATACCTTGGTATCCACTGGAATGGGTTCCACTCTGCCAGTTTGGTGTGTCAGGTGTGGCCGGCACAGCTCAACAATTTGCTGAAGGAGGTCTCTGACCACCCTATAGCACTACACTATCTCCAGCTCATGTAGCCCCTAGTAGGTTACCCTGGGTCTATACACTCTTCTCCGTCTCCTCACTGTGGGTTGTTCAGCAGCATTCACATCCTCTCCACCCTCAGCCTCTTCCACATGTTGTTCTATGTTGCCTGCTGCAGCCCTTCTCATTTTGTAGGTTTGTTTGTTAAAATGTTTCCGCTTATATACACCTGTGGTGTAGAGTGTGGGAAAAACCAGAGTGAAAGGTGTTTGCTTAGTTTATAGTAGTGTTCTGGGCTGGGCTGGCCTGCTGCCTGTGTAATTGGCTGATTCTGATACATTTCACCAGCCAGCTAAGCTAGTTCTCCTTGATTACCTTCCTACTGCTGTTTTCCCTTCCCATTGCCTCCCTGTTTAAGCCCGTGTGCACGCCATGCAAACAGAGTGCTCAAATCTGCACACTGTTGCTATTTCCTGGTTTAACTTCTTTTTTCTTCCTGTAAAACCTAGTGCATGGCACTCACACCCGCTTAGGCTTTGTAAAGAGTGCTAGGCAGGTTTAGACACACCCCCTAACTTAGCTGTGCTATGCTAGGAGCAAACCCGAGCCACAGGGCTCCAATCCACTTACAGTATGCCTGGCACCCCACCTGATGTCACCTACCTCCTAGGCTTGCACCAAGCTATTCCCACTCTTACACTGTTGGGACCTGACTCACATGCTGGGGAAAACTGGGATTCACTATCCTTCCCCTCATTTGCATAGGATTGCCTGCTAATGCGTAGTTACATGTCTCACATTGAGCCTCCCCCCTTAGCAACCACTACTCACTGGCCAGGTTGTCTTCTGCCTGCCATTGGCTTGCATGGCAGAATACTGATTTTAGTTAGAATGCTTATTTTAGGTTTATTTTATTATTTCCCCCCCGATCCCGTTTGCGTGCCGCTGCCTATGCTTAAACGGCCGAGATCGGCTAAAATAAAAATAAAAGTTTTTTTTTTTTATTTTTTGTTTTGTTTGCAATGCCAATGGCCTTATACTTGGCCATTGGCATGCTTACTACTTGATATGCAGCCTTTATTCGGAGCTGTCATAGCTCCGTTTTGCATTTTGCAGAAATGTACTCGGTTACTAACTAAGTACATTTTTGCAGAGAGAACAAGTCTTGCACGAACTGTTGCAAGCTTCCTGAATTGCAAAATCACATCATTTGCATGGATGTCACCTGTAAAGGGGGTGATTTGTATACCAGGGCTTAGTCTGTGCAAGATTAGTGCAGGAGCCCTTGTACACGCCCCTGCAGGCTGTTCCTGGATCGCGCAGCAGACATATTGCCTGCTTGAGCTCCTGCACCAATCTTGCACTCTGTGCAAGCTTTTGAGAATCCGGGGGATTGTTTAGCAGATAATGTCTTAACTGTTCATGATGCAAATAATTTTCATTTTTGGCAACCATTGCATTTTTCATTAGTAATACATGCAAAATTACATGTAAGTGCATTCCTGATTAAGTACACATTAATATTACACATATTACACATGTATATGCTGTAAAGCAGGCTTTGTATGTAACGTGTCACTGTTTTGCACTTGTGTAGAGTAACTACAAATGTACGTTATTGTATCTAAAAGACTGTCAGATGTGTGCATTTTTCAGGAATATCTCCTGAAATAGGGGGCTAGAAAGGGTAAGTTGAGAGCTTGTCTTGTTCAAATACTGCTCAAGGCACAAATGCCATTTGCACGGGTACACACTATTGCATTAATAGAAACACTTACACAGACACACTCACACAAACACACACACACACACACACACACACACACACACACACACACACACACACACACACACACGCACATGCACACACAGACATACAAACATGAGTGACCAGAAGCTAATTTCTATGTTTTTACTTTCATATTGCTGAAGAAAAGCAGATGCATACACTTTTACCATTAGGATTCAAAAATAATGATCATTGTCAGATTACTATTTCAGGAATATTGTGAATAATATATCAGCCAAAACAAACATTGTCATGTGCAGTACCTTAAATAAAAGCAACTACCCTATGAAAAATAAGAACCGGAAGGTTGGGCGCTGGGCTGGCAACTCAACACTGTAAAACTCCACTGCCAATCATGAGCGGACAGATAATCCGCTGTGGCGACCCCTAACCGGGAAAAGCCGAAAGAAGAAGAAGAAGACACGCACACACACACACACACACACACACACACACACACACACACACACACACACGCACACACACACGCACACACACACGCACACACACACACACACACACACACACACACACACACACACAATTACATTTACTGATGCAGCCTTGCTAAAGCCTAGGCAAACTGGTTTAGTACAGTAAGACTGAATAGCAAATAATTGCATGCAGTATCTTTTAACTGATTATGTGTGAGATGTTTGTATTCTGCTATCAAATTTGTTTCAATATTGTATTTATATAATATTTTTTTACACTTTGAATGTGTAAAATTTCCCTGTTTAGTTTTTGTACTGGAGCTTCCTTCTCTGGGGTCTGTGTAGAAAAAGGTGCCAAAACCCAGTTGCTCATCCTAGTGAACAAAACATAAATAAATAAAATAGTACTGCTGTGCTAAGGTGATTGTCCAGTAATGTTGCAGCTTATTTGCACATGTTAATGCCCCATTTATTTAAGTGGCATATACCCAACCATTTACTAAGTTTGTTTGCAAACTTCTCCCTCATATTGGTTTCAATGCAACATCAGGTGGTAAGAGATGGTTCAAATGAAAAAAAAAAAGCAGTTTTGATGAATCATCTTGCAGCACAGACAGTAAGCCCAGCTACCAGTCTAATTCTAGATAAAGCTATACCTTTTTGTCAGTCACTTACTACCGTATCCATTGGTAGTCATTCACTAAGCCTGCCGAGCTGTCCTTCCCATGTTCTGGGCTGAAGGTGCTGCAGACTTGTGTGTGAGCTGTGAAATTACATCCACAATATTCAAACAGGAAAGCTTTCCCATGCTTCAGAAACTCAATTTTCAAAAGCTAAAATTCAAAAAGACATCACTATAGTCTGTGTACTCTGGCTCACCTAACTCTTCTGCAATATTTCTGTTTATGGGATCATTTGTTCTAACTAATCCAGCTGCTCCCCCCTCCCATCAACATCATTGTTTTCTTCTGTTTTTCTTCAGTTTAAAGCTATGGACTGTTGCCATGGATTACTGATGAGAGAATTCAAAATTCTGCTCAGTTTAAACGCAGAAAGGCACTTCACTGACAACAGGTGCCACACTGCATTGTACTGCTTTGTTACTTAACAAGCTTTAGATGAAAGATGTTTACTTAAATGGCAGTATAATGCATTGTATTTAACTGCCTTACATGAAATGGTTGTCCTAGAAGCTGTCAAGCATATGTTTTGGATCTGCATATGCATGTTGACAAAGTAAACGCGTTAAGGAGAAATCATTAATTTCTTTGGTATAGCAGATGGAAATGTGCTTTTTCTTTATGCCCCAACACCTTGGGGAGGATGCTTGCAGTGAGGCAGATCATGTGTAAGGATTTGTATTCCCAAACATAACTACATAAAAACAATCTCCGTGCTAGTTTTACTTTGTATTTTTTCCTGCCCTGTTTATACCTTCTCTTGCTTTCAATCTGTGGGGGTTGGAGGGTGATGATTTGGCACATATATGACTCTCTCTGTCCCTGCCTCTAAAGCGGGAAAGAATAAGTAACCACAAAAGCCAGAAAATTCCAAATCCTTTATTCAGATACACAGAATGCCACTGGTGTCTGCAGCTGTCATTCACTGCCTGTTTTCTGATGTAGCAAATCTTCTTATTGAATTCAAATCAACTATAGGAGAGTCCTGGGTCCAACATTTATGTCAGTGATGCCAACTATATATATATATATATATATATATATATATATATATATATATATATAAATATATATATATATATATATATATATATATATATGTGTGTGTATATATATATATATATATATATATATATATATATATATATGTATATATATATATATATATATATATATATATATGTGTGTGTGTGTGTGTGTGTGTGTGTCACTTGTAAGGTTTAAATGTTTGATTCCATGCTTGTGCAAAATTAAACAAAATATAGATATTAGTGCCAAAAATAATGAATGTTATGCAGTAAACTCTGTGTTAACCAGCATCCATGGGGATTGGTAGATGCCGGATAATTGTAGTTTCTGGTTGCTTGAGAGTTTGTAAAAATAGGCCTGACTAATACTGTCCCTTATACTATTTGCTTGGTTTGACTTTTTCTCAGTTTGGAGAGAAAGGGAATTTATTCCTAGCTTCTTTTATAAAACTCTGAAACTCTAAAAATGTAAGGTATGTTTCTGCAGGCAGAAAACAGAAAGTGCAACACATGAAAATTGCATTGTATTTCACTGATTCTTTTGCCGGTTGCTTGAGAGTGCCGGTTGCTTGAATTCCAGTTAATTGAGTTTACTGTACGCATTCACTGCCTGCAAATGTCAAGTAAGTACATCAAGAGTTTTCAGAGAAGTTAAATTGTGTTATGACTAAAGATTCATAGATTCATAGATTCATGGTGATGTATAATACAGATGTTTCCTATCACTTAATCAGATAGTTTGCCATGATAATTTCAATCATTTCAGGTACAAAAACTGTACATCTGGTAAAATTCAGAGTCCTTTAGGGAATGAGGATAATATTTTGGATATAGTGTATGACTCTATATATGGGTCATGTTGAACTGCAGTATGTTGTGCATATGGAAGCAGAGTGAGAATTCAGCATGCACACAACCCTGATGTCCAAAGATATGTGCTGCATCTTGTTGTGTGATGTACAGGCCAAATCCAGAGATATGAGGAAGATAGTCATTTGAAAACACTATACGCAGCACACCTGTACTGATTAAACTGTCTTCTTTTGGTTTACAAATACTGTTTCTGATTCTTAACAAACTGTAGCCTATGCCGCTGACAAACAAGTCCCAGAAAAGTAGTCTTTTAGTCATATATTTCCTTCATTAGAACACAAAGTCATAATCTGACATCCTCTGTTTTCATTGGCAAGAGCTGTTTCATAGACATATATATCAGAATCAAGTAAATATATTAAATATCACGGTCTAAGTGCCATGTCCTATATTCACATCTGCCAATATAAAGCACTAGCTGACTATTAAGGCACTTATGTTTTAAGTATGGTGAGACAATCTCCTAGTCCCATGAGTAATTCAGCCTCACTGGTTAAGAGAAATCTCAACCCTGCAATTTAAACAACAGATAATGAACTGCGTCACTCAGAAAGAATTTTAAGAATATTAGCTGGTGTGTTTCAGCAGATATATCCATGTATTTTAAACAATTTGTATATATGCTGCTTTAAAATTTGTACTTTATCTAGAATGTTTGTGATTTACACTCTTTGGGTACTTTCTATTGAGAAGACAGTTTAGTATATATAAATATAAAGAATCAGTCACTTGCATGACTAATTAATTGACATGCATTATCTCAAATGTTTTTTCTGGATATGTTGGGAATGTGATCCCCTCATACACTCATGACCACTGCTTTTTCTGACCAATATACTGACTAAATGGTCCTACTTGAATGACCATTTTGTCTGTCGTCTGCATTAGGAAACCAGGCTGAGGTGTGACAGTGGTTAATTATTGATACCTACTGGTAATGACTGATTATAGATAGTAATGTCTGCAATATTTTATTTTTCTATACTTTTTCAAATATCTTCATTGGTAACATTCAGTCTTTTGACATAACCTAAAAATTAAATTTAAATAAAGCAAAATAATTTCATCAATTATATTAAGTCATTTAAAGTTCTCCTTTCAAACCTAAATGTTTTCATTAGTTTCCCTGTTTAATTTCAACTTATTTTTCATCTTTACAGACCTTGCCTTTTCCTTCCTCTCTCCTATGCCAATGTGACTCAGATAGGAAGGTTGGTATATGACAGATATGATTACCACTTTCCCAGAAATTTAGTTAGTGGTTTCCTTGGCTTCACCTTCCATTCTCCATGGGCTATTTCATTCATCATAGCTGTTAATTCTATTATATCTGTAATAATACTGGTCTTCCATATTTTGGTCATTGTTATTTTGTGATGGGTCTATATCATTTGAGTGAAAACCCTTTTCTGTGAACACCTATTTGTCAAACTCTTATTGTTGAAAGCTTGCTCCGTCGAATGGCTGTTTTAGTGAAATTATTTTTCCTAGGGGAAAAAAATGCTTTTGCCAGCCTAACAAACACCAAAAATTTAACAAAGTTTAAAACCTGGCAAGGTGGGGGGCTGTCCCCCACACACTCCTTAACTATATATACCAACTCTGACACCGCACTACAGTGGGGAAAAGGGCAAATTCACAATGATAGCCAAGCGTTTTTCCCCCAGGAAAAAAATTCACTAAAACGGACATTTGAAGGAGCAAGCTTTCAACAGTTAGGGTTTGACAAATAGGTGTTCGCACAAAAGGTTTTCACTCAAGTGAAGTAGACCCTTTTGTGACTGTCCTTAATACGATAACTAAAGTTTTTTTTTGTCAGCAAAAGTCCTATTGTAATCTGGATTAAACCCTTCAGGTTCCTTAGAACCCCAGGAGATAAACTCACAAGTTCCTCTTGTTCCTTCACTAGACTACCAGCACACTCCTGATGTCATGGGAAACATGAAGCTATGAGGGGGTGTAAATAATTGGTGCAGTGATACAGCAGCTAGCATTGTTGTCTCACAGCAAGAGGTTCTCCAGTTCAATTCTCAGCTGGGTTGCCTTCTGTGTGGAGTCTGCATGTCCTTCCAGTGTTTTGTGGGTTTCCTCCGGGTGCTCTGATTTCCTTCCACATTCCAGAGACATGCATCTAGAGCATTGTTTCCTCAGCCTCTGCTGAAAATGGGCTCTGTCCCATGTCAACTTTCCCGGTAAACAAATTTTAAATAAATAAATATATTTGTACAGACACTTCAACAACATGATCACACATTTAGTGCGTTCACATATGTTTTGATGTACTACAGCCAAGATTTCTTAGTCTATTGCATCTATTTATCTTAGTAAACTAAATAATCTTTCTTTGTAATCTCTTTTGCAGACTATATGCCATATTATTTATTTATTTTCCTAATTAACCCTTTGTTCTGCTCTCCCTCATCAGTGATGTTGCTGTCAAAGGCCGGTTCTCCTTTTTTCAGTGGGAAAACTCTTTTGCCTGTGCCATTAGTATTTTTGTAATATCTTTTACTGCAGTTTGAAATATTTCACAACAATAAACAAATATTCAACAAATAAAGTTAGCAAAGAAACAGACCCCGGGATTTATGAAGCTTGTGCCAGGTGCGTCGGTGTTCCAACACCAAATATGGCCACCGAGCGATTCAGGTACGAGCTGTTTCCACATGCACTACCTGCGTACGCTACGCCCACACAACTCCTGAGCCTTGTATGCTAATTACCCCATGTGCAGCAGTGTAGCATGCAAATTAAGGTATGTAGTGATTCAGGAAGTGGTGCAAGTGTAGTGTAAGCATGCAGAAATATAAACAGTAGAAAACGGTTTACATTTTTGCAAACATAAAATCGGAGCCATAACAGCCGACCAAACACATGTATTATAATGTTAATATATGCCAATGGCTAAATATATAGCCCTTAGCATAAAAAAAATGTACAAAATATAAAATTAACATTTAACATATATAGTCGCACTAACACAACGTGGAAGCACAGGGCAGCGGTGCGCAAACGGGATCGCAAGGAATATATAAAAATATAGAATAAAACCGCAATGAAACACATATCATGATTTCCCCATAATAGTCAATGGCAGGCATGCTACACCATAATCATGGCGCAAGGGTTGCTAAGGAGCAGTAACAGTGTTATACGCAGTAGCTAGGAATTAGTAGGCAATGTCATGCAAATGAGAGGAGTAATAGTGAATCGCAGATTCCCCGCTGATGTAAGGATGCACCTCACAGTGTAGCATTATAACACTGAGGTGAGCCCTTGAGATAAAGATGACATCAAGAGAGGGGTGTGTTGCCATTGCTGTAAGCACATTGGAGCATTGCTAAATCGGTCTGCCCCTAGCTAGGCAAAGCTGCAGGATAGGGGTGTGTCGAATTGCCCATAGCTATGCTTAGCTGAGAGTACACAAGGTAACCGAGTATGCATGTGAACGGAGACGAAAATGTGTATAAACCCAGTAAATGGGTATGCGCTTCACGCACTGCAGCTGAAACAGGAAGGATATAGGAAAGAAATAAGAAAATGTTGCAGCAGTGAAATTGGAGTACAAACGACTAAGTAACACCTAGGAGCCTACTGTGGGCCATTGACAACAGCTAATAAGGCTGCAAGCAACTACCTGCAGAACAGGGAAGGGGAGGGGCTGTACTGCAAAGAAAACAGCAAAGTGTCAAAGCAGAACAAAGGCGATATGCAGTATATCAGTTACAAGGCACATTTCGCCATGACTGGGTAGGGAAAGTACAAAATAAGAAAGACGGCAGGTGGATGCATGCCTGATAATGAGAGGGGATCCAGGTCTAAAAGTGAATTAAAGGGCAACAGATTAATCAAGGCAGGCAAGTAGATCTCCACAGTAAAGGCCCCACACTTGCAGTCCTCATTGCAAAACCCATAATTAAGACATGCAGCAGTTGGAATAGTTCATACACACCCACTTAAATCAGCAGCATCCATAGCACAATACTCTAAAGTGTGAAAGCACCTCACACACATTTGTGTATTCCCATACACTCTGCACCAGTGGTGTATACAGATGGGGAACTTTTATTATGTACATGTTAGGGACTGCCATAGCTTTGATCCAACAGCATGTGTTGGAGACTGAAGGTGGTGTGGAGGATGATGCACATGACTACCACAGGAACAAGAGGAGGAGGAGAGTGTTCAGACCCATGGTAACCTACCAGGGGCTACATGATCTGGAGATAGTAGAGCATTACAGGGTGGACAGGGACACCCTACAGCAACTTGTGGAGCTGTGCCAGCCACACCTCAGAGCCAGAACAGAGGGGAACCTATCCCAGTGGATATGAAGGTATGTGCAAGCCTGAGAATACTAGCTACAGGTATCTTTCAAAGACCAACTGAGGATATCATGGGTATATCACAGGCATCAGCATCCAGGGTACTACACCAGTTTCTGGATGCCATGTTACCACATGCCAATGAGAACATATACTTCCCCCGAACGCAGGAGGAGTTGGCCAGCAATATGCATCTCTTCCACTGTGTGGCAGAATACCCAGAGGTACTGGGTGCAATAGACTGCACGCACATACACATCAAGTCACCGCCCGGTGAGCAGGGTAGGTGCTACATAAACCACAAAGGATACCCCTCCATAAACTGCCAGGTCATGTGCAATGCCCAGGGCATTATCATGGATGTGTGTGCTGGCAGCCCTGGAAGCTATTTCGACTCCCACATCTGGCATGCCTCACAGCTGTATCAGTTATTTGCCAGGGGGAACATCCCAAATGGCCATCTGGTGGGGGATGCTGGCTATGCACTGGAACCGTGGATGATGACTCCCATCAGAAATGCACACACACCCATGCAGGAACGCCCTAATGAGGCACACGCACAAACCAGAATCATCATAGAACATGTGTTTGGGATGCTGAAATCACGGTTCCGTTGCTTGGATATATCTGGTGGAGCCTTACAGTACTCTCCAGGCACATGTGCCCGCATCTTCATAGTGTGTGCCATGCTAAACAATATGGTCCTGCAGAAACAGCTGCAGCAGGGACAGAATGGTGAAGGTCCTCACAGCCCACCACCATTGCCAAGGGCCCCACAGGCACAGAGGTACTCAGACCACAAACACCCTGAGCCAGCCCCAGTAGGCAGATGGAGGTGTGCCCAGTATGCCCATGCCTTGGCAAAGAGGGAACGTATAGCACACACACTGACAGTGTAGGCACCTAGGGACTGACCCTTTTCTCCACCTGCACACACAGTAAAAATGGGTGGCACACACACAAGACTACCTGTAAATTGTCATGTATAGGCAGTCTACTGTGTGCATCCAACATAGGTAGCCCTCAACTATTGCAAACACAACAGCCATTGGCACAAGGTAAGTCAACACCTGAACAGTAAATTAAGCTATCAGCATATGCAGATACTGTATGTATAGATTCATAGTTAGGTACTTGGCCAACTGCCAGAGGCCATTCATAAGGCCAGCCAAAATGTGTCAGCTTTTGCCACCCCATTGATTTATTAACCATCCCTCTGTGGAGCAGAACCAATGGCGGGATTCATGGGGTGCATCTACTCTTCCCCATCCACCCTTCAAGGTTTCTCTTGTAGAGTGTTAGTGAGGGGCTCTGTATAATATAGTTAGGGATGCTGTTCCAAAGTATGGGGAGTGTCTGTGACAGGAAGCTGTCCCTCCAGCATCTTCCAGTTATTGTTGTGGCAAGGTCAGCTCACTACAGTGTGTGGCTCACTGTGACATGGATTCCCATAGGTGGAGCATATCCATCAAGTCTGAGTTTGACATGGCTGTGTTGGCCAGCAGATATCATCTCTAGGTAAACGAGATGCCACTGAGTAAAGCAGGAGTTTATTCAGTCCGGCTGCATAGGCCATATGTTGGAGGCCAGTATTCCCCTTGGTGAGGTACATTTGTGGACCCCCCAGCTGTTGGACGTGTCCTCTGAGGTACATCCCACATGGGTTATTATACCCTATGATGGGACTGATGAGTGATGAGTACAGGGGCACTATAACCCCAGTATGTCTTGATGAGAATCCTTTAGTAGTCACATGGCCTACATAAAAAGATGACCTAACTACTGTGGAGATATGATTGTCACAGGGGAGATCACTATCTACCTTAGTCCCCAGGTACCCCATTACCTCGTCTGTATTAAAGTGGCTGCCGCTCATGTGTTAATATGTGGGTGCCAATTCCACAATGGAATGACCATACAGTTAGTGGCACTTGGCTGGAGGCCGTGCCCTTGGCACCCTGTGATGTTCTCTGTGAGGCACCTTGAGGGATGTCCGTGTCAGCTGGACTATCAATAATGGCTCCCAGTTTGCATTCATTGCCAAACATGGTCTGCCATAGTCCACCTGTGTCTGCCTGCACATCTGAGGCATATGTGCCAAACAGTAGGGCTCCCAGGACTGAGTCCTGTGGGACACCAGTCGTGACTGTTCAAGAGTTGGACCTGGAGACCGCTAGCAGTACCATGTGGGTTCTGTGTGTAAGTCCGTTGGCAACCCCAACCTGTGCTGTATGGGTGAATGTACAGGCTGGTGTGTTTATCAATAATACCTGAGTGGGGCATGGTGTCAAAAGCCTTGGTGAGGTCCAGGTAGTATGTGTGAACCACCTCCCCTGTCATCTAATGTCTTGGTGACTGTATGTAAGACGTCAAACAGGTTCAGTAGGCATGAACTGCACTCAACCAAGCTGACCTAGATTGGGACATGCGTTCGAAGGTTACCAATGTCATTGTTAATGAGTGCCATGAGGATGCGAACCACACCATTGCAGACCAGGCTAGTCAGGCTTATGGGGTGGTAGTT
Source organism: Protopterus annectens (assembly GCF_019279795.1). NCBI lineage: Eukaryota > Metazoa > Chordata > Ceratodontiformes > Protopteridae > Protopterus > Protopterus annectens. Next base: position 933,166,702 of record NC_056739.1, read on the forward strand.
ACCATGGTCAGTTGTGATTCCACCATGATGGAGTGGAATAACCATTGCCACGTGCCATCGTATGGGCATGTAGCCTGTGGAGAGGCTGAGGTAGGAATTTTTAATTAGGTGGGGGGCAGGTTGTCTTGTACAGTTTGCAAGATGCAGTCTGGGTCAACATCTGCCTCCATTGACGCTGTGTTCTGCTGTTAGAGAGGGACATTTCCACCTGTGTATCTCTGATGGTTGGGATACTGTACCTTTCGGGTAGTGTTGTGGGCTCTTTAGGGGGTGAAGTATGCACCAAATGTATCTGCAAGGATGTTGGTGATATCAGTAGGGTCAGCATATTTTGTGCTATATTTCACCACCACAGTGCAAATCTGTGTGTCACCATGTAGATCCTTAACATAGCCAAAGAAGGCTTTGTGATTATCTTTCAAATCCTTGCGTATTCCTCTGCTGATGTTAGCCTTGGATGATGTCATGAGGGACCTACATATCATACTAATAGTGGTCGCAGATATCTGCCCTTCATGTGATTTGCTGTGTGTCTGAAACACTATCCTAAGCCTGTAGTATAGCCTGTTTAATGCAGAGGTCCACCAGACTGGTGTCCTTGTCTAGGAGGAGTGAGTCTTGGTTTACAAGCGATGGCACGATCCATACATCCATGTAGGTGCTTATAGACTGCATTTGTAAATCTGTCTGTATCTTGAGCAGTGTTTCCCCTTAGCGTGGGGGCTGTGAACCCCCCCCCACCCTTGTCACTTGTAGTGAAAATTTAGCTGTAGGAAAGGTATACTCTGTGGTATCCATGGGTGGGGGAGATGCTAGGGTGTGGAAACAGTGAATAGTTCATGGTCAGAGCTTACCAGTGACCGGTTAACCTCCACTGTGGTGCACCTGTTGCCCATGTTGGTGATGACCACATCTAGTAGTTTCCACACCAAATTAGGGAGGTTACCACCTGATACAGTGCATATGAGGTGATACATTCCAGGAAGTGCTGGTCCTAGAAGTGAGTACTGGAGTATGTTTAACAGTTAAATATATGTTAGTTGACATCGACCAATGCCAGGGTGTGCGTTAAGACTGTCATGTTCTCCACTGTCTCTAGGTAGGTGGAGTGGAGGTCCTGGGTCATGAAGGGTGATTCATAGCAGGCCACATTCCACATTGCAGTTGTGGCTGATGTTAGCTGCACATGGATGATCACAGAGGAATCATGCTGCCCCACTCACCTGGAGGTGTAGGTATCCCTGATGAATATGGATATAGCCCCTCCATGTCTGTCAGTCCATGTTCTGTGGCAGAAATGTGTGGTATGGGTTGTAGTCTGGTAGTGCTGGTGTGCTCTTAGGAGCCTTAAGACAGATTTCAGTTAATGCACAGATGTTGATGTTGTCCATACTGAGGAGTGCTGTGAGTGCATGCATGTTGTGATCACAACCCCTGGTGCTGAGTAGTATAAACCTAAATGAACCTGCTATTGTGCTGTTTATGGAGGTGGTATTCACCTTCAAGACTCTCCTACATAAGGCACCATGGGGGCGTCAATAGCGTTGGCCAGTATTCAAAGTGTAAGGCTGATACATAGGCCGGTATGGTATCATTGCATGCATGTTCTCCATCTGTGCTTGTTTTTCATCTCCTCTGTAGGTAACCTAGTGGTAAGCAATAGAAAGCCTTAAACTTATACAAGTCTTCTAGCTTCCAAGATAGGCTTTTGGAGTGACTAAGTATCAGTGTTCTGTATGTTCTTGCTGTACTCAACTGTTTCCTGACTACATGGTGAGTTCACACTGTATATTGCGATCTGAAGGTCTGTTTATTCACATATTATGGCCGTGATGGCCTGCACGTTAGAGGTTCAGAGATAACTTACTATCTGTCTGCCCAAGGGCAATTAGAAGCATAGCAACAGTGTGTTGGCCTTCCCCTCACCATTGATGAAGTAATTGAGCCTCTGTCAAGCATAGCCTGTGAAGCAATTCCAGGCAGAGTTGCTGGAAGCTGTTGAAGACTAGGGTTGTGCAGGGTGATAGGGGCACTTAGTGATCTAAAGAGGGCATGTTAATGTGGCAATTCAACACCATTCAATCCCCCCAACAGGTCTTGTAGCTATCAAACTGGACAGGCTCCCCCACCCCCTGGCTGTATGGTTCTGGGACACATGATCCCAGGGGTGTATAGTCTGTTACCCATTCACACAACAAGGTTTCCCTTGAAGTGTGTCAGTGAGGGGCTATGCCTAATGTAGATAGGAATGTCATGTATTGTCTCACAGTACATTTGTTATATGTTGTTATTTCAAGAGTACATGAAGCTCAGTGAGTTTGGGGGCTCCGGCCCTTTGCTTAGCCTAGCTTACACATAGAAATTATCTAAATAGGAAATAGGCAGAAGCAAAGTTAATGTCAACAGTGTAATGGTTACAGCATTTGCATAGTATCTGTGCATTCGAGTTTACAATCCTGATAAAGGCAGGGATGTTTATCATGTGCAAAAGTATACCTTAACCACAGCTTACATATGTAGGTAGTAATCGTCTGTATGATAAACATTCGAATCACCCATATAAACCCATGTGTGCAGGAGAGTACAGTCAATAGAGAATGTAATGTCATGTCAGCACATAGTGAGATGTTACGTCACTGACAGGTATATACGCGGAGTAGTTAGCGGATGTGGCCGTGTTTGCATGCACAGGTTATACATTACAACATTTGTTTAACTGTGTTTAACTGCTGCTATAATGTCACACAAACACTTTTAAACATGCTTACAACTGCTTAAATGAGATTTATTCTGCAGTAAAAAACATTTGTAAAGCATCGCAGGTGTCGAATCCTGGACCATGCACACTAGAGTCATGGGATGTACCACTAAGCCATCCGAGGTGTACACATGTTTCATGGTCTTGAGACTACACCTTATACCATATGCATTTCACTGTAATTATCACAAATGGGACAGTGACTTTGTATACATATGTACAGTACATTGTAATGTACTGTAGTTTGCGAACCAACACATTGCAGTGTACAGATGTAAAACTGTTACAAACTAATACAAAATATATCTATATATATATATATATATATATATATATATATATATATATAGATCTACTACTATTCACTGAAAGCACATTTCACTGAAACTCATTTCACCATGCACTTTTCACCGAAAGCACATTTCACCAAAAACACAATTCACCAAAACGCATTTCACCAAAAGTTGTAGATGGTTGTACCCCACTGTAGTGCGACCCTGGAGTTAGTATATATAGTAAGGGGGGTGTGGGGGGCACCACCCCCACATGGGGGGTGTGGGGGTGTAGCCCACCGCATATTTTAAATATTTTGAATTATATACATGGATACATATAATTACAATATATTACTGTTCTCTGACAATAATATATACATAAAACATCCCCACACATTGTTTGGGATGCCGCTACAGGGGTAAGCTGGAAGGCAGCCCAGTCTACAGCCATGACTGGACTGGACAGTCATGAGGTGTAGGTTAACACATGCAGCTTATCAACACAACCAACACATGCCCTTACCAGAACACAGTAAGGACACCCACACACACTACCGAAAATCACACACATTCACAGACGCGTCTAAGTATCTGGCCAAACAAGTGATCCCCCAAGCAGGAAGAGACAGACACCATAATACACAAACTGTATGACATAGTTTGCATAATTGTGCCACACCTCTGAACACATGACTGGAAACATGCCCAACAGTACTCATTTGTGAATGCAAACTCTAGCACTATGTTACACATCGATCTATACGAGGGCATACATATAATCAGCTGCCTGTTTGCCATGATTAGCCACATACTCATACACTCAGATCACCAACTATACACATGGCTCTGGCATATTCCATGTTGTTGTGCAGGACCTGTGATGCAGTAGCCTGGACTCCATGGAAACACATGTAGGAACTGTCAGATCTTATAGCCCATGCAGGTATGTCCCAAGGCCTGGGTGGCATTCTGCCATTGGCCAGAATGATACTGTAGTGCAGGGACAAAGGAACTGTATTCCACAATTGTCTAGTGTAGTGGTGCATGCCACATGGTATCTAGTATTTGTCATCCAGGGATAACATGGTTGACAGACCATGAAGCTTTTCCAGACAGGGCCTGTACCTGTCACATCTGGGAATCTGGATACTGCCTAGGGCTCATGATTCCCCTATAGTGCCTTCATCATGCACGGTTCAGGTGAGGGTCCACTGCTGTAACAGGGACAGCCAAGCAATAAACTGCAGATCTCGCTACAAAGTGATACATGTCAGAAACACTATACGGACACACATATATCAATCCCTAACATGGAGAACATATCTGTACAGTGGCTGAGACGTGTTTCAATGCTCCGGAGAGCACACCTGCATGACCATGTTATAACACATACCTCACCTCTTGCCCATTATTTATTGGAACATATGGGCCACAAGTGTGTCCATATTCCTGAAGGATATGTACACCTCCACGCTAATTGCACTTGCATAACATCAGATGCATTATGCTGAGCAACTACCTTTGTGCCACAGTGGAATTCAAAATGAATCTTGAGACAGATCACCCACCAGGCCGTGGACTTCCCAACTGTCATAATGTGCTGTAATGGGGAAGATTAGGTCTGAGACAGAACTATAATATTGGCTACTCTCAACTATTCCATTATGAACTGGGAAGACTCCTCATGTACCAACATGTGTGTTCAATGCATGTTGGATTCCATTGACCCCACTGACCTGGATCACAGTAGTCACACAAACATGGCTAACAGTATGCTACACATAGTCTCCAATGCTAATGTAATGTTTCCTAAGGGCAGAGTGGTGAGTGCCATGGCACCCATGCAGATGGACAATGCATGTGCAAATGCTGAATCCTACACAAATTAACCTTAAGCAGTCACATATGTGCAGCGATTGTGCCATTAAAACAGAACCAGGAGTCAATCCAACACTAACAAGTAGGCAATCTGGTGGTACCATGCTTTAAACTGTACCACAGAAGGTAGTAACTGTTGCAAGAGTGAACACACATGAGTGTAGGTGATCCCTGGTCAGCCTCAGTGAGATGCAGATACATCATATAAAACCATGCAAATCTACTGTGAAACTAATCAGCCACATATTATGAGGCCAAGCACAGAGCATTCCATAAGTGTGTCATTAATCATAATGGCAACGACAAGACCTGCCATGCTGCACAGCACTATGGCATGGGAAGTACTGAACCTGCAGAAATAGCACCCATTCATCCAGATAAGGTCTCGGAGAACCTAAACCCACTCCCACCCCCCCACCCCCAACAGGTACACTTAGTAATATATCCATGTACACTACAGGGCCCCTGTACTAACGACAATGCAGGTATAAGCTGCACTGTCTAATGTCATACATATAGCTTTCATGGGACATGTCAACATCCCAGGGTGTATCCTACACAAATGTAAGCGCATTCAGCTATCCACATACACATCATGTTCAATCATAGCTCCATGTCAGGCTGTGTACACACCGAATGGTGCACAGCAACAGTTATCACACCCCACAAAATGGGAGACACCATTGATAATGGGACATAGTGCACAATTACCCTGCTGAGTCTGGTCTGTATGGCCATGAGCCATGGTCAACATAATTGATGCACTCAGTACAGATGTAGATGACAGTGGGGTTGATTCACACTGCATATTATGACCTTGCCAGGTCGTAGGACACCATCACCCATACTGTGTTCTAGCTACACTCAGTAAACTAGGTGTATATTCCTATGTCACAGGAGTGGTTGGCAACTGGACTGCTGGCAGAACCCACTCTACAGATGGTGTCTGATGAATACACTCACATCAAACCAGTGCCAGCCACAGTAATACAGGGGTCATTCCTGGTACTCCCCCTCTTTGTTATCTATACCACGTAGACTAACACAGAAGGCATCAGCCTATTGATGTTTGCAAATGAGTATGAACTAGGAGCAATAGTTGACTCACTGTGTGCTGCATTCAACATACAGAAGGGCCTTAGTGTGTCAGATGTGTGGTGTGTGATGTATGGCCATTATCTGACAGCTTAGTATTGCATTGTCATCCACTATGTTACAAACCCTGTACCCATTAACTAACACCTTGGCAGTGGTCAACATAATGGCAACTGTATGTATGGGATGCAGCTGGACAGTACTTCCCTTTGATAGTTATGTCACCACAAAAGACAGGTAGTCATATGTGGCACCCCTAATCATGACAGGGTGAAATCCAGGAATATAGAGATAACTGCTCAGCCATACTCAACATCCATGTGACCCATAATAGATCACATATTTCTTTTAAGGGTTATTGCCCATGTGTAGATGGCCTACACTGCCCTTCACAATCCCTAGCTGCACTATGTAGCATGCAGCCTACCCTGAATAAAGCCATATCCAACCCAGAGATGTTGGACATGCTACACTTAACACATCCTGATCCCAAATAAACACATACATCATGGACATCCACCTTTCTAGTACAAGGATCACAACATGCCTGACAGAACCCGGTCCCATACACTTAACATACCCTTGCCATACTATGCATCCCTGTCCAGCAAAGCTGCACATCACCCCTCCCTGTGACATGGTGTGATGACCGTATGCCAAATATATCAGGAACCATGTGTATTAGTTCTGTGGCACTGCTTGAACTGGCCACTGAAACTTACCTGTCTGTTGTCTACAGCTAGGTAACCTGTCTGCCTAGGCTCATAAATGGCCCAGGGCATATAGCTTACTAGATCACTATGACCATACATGCTATAGTTGATATCCAACCCTGCAAATACCATCAGGCAGGCTATTGTCCCATGTTTAGTTTTTATTTATTTATTTTACATTTGTTTACCAGGAAAGTCTGACTGGATATATGTCCATTTTCAGCAGAGGCCCGGGGAGAAAAGCTCCAGAAAAAGTACAGTTACATAAAAACAATAGAGAGAAAGATTGTAAGTACATGTAAATATACATAGTTCAGCAGGATACAAGCATACATTTGAATAAATGCATTCATATGTAAGGTGCTAACATACAGACAACAGGTTTGACTTGGCTTAAGGTAACAAATATTGAAAATTTCCTATTGGGAATTGGTCCTTTAATAGTACAGGCTCAGTTAAAATAAGAGTAGACAGATATAAATCTAAAATATAAACTAATAAAGCCATATCCAACCCAGAGATGTTGGACATGCTACACTTAACACATACTGATCCCAAATAAACACATAACATCATGGACATCCACCTTTCTAGTACAAGGATCACAACATGCCTGACAGATCCCTGTCCCATACACATGTGCAACACAGGCAATACATGGCAGAATGCTACACAGCTGTACAGTGTCATGTAGATGTACATGCTTGCAAGTCTGCAGGGTCACAGGTCATGTCCCTAATGGCTATGTATGACTATATAAGTGGCATATACACAGCATTAAGGTCAATTGCATTAATGTAAACACATCTAGGCATGTGCTAATAGGTAAAGACACCATTACAGGCAAAGAGACATGCCCAAGTCAAGACAACAACCACATGGTGTATGAGCAATGTCATCACATGACACACACATATATGGTGATAACATCACATCACCAGAAGGTGTCAAATGTGTGTGACATATACATGCCAGTGGTGTTAGTGTCATGTAGATTTACAAAGACGTATTTGTAATCTTAATAAATGTGATACACATGTATAAATAAACAGAGATCTCTCAGGGTAAGGTACCTGCTATGTCCCCAAACGAAAAAATGTCATTATCAAGGTGCAGGTACTCCACGACTATCGAAGCCAACCATCAACCAAAAAAGCAAAAATCAATAAAAAATGTTTATACTTGAACAGCAAAAGAACTTTATTCCATGGGTTGTTAGCTTTCCGTCTACTCTGGGCCTTCTTCAGACTTTAATAAAACACTTCATCACTTCTGTATTTAAACACTTATCAATTAAACAGTTAACCAATGAAAGCCTTTGTATGAATACATAACTATAAAAAGTCAGAAACTTCTAAATAGATAAAAAGTCAGAAACTTATATTGTGAAAATTAAAACTTCAAAATTCAACATTGACATTAAAATGGATGTAGTAATAGATTATGACTGTTATTAACATTTCAGATGGCAAATAGCATATAAATATTTAAAAATACAAGAGCATATAAAAACAGCATGTAATAAAAACATTTCAAGTGTATAAAACTTCTAAAAATATATATTCCTACTAACACCAAGAAACATGAAAAAGTCAAAGATATAGCAATAAATATATAAGTTTCTGACTTTTTATCTATTTAGAAGTTTCTGACTTTTTATAGTTATGTATTCGTACAAAGGCTTGCATTGGTTAACTGTTTAATTGATAAGTGTTTAAATACAGAAGTGATGAAGTGTTTTATTAAAGTCTGAAGAAGCATTCAGAGTAGACGTGAAAGCGCTAACAACCCATGGAATAAAGTTCTTTTGCTGTTCAAGTATAAACATTTTTTATTGATTTTTGCTTTTTTGGTTGATGGTTGGCTTCGATAGTCGTGGAGTGCCTGCACCTTGATATTGACATTTTTTCGTTTGGGGGCATAGCAGGTACCTTACCCTGAGAGATCTCTGTTTATTTATCATTTGCCTCTTTGTTATCTCGAGGGGACATGACAGAAGGAACCAAACACATTGAGGAAGCTGCATCTGAGGACATGATTTTTTCATTCTATCAACTGCTTTCCAGGTGTGACAATCCACTGCTGAAACTTTCTTATTCACATCTAGCTAATACTAATGTTACCCACAAAGGTAAGCAGTTAGATATCAATGTGCTACAACTGATGAGACAATTTGAAGATACTTTAATTAAAATGAAGAATGTGCAGTGGCAGAAACAACATATGGAAGCATGTTTATCCTTTAAAGTTATTCCAAGAGGGCTACGCATTTTAAAGATGCCCACTTTTGGTAACAAATATCCAGACCTTTTAATAGACTGGCAGAAACTTAATATTGAGACTAGCAATAATTATATCAAGCTGTTAATAAGACAGTATTTGCTAAATGAGAAAGAACTCATGAAAGAGATCTCCATTCTGGAAGAGTGTTTAAATTCTTCTTTAACATCTGTACAGTTATCTGATTACTTCTCTGAACTTTCCACTACTTTAACTCTAACTGATAACAGACTCTTGCAACAGAAAAAGAAGAAACTGGAGAGAGATTGTTCCGATTTTGCACGTGGGAACATCTTCTCTTGGCCTAAGGAATCCATCCGGTCAGCTATTGATGTAACGAACTCTTGCATTCCTGACAATAGGAAGGATGGTAACAGTGAAATGCATCCCACTACATCAGGAAGTATTAATGTGGCCATCTTTGAAGGCACTCATGCAGAGGGGTGTACAACAGAGAATGGTTCAGATTTATTACTAGTGGAGAATGGAGGAACATCTGAGAACTTACAAAATAGGAATACTACAGCAGATAATATTCTACCAACCATTAGACAATTGGACACTAAGGGCTTGGGACCGGTAGTGAGGAAAAAAACTTTGCTCCCAGCAGAAGGGAATTCAGAGACTAATGAGAGAGACAACACGAATCTTACATTCCCTTTATCATTTCTACCAGCAGATCGCAAGACATGGAGTCCCCAGTACAAGGGGAAGAAACGGAAACCCTCAGGGGAGTCAGGGGAACCACAGAAGAGAATGTGGAAGAAAACTCCAATGAACTGGCGCCATGAGTTGACTGATGCTGAAATGAAAGTGTTAAACAGAGGTCTATCATTTGTGCCTTCACAAGGGATAGACATTAGTGAGTTGATAGTACAATTAAAACTTTTTACTAGGGGTTTAGCACTTGATTTATTTTATGATAATGATAACACTGAGACAAGGGATATAGTAATTAATAATTTTAGGAAACCTTCATGCTTTGTACCAGAATTGCATCCGCTTTTAGAAAGTTTTGAGAAAGTCTGTTGCAATGATTTTTATATGTTGTTTGAACAAACAGGTTTTAAGTCAGAATTTTACAATTTAAGCCGACAAGAAACAGCAGCTTTAAAAAGTTTACAAAACAATTATACTATAGTTATCCGCCCAGCGGATAAAGGTGGTGCAATAGTGTTGTTTGATAGTGTATATTATAACAATAGAATGTTAGAAATGTTATTGGATGAAACCACATATAAAAAAAATACACTTGTATGACCTAAACAAGGTTATTAGTAAACTTCATGCCTCATTGTATGATATGTTGATGTCCAATATTATAAACAATGATCTCTATAATTATTTTCTAGTTGAAAAACCTTTGGTACCTATCATCAGAGGTCTTCCGAAGGTGCATAAGACATTGTCTGACCCACCCTTCAGACCTATATGTATCTCAATTTATATTGAGAAGCAACTTAGACCTATAGTTGATTCTACCTTCTCCATTTTGAGAGATACTAAACAACTATTGAAATCTCTAGCTGAGAGTGCTGTTGAAAAAGCATACTTGGAGAATGACATTATGATGACTTTAGATGTTCAGTCTTTATTCACCTGCATACCTAATGATATAGGGATAGACTTCCTGAGGCTTTTTCTTCTAGAGAAGGGCATGACTAACAACAAAGTGATTATGATCACCATGCTGATGGAATTAGTGTTAGAAAATAATGTATTTTTATATGGTGATGGTTATTATCTGCAGACTTCAGGGGTAGCGATGGGCACGTCATGTGCCAATTCTTATGCAAACCTTATACTAGCCTACTGGGAATCTATGTATATCTTTGGAAATAAGTTTTATTCACAGCACCTCAAGTATTATAAACATTTTGTGGACGGTGTGTTTTTTGTTTGGAGTGGTGATGTTACTATCTTAGATGAGTTTTTAAGTTACATCAACAACGCAACATATTTTCTTAGGCTGACTGGGGAGAGATCATGTCACCAGATTGACTTCTTAGATGTTAACATCAGGAAGCATAATGGGTGTTTCACTACCAACATTTACAGGAAACCCTGTAGAAAGAACACATACTTACATCATGATAGTATGCATCCTCCCCACATACACAACAACATTGTTAAGAATCAAGCAGCACGCTGTTCATGCCTAACAAGCAATGATTCAGCATATAGGAATGTATTGATAGGCTTAGGTGCTGACTTTAAATCAAGGGGTTACCATGACAATGATTTGATAGTCCTGAACAAACAGAACGCAATGAAGAAACAAGACCCTACATTAGGATAGCAACTAGTGAACAGGTGGAACAAAGCAGGCCATTTATTAGAAGTAAAAAGAGGATGGTACTTTCATATACCGACAAGAACAAGAGTATTACTAATGTCATTAGAAAGAACTGGGGTATCCTACAGTTGGATGATAGGCTTAGAGCACTTGTAGATCCTCACCCCAGTTTTTCCTACAAGAATAGATCTTTAAGGAACATGTTATGTTATGAAAGGCGACTTCAAGATCAACCACTTACTGTTAGAATGGGTACCTTTCCATGTCGCAGTTGCAATCAGTGCAAATACATACTGGGCAGGAATAACTTTAGGCACCCGGACACAGGTGTGCTATATAAATTCGATCATTATGCAGACTGTAGGACAAGGAACATAGTTTATTTAGCCATCTGCACCAAATGCCAGGCTTTCTATGTTGGTATGACGAATAGAACATTGAGGGAAAGGGTTAGAGAGCATTTATATGCGATCAACAGGGAGAATGACAGGAACGCACTGGCTAGACATGTTCTATCGCAAGGCACCACACACACCTTTGCATTCTTACTTATTGAATTGATACACACCACATTGAGATTAGGCAATGTAAGTAACTTCACTGAAAGGGAAGAATGTAAATGGATCATCAGAATGAAAGCAGATGAAGGACATGGCCTCAATGAGAGGGTTTCTTTGAAACCCTTTCTAGTCAGTCATCATCTTAAGCATTAGCAGTTATTTCTTGCTATATCTTTGACTTTTTCATGTTTCTTGGTGTTAGTAGGAATATATATTTTTAGAAGTTTTATACACTTGAAATGTTTTTATTACATGCTGTTTTTATATGCTCTTGTATTTTTAAATGTTTATATGCTATTTGCCATCTGAAATGTTAATAACAGTTATAATCTATTACTACATCCATTTTAATGTCAATGTTGAATTTTGAAGTTTTAATTTTCACAATATAAGTTTCTGACTTTTTATCTATTTAGAAGTTTCTGACTTTTTATAGTTATGTATTTGTACAAAGGCTTTCATTGGTTAACTGTTTAATTGATAAGTGTTTAAATACAGAAGTGTAACCAGTAGATACGGAATGCAGAAAACACGAGCCACTCGACCAACGTGAAGTAAAATAAAACAATTTGATTCAATAAAATCCAAATGGTTAAGCGCTTTCAACTGCACCAACACAGTCTTCTTCAGAACACCTTATTACATGCAAAATCACATTAAATACTCTCATGACTTCACAGAATTAAAAATCCCCACCAAAACCCTTAAAGCAACAGTATATATAGCCTAAAAGTACTGAAATATGTAATAATAAAGTGCATAAGTGCATGTATAAATGTCTATATGCTTTAGATAAATTTGAATCAGATACATGAAGATGGACATGGAAAACTACATGGAAAACTACACATAAAAAATACACATAAAAATATATGTATATATATACATAAATAATCAAATACATAAAAATTTATAAAAATTAGTTAAACGATAAAATTGATTAATTTAATGCTAAGAATGGCTTTATGCTAATGTGGTCATTGATGCCGGGATTTCTAGTGGCATCAGTATAAATCTGCCATTTGCTTTCACATAAAGCTAATAGCATTTTCCAGTTACCTCCCCTCAAAGAACTATGAACTTGGTCAATGATAGTAAATAGAAATTTGTGATCACTACCTTTCTCATGAATATGTCTGTATAATGCATTGTTACTGTCCTGATTCTGAATTCTATAATAACCATTATTATAGAATTCAGAAGCAGGACAGTAACAATGCATTATACAGACATATAGGTTCATAGGTTCATAGGTTCATACTAGGCTATCTGCCCAAGGGCATTTATAAGCCTAGCCCATAGTTATGTGGCTTTCGCCACCCCTTTAGTTTGAATAAAAACTATGCCTATCATTTTTCTGTGCCTCTGTCAAGCAGTGACACTGAAGTAATCCCTGGGGTATATCTGCGATCTCCCATCCATTGGTCAAGATTCCTCTTGAATAAGGCCAGCAAGGTGCTCTGCCTCACATGTACCGGGATTTTGTTCCACAGCATAGGGAGTCTCTGGGTGATGAATCTGTCCCTCCAGCACGTTCTATTTATAACCGTGTCAAGGTTTAAGTCTCCCGCCCTTGTGGTTCTGAGGGATCTAGATTTTTTGAGGTGAAGCATATTCATCAAATCTGGGTTTGACATGGCCTTATATGTCAGGCACAGGTCACCTCTGAGCAAGCGGTATGAGACTGAATAAAGCTGGAGTTCTTTCAGTCGGGCAGCATAAGACATATTTTGAGACCCTTTATCCTTTTGGTGAGGAACTTTTGGGGCCTTTCAAGCTGCATCAGGTGTCTGGTCAGATACATTCGAGCGGGCATTGTACTCAATCATAGGTCTAATGAGTGATGAGTACAGGGGCGATGACCTCCCTTGATCTAGATGTGAATCCCTTCATGATCAGGTGGGCGATATAGAAGGTTTTCCTAACTACTTTAGCAACATGAGTGTCAAGCGAAGACTACTGTCAACTTGGGTCCCCAGATCCCTGATGACTTTTTCTGTGCTCAGTGGATTGTCACCTATATGGTAGCTAGGGGTAACCTTGTTTTTCCCGAAGGGTATGACTATGCATTTTTTGGCTTTTAACTTCAGGCCATGGCTCTGGCACCAGTTATCCATTTCTTTGAGGCCCTTCTGGAGGATATCTGTGTCAGATGTGTTTTCGACTATGGCCCAGTTTGCAGTCATCTGCAAACTTTGTCAGCCATAACCCTCCTGTGTTTGCTTGTACTTCAGAAAAGTAGATGCTGAACAAGAGTGGACCCAGGACTGAGCCCTGTGGGACACCACTTGTGACAGGCTTTGAGTCTGACATGGCTCCAGCAACTCTGACCCTGTGGGTTCTGTCGCTTAGCCAGTTTGCAACCCATCTTGTGATGTATGGGTTTACATTCAAGCTGATGAGTTTTTCGATGATACCTGAGTGGGGTATTGTGTGAAGGCCTTTGCCAGGTCGAGGTAGGCTGTATGGACTGCCTTTCCCTCATCAATGGCCTTGGTGACTGTCTCGAAAAAGTCAACCAAGTTTAAGAGGCAGGATCTGCCTTTGACAAAGCCAAACTGGGTTGGATCCAAAGTCTGTAAGTTCCCTATGTCTTTATTTATGAGTTCCATTATGATCCTCTCCATGGCTTTGCAGATAAGGCTTGTCAAGCTAATGGGGCGGTAATTTCCAGGGTCTGTGGAGGCACGCCCTTATGAAGTGGGACCACAGTGCGTCGCCACTCCTTGAATTATCCTGAGGTGAGGCTAAGATTAAACAGCTGTCCTAACTGTGGGTTTAATTCCTCGTTGAGTTCATGAAGCACACAGCTGGGGACACCATCCGGTCCCATGGATGCTGTTTTTTGCCTTAGTGAGGGCAGTTCTCACCTGGGCGTTGGAGATGTTTGGGGGCTACAATCCTCTGGAATAGATATCTCTCCTTTTGGGGGAGGGGAGAAGTTTGCACTGAACCTGTCAGCCAGTATGTTAGCAATGTGTGTAGGTTCAGTAATTTTCACATAATTTTGAACTAATTCTGAGCATATCTGGGAGTTTCCTCCTAGGTTTCTAACATAGCTAAAGAAGGCCTTATGATTGTCTTTAGAGTCCTTGGCGATTTTTCTCTCAAAATTTGCCTTTGATGATTTTATGAGAGCTCTTAGTTTTTTACTTATAATGATCAAAGGTGTCTTACCTTTCAAGGTAAGGTACAAGGTACACAACGCTCTTTAGCCATATTCATGAGAAAGGTAGTGATCACAAATTTCTATTTACTATCATTGACCAAGTTCATAGTTCTTTGAGGGGAGGTAACTGGAAAATGCTATTAGCTTTATGTGAAAGCAAATGGCAGATTTATACTGATGCCACTAGAAATCCCGGCATCAATGACCACATTAGCATAAAGCCATTCTTAGCATTAAATTAATCAATTTTATCGTTTAACTTATTTTTATAAATTTTTATGTATTTGATTATTTATGTATATATATATATATATATATATATATATATATATATACATATATTTTTTATGTGTATTTTTTATGTGTAGTTTTCCATGTCCATCTTCATGTATCTGATTCAAATTTATCTAAAGCATATAGACATTTATACATGCACTTATGCACTTTATTATTACATATTTCTGTACTTTTAGGCTATATATACTGTTGCTTTAAGGGTTTTGGCGGGGATTTTTAATTCTGTGAAGTCATGAGAGTATTTAATGTGATTTTGGATGTAATAAGGTGTTCTGAAGAAGACTGTGTTGGTGCAGTTGAAAGCGCTTAACCATTTGGATTTTATTGAATCAAATTGTTTTATTTTACTTCACGTTGGTCGAGTGGCTCGTGTTTTCTGCATTCCGTATCTACTGGTTACACTGTTGTAGTTCTTTCCCGTGGGTGCATTCTGTTATTTTAAATACAGAAGTGATGAAGTGTTTTATTAAAGTCTGAAGAAGCGTCCAGAGTAGACGTGAAAGCGCTAACAACCCATGGGATAAAGTTCTTTTGCTGTTCAAGTATAAAAATTTTTTATTGATTTTTGCTTTTTTGGTTGATGGTTGGCTTCGATAGTTGTGGAGTACCTGCACCTTGATATTGACATTGATACACATGTATGTTCAGCTGTACGGCTGTAGTACTGTACTTCTCTGTGAGGTACTGTGACCTGTCCCCATCGTTATGTCTTCCAGGTATGCCACGTAGCAGACTGCCACCATATGGCCACTTGGAGGATGAGGTCCTCATCCCATACTTCCTCGACAACTACACAACGCTCTTTAGCCATGTGCCACAGGATGCACAGCAGTGGGATGCCCTGTGGGAAGAACTCTGCAGGAGGGTAAATGATGTTGGCGGTCACAATCGCACCTATCAGCAGGTGCGCTGACACTGCACTGACCTGATAAGATGGGCAAAACAGCATGCTAATGCAATCACTAGGGAACAAGGTGCAACAGGTGGGGGGCCACTCACCGAGCCCCCAGTCACATGTACCGAGGAGCTTCTGGCCAACCTGGGGAGACCTGCAGACCTCCATCCACAAGCTTTAGCTGGTATTGTGGAGGTGGGTGTCTCTCAACCACTGAGCCTAGAGTAGCCTTGTAAGTCACTACTGCACATAAAACACAACTATATATCACACAGTTACATGTGTTACTGTACAATATGTAATGTAACATCATATGCAAGGCATGTATGCACACATGCCACATACTATAGTCAGCTACTCTATGTATGCACAGATGTGAATACTCCATAGTATAGTGTATTGTACTGGCTTATGTGCTAACATGGACATTGCACCCTGTAGCTACCACACAGGTGTGGACAATGATCTTACTGCTGTGACACTCCTGTTTAGGTACCTCTGGCATTTTGCAGTGACAGCAGCCTGTGTCAGGTGAAATTGTTATTATTTACCAGGCTTGATAATGCACGGAACATATTAACTGCATGCTATCTGCCATAACACACGTACACGTAATGTATGGTGGTCCTGGTAATGGGCACTGGTCAGACCTGCAATGCATCACACTGTTTATCTATGTGAAACAATTGAAGACTATATGAAACACCTACACTTAACCTTCCAAGCTGTCATTGCCAGATTTGTGGACAGCAGTGAACACAATGGTGGTGGTGTGTTCCAATGTAGGGACAGGTGCTACATATCAGCATTACACCTGTTGGGAATACGAACAGTACTGTACAGAGAGCATATGTGTACACACAAACTAAATGTGTTGGAGTTGGAGTATGCCTGGCCCACAGGATACACCCTTGTGAAGTATACCCTTGCTATGAATGTCACACAATGTCATGTGCTAACAGAAATGTCCATAACATTTAGTGGGCTGACTGCAACACTGCTCAACTATCCTGCAAAACATGTCTCACATCCCATACATACCACCCTTTGTCTGCATAACCCTGTCCTCAGTGGAGCATATGACATCTATGGGTGTAAGTCATATGGGATAGCACTGACATGTGAAATAAGATGGCCACCACAACCATTGGACTGAACATGTGTACACATGTCCATGGAGGATTTCCAGAGACATGAAGCAACACACACAGTAGAAGTGATGTACATGTGTGTACACCCTGTTGTACACAATACAACTATGGCCTTTGTGTAATGGTGATATTGCAGATGTGAAACACTAAACATCATACAGGCCTGTGCACAGCTTGTGTAGGCATAACATGAAACCATCACAAAACATGTCTTGAACATCTGGAGTGTGTCACGACATGGAAGCATTCACCTATACAGTATCCAAATTCATACATGTGTTGCACAACCTACACATGCATCCACATCAAGCCACAGATACAGTACATTCACCTTGCTGGTGTCAGACATCACTGTCATGCCTGCTCCTCGTGTGTGAGGTACACAGATGGCATGTGTGACATAGAGTACTTGTAAGTTAGCCATGTGTGGGCATAGTTGCCAGGTATCAGTAATATGGTTGCAGATGTGCAGGGGTGTCATCCGTATACCCTTCTGTGACCTGTGTCACACATTCCACATTACGGTTTATTTTGTATACACCTTGGTGATGTGGGTTACATTCCACAATAGATATGTATTGTATGTGAACATAGTCATGGCTATGAACTGTGTCAGTATCTCACACTGTATAGCAATTGTTTAGCCACATGATGCCCTGCAATGGCTATGCACATCAGCTCAATGTACAGTATGTCCCTGCATATTTGTAGGGTGGACAGACAACATTGCATCAGCTGAAGGCCCTTGTTAGTATAACACATCCCTGCATTGGGACACCATTACCGTACTGTAGATTGGAAAGGACAACATTGTGTTACACATGTATGCATGTCATTCAACACGTCAGCAGAAGACATGTCATACTACATGTGATGGGCAAGGTCATACACCACACAGCAGGCGGTGTACTGTAAACCTGTGCTGGTCTGTGTCACCATTGCAAAGTAGTGACAGCCATGACAAACATGTGTGTACAGCCACATGTACAATGTCTACACTCAGCTCAGGGGTAGGCAGAATAATGTTGAACAGACATGCACTGCTTTGGGGAAGATATGCAAGCTAGGGCTCAGGCAAACATAGTATGCAGTCGACATACCCTACTGCTCATGTCCTCACACGTCGGGGCGGTGGCCAACACAAAGCATCAGTGACAGATGTACAAAGGTCAGCGATGGTCTGTTAGCATGTGGTGTATGTTGCACACACCATGGCAGTGCAGTGCAATGGTGCAAAGTGCATGCATTGTGTTGAGGTATGAGGCATAGGCTACTAACACAAATGGTGCAATACAGGTATGTATGCTAACCACAACTATAATTATGTAAGGTGCATGCCATCTGCTATACCACATGCATGCTGTTGTGTGCAACTCAGGGATGTATGATAACTACCGGTATAATTGCCTAAGCTGAAACTATAATTGTCTAAGCTGAATGCCATCTGTCACATCACCTGCATGTAGCATGTGTGTCTGTGTGTGCCTGTATCTGTCTGTGTGTCTCTGTCTGTCTGTGTGTCTCTGTCTGTCTGTGTGTCTCTGTCTGTCTGTGTGTGTCTCTGTGTGTCTCTATGTCTGTGTGTGTCTCTGTCTGTCTGTGTCTGTCTGTGGCAGTGTCTGTCTGTGTCTGTCTATCTGTGTGTATCTGTGTCTGTCTGTGTGTGTCTGTCTCTGTCTCTATCTGTCTGTGTGTGTCTCTGTCTGTCTGTCTGTGTGTGTGCCACTGTCTCTGTCTGTCTGTGTGTGTCTCTGTCTGTCTGTCTGTGTGTCTCTGTCTGTCTGTCTGTGTGTGTCTGGTATAACTTGTAATGTACAGTTCTTGTCTTCCCCTCACAGGTGTTGATGTAGGTGCATTGCCCTCCTGCTCTCCACCTAATGTTAGTGTCCCCAAAGGCTCTAGCAGTGATGGTCATAGTATGCTTGAGGCACAGGCAGGGTTGTCAGGGTCTGAATCTGTGCCATTGGTTGCCATTCCACCTGTCTCCACTCATCCTCGCACACAGTTTCCCTGCCTGCACATATCCCATCACCACCAGCCACAGAGGAAGGACAGTTGGCAGGTGGTAGCATGGAACAGGGAAGTGTGGTGACTATGGAAGGTGTGCCTGCACATCATGATCTCAGTCAACAGACTGGTGATGTCCCACACAGGCATGTGCCCAGCGCTGCTCGTAGGAGAACCACTGGTCAACATGCCCCTGCGAGACCAAGCACATCAGCTGGAGTCACCAGACACATGTTTTGGACTGTAATGGAGGCACAGGCATGTGCTGAATGGCACAACATAGATGGTCTGAGACTTCAGAGGGCTGCTGTCCATTCATTAACTGACAACATCCAAGCACTTGCAAATGCTCACCATCATATTGCAGATGTTTGGATAGACAATTGGGTGACATGGTGGGAGTCCTTGACTGTGGCATGTCAATACTCGAGCATGGAATGTCTGTGCTGGAACATCTGGTGGGAGTGAGGCATCGGGCACGTGGATGTAGGCCAGCTACATCACCTGTTGAAGGTCTACGTGAACATGCTACTGCACATGCCCACTCCCATAGTGGCGGTAGCAGCAGCAGTGCTGCTGGTGCTGTGCAGTCCACACCAGGACACAGCAGGCCATGTGCATGTGGTCCTGGATGGTCCAAACAGGGACACAATTCCAGTGGACATGTGTCATCAGATGGTACCCAATCTGGACCTCTGCCTGGTAGTGCCCATGCAACCCCTGACAGGCGCAGGTCACGTGGCCGTGGCCAGACACTGTGAACTGTGAAACCTGCCTTGTACAGTCTGCATCTGTCAATATTACCCCTGTGTAGGCCAGCCACATGCCAGACCTGTGTGCATGCATACACACACACTGGAAACAAATATAGGGCACCTCAACACACACACGCATAACATCCACACACGCCCAGTGATATCACAGGCCCTAACACACACAGGTTCATAGGTTCATAGGTAGGTACTATGCTATCTGCCAGAGGGCATTTATAAGCCTAGCCAGAGTGTGTCAGCTTTCACCACCCTATTGATTAATTAACTGAGCCTCTGTCAAGAAGAGCCAATGAAGTAATCCCAGGGGTGTATTTTCTGTTACCCAGCCACTCGTCAAGGTTTCTCTTGAAGAGTGTTAGTGAGGGGCTCTGCCTAATGTAGTTGGAATTTTGTTCCAAAGCATGGGGAGTCTCTGTGACAGGAATCTATCCCTCCAGCATGTTCTATTTATTGTTGTGGCAAGGTTTAGCTCACTAGAGCGAGTGACTTGCAGTGACTTGGATTTCTTTACGTGGAGCATGTCCATCAATTCTGAGTTGGACATGGCTTTGTAAGTCAGGCAGAGATCACCTCTGAGTAAGCGATATGCCACTAAGTACAGCTGGAGTTTTTCCAGTCGGGCTGCATAGGATATATGTTTGAGACCATTAATCCTCTTGGTGAGGTACTTTTGTGGTCTTTCCAGCTGTTGGAAGTGTCTTGTGAGGTACATCCCAAATGAGGCATTGTACTCTATGATGGGTCTGATGAGTGACGAGTAGAGGGGCACTGTAACCTCTTTATTTCTAGATACAAACCCTTTAATAATTAGATGGGCTACATAGAAGGATTTCCTAACTACTTTGGCAATATGATTGTCAAATGAGAGATTACTATCTACCTGGGTCCCCAGATCTCTTATTACATCTTCTGTATTAAGGGGGCTGCCACCTATGTGGTAATTCATGGGTGTTTTGTTTTTCCCAAACAGGATGACTATGCATTTTTTGGCATTTAGCTTGAGACCGTGACTTTGTCACCAGGTGTCCGTCTCAGAAAGGCCCTTTTGGAAAATGTCTGTGTCAGCCAGAGAGTCAGTTATGGCTCCCAGTTTGCAGTCATCGGCGAACTTGGTTAGCCATAGTCCTCCTGTGTTTGCCTGTACTTCTGAGAAGTATATGCCAAAATGTAGGGGTCCCAGGACCATGCCTTGTGGGACACCACTTGTGACTGGTTTAGAGTTGGACCTGGAGCCCACTATTCTTACTGTGTGAGTTCTGTCTGTAAGACAGTTGGCAACCCATCTCATGACATGGGGCTTATGTTCAGGCTGGTGAGTTTTTTTATAATTCCCGAGTGGGGAATGGTGTCAAAAACCTTGGCGAGGTTAAGGTAGGCTGTGTGAACTACCTTTCCCTCATCTATGGCCTTGGCGACTGTCTCGAAGAAGTCAACCAGGTTTAGTAGGCATGATCTGCCCTTAACAAAGCCAAACTGGATTGGGTCAATTGTTTGGAGGTTCCCAATGTCTTTGTTAATGAGTTCCATGATGATGCGCTCCATAGCCCTGCAGACCAGGCTAGTCAGGCTTATGGGGCGATAGTTACCAGGGTCAGTTGTGACCCCTCCTTTGTGGAGCAGAATAATCGTTGCTGTGCACCATTCTATGGGCATGTAGCCTGTGGAGAGGATGAGGTTGAACAGTGTGTTTAGGCGGGGGGTTAGTTCATTCTGTAGTTCGTGCAAGATGCAGCCTGGGACACCATCTAGCCCCATTGATTCTGTGCTTTTGGCTTTTGAAAGGGCTGTTTTCACCTGTGCATCTGTGATTTCTGGGACACTACACTTTTCCGGTATTGTTGTGGGCCCTTTTGGGGGTGAGAGGGGGGTGAAATTTGCACTGAGTCTATCTGCCAGGATGTTGGCAATATCAGTGGGTTCAGTATATTTTGTGCTATTTTGCACTAGATCAGAGCATATCTGTGAGTTGCCACTTAGATTCTTGACATAGCTAAAGAAGGCTTTGTGGTTATCTTTTGAATCCTTGGCTATTTGTTTTTTTAAGTTAGCCTTGGAGGATTTTATGAGGGACCTTAGTTTCTTTCTGATACTGATCAGGTATGTCTTTCCTTCTTGGGATTTTCTTTTTTCTGAACTAGTTTCCTCCTTCTATTGTATAGCCTGTTTATAGCAGGGGTCCACCAGACTGGTTTCCTTCTCTTAGGAAGTGAGTCTTGGTTTTGCTAGGGGTGGCATGTTCCATGCATCCTTGTAGGTGCTCATAGAGTGCATTTGTAAAGGTTCCTGCATCTTGGACACTGTTATCCTTTAACATGGGGGCTGTGAAACTTACCACCTCTGTCTTAAGTAAGGTGAAGTTTTCTAAAGTTGTTCACTGTAGTTTCCTTGGATGGAAGTGATGGTGAGGTGTGGGCATCCAGAGTGATTAATTTATGGTCTGATCTAACCAGTGATGGGTTGACCTCTGGTGTGGAATACCTGTTGCCCATGTTGGTGATGACCAGGTCCAATATGTTTTCACCTCTGATAGGGGAGTTTACCAGCTGATCCAGGGCATTTGAGTTGATAAAGTCCAGGAAGCGCTGGACCTGGGAGTTTGTACTTGAGTAGTTTTCCCAGTTAATGGTAGGGTAATTGAAATTGCCCAATATCAGGCTGTTCGGTAGGACTTTCATGTTTTCCAGTGTCTTCAGAAAGGTGGAGTGGTAGTCCTGGGTCATGGAGGGTGATTTGTAGCAGGCCACAATTTGCATTGCAGATTTGCCTGATGTAAGTTGCACATGGGTGATCTCGGAGGTATCATGCTGCACCACTAACCTGGAGGTGTATGTATTCTTGATGAATAGGGGATACACCCCCTCCCTTTGTGTTTCGGGCCATGTTCTGTGGCTGAAATGTGTGGTATGAGTTGTAGCCTGGTAGTGCTGGGGTGCTCTGTGGAGCCTTGAACCAGGTTTCATTTACTGTACAGATGTCGACGTTCTCCATACTGAGGAGTGCTTTGAGTGCATGCACTTTGAGATTTAAACTCCTGTCGTCGAGTAGCATAACCTTCATTTTTTTATTTGTGCTGTTTACGGAGGTGGGTTTGACTTTTGTGCCTTGCCTATAGGGGCAGCAAGAGGCTTGGCCAGTATTCGGAAGCCTAGGGGTGACAGGTGCAAGCCGCCTCTTGTGAAGCAATGAGGCCTGTCGAGCATGTCATCCCAGGCTGACCCACATTGGATCCCCTTTGAATGGCACCAGAAGCTTAGCCAATTGTTGTAATTGATCATGTTTTCTTTATACTGTGTTATCATTCTTGGTGAGGGCAGGATGCTACTCAGGGTCAGGGTCATACCTGCCTGGGCTACATGATCAGAGAGCTCTTCCATGTCTCTTTTCATGTAGCTCAGGGAGGTATGTCTCAGGTCATTCACACCAATATGAACAATGACAGAGTCATATTTGTACTTGTTCAGGAGTGACCTGAGTGCTTGTGTTATGTGGCAGATGCTGGCTCCCGACAGGCAGCTAACAGTAACCTTCTCCTTGTCCAGCCTGGTGAGTGGGACATCAGTGTGCCTGACTATAGAGTCACCTATTACTAGTGTGTTAGGTATGTTATTTCACCTTAAGGGCTGTGATTGTGCGGCACACTGATTTTGTGTTTTATGTGTTGTCTGGTTTATAACGGGAGGTGCAAGTTTTTTGGGTGTCTGCTTTGGAGGCCTGTGATGCTTTTGCAGGTTTTTATTTAGAGCCTCCGAATATGATTTTGTGTATTTATGTGTATTTTTTGCCAGTGCTAGCTTAGTATGTCTATGTGAGGCTGGAGGTGTGGTGCAAGTGTTAACCTTCTCCTCATGACTGCTTGTTCCAGTATTGGATAGAGAGAGCTTAGCCTCCAATTTAGTTACATAATTGCATCTCTCACATATGTTAATGTTTTGTGATAGGAGGAGATGGTTGTCTGTGTACTTGAGGCAGTTGTAACATTGCCTCAGGATACCCAAGTTCACCAGCTAGACTGGAGAGTATACCTGAAATTGCCCTTTGGTCATATCTGAATAGTAGGGTGAGCTGCTTAGCTGCTTGGTTGGTGAGGCATGAACACATGCATTATGTCATGCAATGAAACAGCCTAGGCCTCTGGCAAACATTATCACCCTGTGCATATGTGATGCCTGTGCCACATCCCTGTCATCCAAACCATCGGTGCAGGGACATGTTCATATGGTCTGCTGCACAGGGTGAACATACTCGGTAGACAATTGTAGATTAATATTGTTGAATAGTGTTGACAGGCAGCAGACATACCAAGTATTGCAGTTTTAGAATGCATTTTGTACGTTTGACAGTATGTATCATGTGTAACAACACTAACAGCATGTTGATCTTGACATTCTGCATTCTTCTTTCAGGTGTATTTGCATGTGCTGGGGGATGTTGGTGTTTGCGGGAGTCCCATATGTACATGTTGACTACCCACAGCTCAGTATGACAATATCTGCATGCACTTTGTAGCTTCCACATCACAGTTATATTCTCCCATGATTCAATTATGTTTATTGTTCTAATGATCCAAGAGCATGATAGCTGTGTAGTAAGCTACTGCGTTCAGAGCCGTCACATCCATAGTGGGTGACATCACAGGTATAGTTACCTGGAATGAGAAGTGGGCAAAGGAGTGGTATGCTAGATGACAAGGGTAAAGGCCAGTGGAATTAGTGGCTTCTCACTGGGAAGCAGTAATACCCACTGCCATGACAGCATGCAAACACAGATACACCCACACACTCAAGGATTCCAGACACAGTAACACACACACACACACACACACACACACACACACACACACACACACACACACACACACACAGTTGCCAGTGTTCGGATGAGAACCCCTGCCTATGTGCATATCATCATTATAGTACTATGCAATTACAAGACGCGCCACAGAGATTACATATGTACAGGTAGTTAGAATGGCCTAAGATCGAGGACATCGACAGGGATACTACAGTGCAGTGAGTGTATGTGGGGAGGGGGGTCCATCACTAGGCTATGTAACAACAGGTCACACCCCAGGGTGTACATGTTAACATACTGTTAGTATGCCTGTCTACGATTGATGATATCAACATGGATGCTACACTGTTTTGAGTGGATGGGGGGAGGGGCATTAACATTTCACTATGGTAAAATACAGCCTCACTCCAGGAACTGGACAGCCATACACACGGACAGCCATACAAACACACACACACACACACACACACACACACACACACACACACACACACACACACACACACACACACTGGCATTCACAAAGATATACACCAATGTCACACACATACAGGCACTTTACATGTGTGAGGTTTAACCACCTGCCTATGCCTTTCTATCTACACTTCACTCTATACTGGTGTCAACAACAGTGTTCAGGAGAGTGATAACATGTGGGATGTATTCCCAACCATACGTGACATATATGGACATACATCCTCACGTGCCAGTACTGTGAATCAAACACCTGCCTATCTCATGATAGGTACTACAGCAGTACAGCACTATCGCATCTGGTACAATGATTACTGACTCTTTCCTTAGACAACTGTGCTGAAATATGCACAATATATGCACAGGGGAGGTATTACTGTTACAGGTGTCATGGGGTTTGCCTTCGGTGTCACCCTTACAGCGTTCTACATTGTCTGTCTTCCCTTCAATCAACAAAACCTGACCTTAGCAGGTACACAGGTTATTGTATGACTGGTTGTAACACACCAGTGAGCTGTCATCAGTAATCATTCATCTGCAAAGAAGCCCCACCACTTAGTAGTCATGTCCAAACATCTGTCCATAC
The DNA here is from genome assembly GCF_019279795.1 of Protopterus annectens. Classification (NCBI taxonomy): domain Eukaryota; kingdom Metazoa; phylum Chordata; order Ceratodontiformes; family Protopteridae; genus Protopterus; species Protopterus annectens. The sequence goes on from NC_056739.1 coordinate 933,192,700, forward strand.
CGCATGTATGGCTTACTGTACTTGGAGTATATCACCATATACAGTTGGCAATGTTGAGGCTGTATTGCAACAGCATGATGTACTAAGTCACCTTCAGACATCAGACACTGCACACCCATGGAATCTACACAAACAGCAATACATGTACACATATGTGGTCTACATCACTATGTACACTAGAAGGTCAAGAGTATACATTCCACACTACCACTTTCACTGAGTAGCCAAGTGTATATATATTACAACAGCACATATCAGCATGACACACACAGCATTATTCAATGTCATGCTCCTACAAACTGTTACTTGACAGTGCCATGGTGAAGCCAGGGCACTGTAATGGTCAACAGTGAGCACATCATATTTGCCACACATACCTCATGTGTACTGGGGTCTATATTATAACATTGAATGCTCAAAATTTCGAATGATATATTATCGACCCATTTCAGTTGAACAATCATAACATCAAACACTCAGAACAGTGATTTTTTTCCCAGGGAAAAAATTTGCTGTTCCAAGAAACATACACACACACAACACAAGCACACCAAAACGACTTCAATCCACAAACATACACTTAAAATCCTACATCTAACCCCACACTAAACTGCACATACATTACTATCTATCCACTTACCTTAACCCAAACCCTAACCCTAAGGTCCGTTACTCTCGCACACTCACCTCACCCGCTCCTTAACCCTAACTCACTTAACCCACCCCTAACCCTACAGTCTGCCACTATTGCACACTCACTTCACCCGTGCCCTAACTCTAACTCACTTAATCCACCCCAACCCTAAAGTCTGTCACTACTGCACACTCACCTCACCCATGCCCTAACCCTAAAGTCCCTAACTACCGCACACTCACCTTACCCCAGTCTGTTCACTCACTTACCTTAACCTGGTCCATAACCATCACACCACACTTACATGAACCCAATCCATAAACTCCGTTCGGTCACTTCCCTAAACCTGGTTCATAACCATCGCACCACACTGCTGTAAATACGGAAGCCATGGAACGTACCACAGAAATGTTACCCTAGGTAAAATTTTGAAGTTTCTGAGGCTTCGCTATTGTCAGCTTTCACTCTAAAGGGTTCGATATTATAACATTTGAAGTTTTAAAACTTTGATGTTATAATATAGACCCGTGTACTGGAAGAGTGCCAGCAATGTGCTCTGTTAGAGCTAGGCAGTACACTCATTCAAGCATGTGCGAGGTCTGTGGCTTGTAAACATCTCACCCCAGCATGTACTGGCTATTGTGGTACTAAGGCTAATGTCCAGACAGCACACAGCATGCATGGCTTGCAATTGTTGACATGGGGTATATGTAGGAGCTGTGGCCACACATGGCTGTACATGTCATGAGCATATCACCTGTGACTACTCAGGAACATACAGTGCAGAGATGGATTTCCCTGAGTCTGTCAATACAGGCCTTGTGTAGGTCCTATGGTCCTGTTATTTGGGTATGTTTGTAGGCATTGCATTAGGTGGACATGTCTAAAGTCATACATGCCACATGGGGTGTTGTATGATATGATAGGTATCATGGGTGACCAGTAGAGAGGGGATATTACCTCTGTCAACATAGGTATCGAACCTTATGTACTGTTAGCATGCTATCTGCCATGTGCATGTGTGTAATGACTGTAGCCACCTGTATGTAGAAAGGTAAATGAAAGCTATGGTAATGTAATTTATGTTGTATGAGTGTGGGATGTACCTATCCAGGGCAGGTATGGTTAGGTCATATCCAACCGTGAGGGTGTTGTTTACTGGTGTACAGCAACAGTTGACCGTGTTAATGCTGACAACATCCGAGGGACCCTGGTATGTGTACAACTGAGCTGGTTACAAACAGTGTTATTATTGCATTGCATAACACATTATGCAGCTGTGTCTGTACATGGGTACTTTGCAGTTGATGTAGGCCTAGGTACAGTCCACCTATTGAGAGTTATATGGTAGTCTGCCATACTATGTCATACCACATATGGATGTGTGTTGGTAGTCTGGGAATAAGGTGGTGGATGTATATGAGGATACAACCTAGAATGCAGCATTTGCCACTGCCACCTGTACCTGACTCATCTGTGATGCGTTATGTCAGAGTAGTGGTCTTTACATGTGAGTAGCCTTTATGAATATGTGTACACCACCACCTGGTATGGTCCATACCACTGTTATGGCCCACATGTCTGGATCTGAGTTATATGGTGGTAGTGCAATTGTGCACTATAGAGCCTTCAGCCAGGTGTTCCTCACTGCACAGATGCTGGTATTCCCCATTGTAGGTTCTACATTGAGAAAATGGATTACTAAAGCTGCACATCTAACACGGGTTAGCATAAGCATCCAATGCAATTGTCATGTAGGTGTCAGGGTGTTACTTCTATTTGTAGGGCATTTGCCTTGGAATGCGGCTATTTAGGTAAATGCAACCTAGGTATTATACACACACACGTGTAACATGGATGCATTTGCACTGTGTTGAAGGCTCATCGTTTGGTCATGACAGCCCAGAATGACAAACACTGGACAGCCTCATAATAACATCAGGACATTGGCTCATTGTTTTGGTCTAGCAGTTGTCACCCATACCATGATATCACTGTGCGTGGCATTAATGTGCTTGGTAACAATTGCCCCATGTAAGGTGACGGACAGCGGCAGAACTTGTGTATATGACCAATGTGAGATATACTTAGGTAGCAGTCCTGTTAATAATGACAACTACTAACACAGCCAGGAGAGTTCATCTTGACACCTGCACCTCAGTACCATTACACAAGGTGGCTCACACATTATGCTTGCACATGCCACTGTTCCACGTATAATGCCACTGTCCACAACCTGCTATCAGTGCATGCCTTTCAGGGCAGCAAGGTGTGTGACACATGCTGTAGGTAGCATCCACCTGTGTGACCCAGGTAACCTATTGTCTGTCATATCCACATATGCATGAATGTGTATACGTAACATATATATATATGTCAGTACATGTACACGTATGCATGTGTATCACACAGCACAGACACAGCTATATCATTTACAGGCCACATACAGGTATCAGGTAGTAAACCAGTATGATGTGCATATATACTGACAGTTAAGATGTACCTAGCTGTAAACCTGTGTGTTTACAATAGGAGTCCATTACAACATGTTCTGTACAAGTAAGTGTTTGAGCATGGACACTGTGGCCTTCAGTGGTTAGAATCGGAGTGCATCCCAAACAGCCCTGTGCTACTAAGTGTGTGAGCGTACCCACTGCCACCTTGTGTAATTTGAGTCAGTGCATCCAACAAACTCTTTTTTACTTAGTGTATGAGCTTGCCCAGTATAACCTTGTGTAATTGTAGTCATAGTGCATCCCAAACAGCCCTGTGCTACTAACTGTATGAGCATGCCCACTGTAACCCTGTATAGTGGTAGTAGTTGTCCATTTCGCAGATGGTCATACTCCAGTTCAGGTTCCTGCTGTGCTACAACTATACCTCTCAGGCCTACCTGCGGATGATGTATCTTGTTTGTGCATACAGGTTGTAATGGACACCTAATTTAAACACACAGTTCTACAGCTATGTACTTCATGACTGTCAGTCTCTCTGTTGTTGTCCTCAGCTGTAGAAAGGCAGCCTGACTGCCTTGGAATGTGTAATGTCTGTGGTGCATTTCATAACTGCATAGTACTGTAATAGTGAGCTTTAGATAGGCAGGAGTTCTAATCCCACCACTGGCAACTGTGTGTGTGTGTGTGTGTGTGTGTGTGTGTGTGTCTCAGCAAATGTCTGAGTGTGTGTGTGTATTTGTGTCTGCATTCTGTCATGGCACTGGGTTTTGCTGCATTCCAAAGCGATACCTCCTTTTGCACTGGCCTTTATTGTTGTCAGCCGCTAAATCTCTCTCTTCCCCCTTCCCCACTGCAAGTAATCGGTCTTGTGATGTCATCCAGCTCAGACGTGGAATCAGTAAGTGTAATTGTATGCAAGCCATACTCTTACATCTGGCAAAAGACCTGGGAACAAAGTATGCAAACCTAAAAAAATGAATGAAGTGAACCTTAGAACGAACCAAACAAGCTGAATATCAGGAAACGATCACAGTCAGTGGTAAATCCATGCCAAGAACAAAAAAGCTCCAGTTTAGTTAGAAAATTTATTTAAAGCGCTTTTCGTTTGCCTCCTCTTAGTGTAGTATGCAAACCTACTATTACCTAGAATACATCCTGAACCCATGTGTCATACACAAACACACTTGCCTAGAATATCCCGCTATGTTGCTAGTAGCCTGCACATTGATGACAGATAGTAGGCATGGTGTGACTGCAGTGGGCTGCAGAGGGCATGGCACCCTGTACAGCAGTACAATAGGCACATAATTGCAGACAATGTGCCTTCACTATGTTCCCCACTGGATGCCTGCAACATATGTGGTGCCATCAAATGTGATCCACAGAGGCCATACAATGCCTTACACATGTGTCCTGTATGGACCGATGCCACTGACACCAGAGAATACCTGTATCATGCTATCAATGCAGGTGCAGGGTCAACCTGCTGACTATAAGCAGGTTCTGCCAAACCAGGCCAGTATTAGCATATCGGAGGATAACAGTCTGTGTACACAACATGTGCCAGCCAAACCAGGTACACCTGTACATGTCACTGTACATTATTTTGGGATATGCACATCCCAGGCAATGTCCATGTCAAGGACTATCAAACACAGACATGGCATGCATTGCAAAGCTATGGCCATACACAATGGTAACCAGGATGTCAGGGCAGTTCATACAATACCAATCTGTGTGGGTCATTGCAGACACTACACCCCTGTACCACACTACACACCATTGTCAGGTGGTGTGATGCCAAGGATTATCCCTCACCCAGCCTTGAACAGCCATCTTGCACAGCCAACCACTACACACCCATGAAGCAATGCACACATGCATGTCAGTACTGGCATCTTCTGTCTGCGTTTGGGGTATGATGCTCCCAAACACAATCACTCCCAGTATAACTCCCATTGGCATACTGACAGATGTCAAACACGTTCACATGCCCTAGCCCATAGAACCTACAGATATCCCTTGTGGTGCATGTAGTACCTGTGCATTACTGCAGTGTGCCAAACTAAGTAGTTTGGGAGTGTATTTGTGGGCCTGGCAAAGAGTGTCAATGTGAGTCCATTAGAGAGTGTGGTTGTGTTGACAATGGCATCCGTTCATGTGGACAGCCATGTGTGCTACACCTAATGTATGTCTACTATATCTCTGTTGCAAATGTCACTCACCAACACACCTATATGTTCTTACAGCACACAAACATGTCAGCTTTGTGGCACATGAAGTAACTGCATGCACATGTAATTGTAATGACTAGTCAGTCAGGGGTTTGACCCCTGTACTGGTAGGTGTGTGACAGACGATGCTTAGGTTTTAGTTTCCAAGCCCTTCTCTGATGTACTTTGCCTCTGTCTGTCCCTCCCACACACTCTCTGGTGGATGTGGTGGTGTACACCTGCTCAGCAGCAGGTTGTGTATTGTAAGTGATGGTCATGATCAGGTGATGGCCTCTGCCCCTATTGAGGTCCTCCTCTAGCTGATTGCATGTGGAACAGCTGTGATGATGCTCCCATAGCCATTCACATGAAAAACACAGTACAATATCTAGGAACATCATGTTGGTGTTTGCCCATGACAGTCGCTGTGAGCGGTACCTGGATCTGGTGTTTGGTAAACAGCATCACAGATGATATCTGGATGTTCTTCAAACAACACACACAGTGAGAAATAGCCTAATGACAGGAGGGTGATGTGCCAGACATGACTACAGCATGTAAGTGTAGCTATGCTTCATTGAGACTACTGCCCGTTTAACAAGTTGTGTGTAGTAATGGCTATTCTGCAAGTTTTAAAACTGACAAGACAGTGCTCTGTTTGTGAAGGACCCCCATCTGTAGGGCCATCTGTGGACTGGTCAGTGTGTGGAACCATTTGTTTCCTGTGTTACTCAAACAGCACACATCTGTGAACAGCAGGAGCATTGTGTGAGGATTGCAGCCAGTACATGGTGATGGTGATAGTGATGAGTTACTGCCATCACATCCCTGACTGGACATATGCACATTAAACAGTGGTATGACAGACACTGTCTGGTGTTCTCAGTGACATGCCAATAATAAGCCACTGTTCATAGCTGCAGTCACAAGTCTTCTACACTTTCTACAGATGTCATGCAGTTAGTATGCATGTGTTGTGCTCCCTCTACAAATGTATACCATCTGTTGTGTTGGGTTAATGGTCATATCTATGCATGCTGTTGTAAGTAATCCTGAATGTTGTTGACTATTACTAAGCCATATCTGTGTTTAAACAGCAACACCATAGGCAGTATGGATTTGGAAGTCCCGGCGGAACCCCCTGTCCCACTTCAGCTGGCCATGGCAATGGGCACCAGCACATCTGGGGCCCAGCCTTGGACCTCCACCTCTGTTGGCTCTGCACCACCTTCTGGTGGTACCGCCACTGAGGATGGGGCGTGTCCCCACTGGGAGCAGGTCCAGACAGGAACATGTCTGCTGTCGTACAGTCCCGGACGTGGTATGTAGGGGGCTCAATAAGGGGTTTTGAGGCCAGATATACGTCAGCTCAAGGGCAGAGTGTCACATTTACAGGGTGAGGCTGCCTCTTTTAGACAGCTACCAGCACTGCCACCTTTGCAGCTGTTTTGTTGCAGTGGTGGCTGCCCATGGCTGGGGACCTCCGTCCCACTGTTTCCATCTGGAGGCTCATGGGCTTGTGAATGCCAAACACCCTTCCCCATCCAAGGTGTATTCCCCCCACATGTGTCATATACTGACACTGTATGCTGTCTTATCTGTCATACTACCCTACCTATCCTCCATGAGCATACCTACTCTCCTTCCCCCACATCCCACTCTCACCCTATGGAAACAAAAGGCCAATTGCTTCCTAGAACAACATTTGCCCCAAACATAGCTGTCCATTTCACACATGTGTCCACTGGACACATGTCACCCTTTTAATATGCATCACAACATACTCCAGTTTTCCTCACTCCTGTCTCTCAGGTGCATGATCCTAGTATGCACATGACTCCTAAATGTTCCAGGTACACGTCATGCAGATGACCCCATTGAACACACAACACTACCAGTCCATCTATGGTTACCCCATTTACCTTTATCATGATGATGATGATGATGTCGCACACAGCACCTTGCAAGAGTACTGTTCTCACATAATGACTGGACAGGACCTGTTGTGTTAATGTAAATAACATGCACAGAGTGATGTATATGGCCAGTGTATAAATGTTTGAGTGTATGAATGACACATGTCTGTCTGAGGGAGTCTTGATATCACATAGGACAACACCACTACATAATACAGGCGTTGCTGGTGTTTCCCTTTTCTTTCCTTTGTAATGCTTTGTTGTCACATGGGATGTTCCTGATACATCTATATATAGTATGTTTCTATATGCTGGACATAAACACTCACACATGATGGAATACATTTCCTATACTGCTGAATGAGTGTGCTGTATGATATGTTTGTGATAAGGTCTGATGTCTGTATATCTGCCATGGCTTAGTGGTAAATCACAATAGCTGTGTGTGCAAAGTCCTGGTTTCAAGCCTTACAGAGGCCATTTATTTTGTTGCAGAGCAGAACACAGCCATTGGAAACGGAGTGATTAAGGCAGATTAAAGCAGTTGTGAGCAGGTGTGTGTGGGTTTGCACAGTTCTAAGCAATGCTAACCTCTGGTTACAGTTTCTTACACTCAGTTAGCCTCTACATTGCTTTACCAGTGTAATACTCACATACTGGTGGCCAAACAGGCTTACACCCGCTTGCTCCCTCACTTGCAAATGCACTCCATTCGGTGTTTGCATCTGACACTTACACCCCTTGGTGGGAGTGAGGACTACGATATTAACTTGTGATGCCTATTACATCGGATTACATGCCTACAGTATCGGGAATGGCTGCCCATTAGGCGACAGCATGCCATTCGACTGTATGGAATCCGCGGCCTGTCCAGAGTTTGATTCATATTATTGGTGTGTTCCTCTTACAGTTTGCACCCATATGGCTAATACATGGGAAATGACACTCTTCAATACAAATGAGTAATTGGGTTTTGGAACCCACATCCTTCAGCCGAGTCATGCTACTGCATACCTAATATTCTATCGTCTTTCTAAGTTTGTCAGTGGAATATGTGCTTTCTGTCCCTATCAGACCTCTCATACGATTGGGGAAAAATAGAAACTGAATCAGGGACATGGCATAACAACATCAGGGACACATTTCAATTATTGGTGCTATTAACCTGACACATTGACAGACTCAGAGCATATGAATTCATACACATTTTCTGAGGTAAATGATGTTTATAACTTTTAATTGTTGTCGTTATACATTACATGTAATTCACCACATTTCCTCCAAATGTCACTAGTTTTAAGAGGGTTTAAGTGGGACAGAGTTAGAAACTGAATCAAAATCAGGGCTGTCCCTGGAAATCAGGGACAGTTCAGAGGTATGGTTCCTATTTGTTCTCCCAGTGGTTTATGGCCTGTCCAGTGGATGTGCTCTTAGGGGTTGAGAGGTATGGGCGTCAGCTATGCCCATTTCAGAATATTACTTACATCCCTGGGGCGGTCCTAATACCACTGCACTGGTGAATACCTGCACACGGTCCTAATATGACTGCACTGGCCAACACCTGCACACCTAGGTCCATAATTGCATACCCATAGTTCTCGCACTCATCCTTACTGTGGGTGCAGGTGGGGTATAAACACACCACTACACACTGCCCACTCTCCCCATGTTGGGACACATGTCATACATTGTGTTGACCCATGGGTTATCAGGTTTGCACGACCTACTGGTCTGTGTACATTTACAGCCTGGTTTGATAAGTCATTACTGGGACTGCCTCTGATCATTAATCTTTGGTGCCCCACAAGGGACATCAATGTCTATGTTTCAAAATTAGACCTGGCAGGTCTCTCCCACTGGTAGTATCCTGCCAGTGGTCTGGGAAGCAGTGGTGTGTTTACCTTTATTGTGTGTCTGTATGTCTCACCGGCCTAGCTGGGGGGTGAGGGGGATGATGCTACGTGTTACACATTTGTTTATTGGACCTCTCACCCCCATATGCACGGCCTGTGAACATATGTTACTCGTAACTGCTGTATCATATCCTAGCTATATACATGTGTATATTTACAGTTTTATATATATATATATATATATATATATATATATATATATATATAGATATATATATATATATATTTACATTACTATATACAACTATATCTGTATATGTATGCATACATGTATATTTATATCTTGCTGTATATATATATATATATATATATATATATCTCACAACATATGGCTCTATGGGTGTCTGCATATGTATATATTTATATGTGGTATGTATCTGTATTCTGTCTCTGTATGTATACATTTGTACTACGGAGAGGGAGAGGCTTTTCTCTATGTCGCTTTGGGTAGATATACACACACATACCTCTACATATATATACGTCTTACATCTGCTTATTCCGTTCCTTGTCATATAGATCACAATTTGCTGCAGTGGGACTCATAGTGGGTGTGGCTGCTCATTGGGCGATACCTCTGCCCAATGAACACATTCACTTACATCTCTAGGGCTGTCCATATAGGCCCACATCAGCGAACACCTGCACACCTAGACCCATAAGTAACTACCCATAGTTCCCCCACCCGCACTTCCTCAACAGCACCCATCCTTACTGTGGATCCTGGTCTGTTCTGGACATACCACTACATGCTACCCACTCTCCACTTCATGGGACCCATTTCATACAATTGTCTCAGACCATGGGTCATCAGGGTTTCCCACCCTTGTATTCCGAGTATGTATACACCCCAGCCAGAATGTTCTGTCTATCACCTTTTTTTGGTTTTGACAATTTTTGAGGTATCCCACAAGGGACGCTACTGTCTGTGTTCCAAGATTAGAATTCACAGGTGCACTGTGTACTCCTGGTTGTATCCTGCCTGCAGTCTGGGGAGCAGTGGACTCTTTACATTGTTTGTGTCTATGTTTCCCATGTCCGGTGGGGGGGGTGGAAGGTCATGCTATGTGTTTCATGTTTCTTGCTTGGGCTCCTCACTTCCATTGGCATAGCCTGTGAACATATGTCATTCTTGTGTGCTGTTTCCTATCATAGCTGTATATCTGTGTATATCTACACACACACACACACACACACACACACACACACATATATATATATATATATATATATATATATATATATATATATATATATATGTATATATGTATATTCTTTCCCCCCCTTCTCCTACTCTACTTGTAACACTCCTTAGCTTCACCTTTTTCTTTTAATCTTCTTTTATTTCCCTAACTATACTGACCTTGCCAGCTGACCTAGACTCTGTCTATACTATTCATTTAAAGCCTTACCTACCTCGGGACTTACCTGAGCTCTTTCTCACATTGTTTTTTGTGATAACTCCTTAGTACAAGCTGAGCCCTGCTCCGTTTGCCCTGTGGGCTCACTTCGCTTCCCTACCCTACCCCTAATTCCACCCACCCTCAGTGCCCCTAAACTTATACTTCTTGGCCACACACCCCTCTCCAATCCAACAACACATACTCCTACCTTGAAGACCATTAACACCACACCTTTATTACTGCACCTAAACAAGTATAGCTCGAACTACTTAGTACTTTTTCCTTCTAGCCTTACCACTCAAACCTTGTCTATTCCAGCTTTGACCTCTCCTAGCTATCATTAATACACCATAACCAAATGTACTCACCATGCCTACCACAACTACCTCAGTACTAGCTAAACTACTACTTACTGCCGCACTAATATCTTTTATAACCTCAGCCTATCACTTAACCTCTTTTGAACACCTACGTTACTCTCAGTTCCACTACCCACCTAAACAAACAGCCTCACAATAACCCATCTGTCTGAATAATATAAATATAATATCTGCACTTGGCTACCTACTTGCAAAGTTCCACAGACTATCCCACATTAAATACTATAATCCCTCAACCAAGAAATATCAGTTTCTAATAAGTAATCTACATTATGCACTGTACATTCTAAAAAAAATCAATCCTTACAAAATGATGATATCCATCCTAACCCAGGCCCGCCAATGTCCTACCTACAGATCTTTATACCTCCAATCCCTCTATCCCACTCAGCCCCATAAAACTCTCCAACTCTCTCCTGATAGCACATCTCAATATCCAAAGCATCAACAACAAAGTTCCTCATCTCCATTCTCTCTTAGACATATACTCTTTTGACATTCTATATTTAACAGAAACTTGGTTAAAACCACAAACCCAAGATAATGAGATTATCCCACCAGGATATAATATTTTGAGACATCACCGTACAAAAAGAAAGGGAGGGGGAGTAGCTATTCTTTTCAAGGAAGTGCTACAACTTACCACCTCACCTTATACCCCACCTAAGGACAAAAATGCAGATATCTTTATTTCCAAGATTCAGCTTAATTCTAATAAATCCATAAATATCTTATGCATTTATCTGCCTCCTGGAAATAATATTAGCACCTTAGAGGATATTCTTAGCTGGGTCACAGCAACCTTCCCACAAGAAACTATAATCCTAGATGATGTCAATATAGAGTGGAAGTGCATCAATACTGAGCATCCTACTTCTCATATTAACCTTCATGGCTTCTCTCAGACCATCACCTCCCTAACTAGAATTAACAAACCAAACCAAAAAAAAGAGCACCTTAGACTGGTTTATCATTAATAACCACCATCAAGTGTACAAAGTAGGTATCTTCCCCGATGATGTAAGTGACCATTGCTTAACCTATATAAACAGGCAAAAAATAGATATCTCCCATCCAACATCATATAGGCCTTTACGTTCCAACAAGCATTTTAAACAAGAACTATTTCTGAGTGAACTTAGTGCCTGTAATTGGACTTATCTAAAAACCCTCCCATTGGAGGAGGCTGTCCAATACTTTAACTCTAAATTCTTAACTGTCCTAGACCAACATGCACCTATACATAATATAAGAATTAGGTCAAAACTCATGGCTCACCAAAGATACCAGGCAAAAAATTCTACTTAGAAATAAAGCCTGGACTAGGTGGCAAACTACCAAAAGCTCATCTGATCAACAGACATTTAGACAAATAAGAAATGCAACTAAAAAGTCATACTCTTAGACAAAAAAAACTTTTACTACAAAATACAGCAAACACACCAAAATAACCCTCAAAGATTCTGGGCAAGTATCAAAGACTTTTATACCCAGGACACTCCAGTACACCAACACCAGTAGGAGCTAACCATGAGACTCCCATCCAAACTGCTAATGACTTTAACTCCTTCTTCACAGATGCCATCCAAACTCTAGACAGTCAGCTATCTCCTGACACCTCTAGCATTCCTACCCCCACAACTAGCACTCTTCCTACCTTCCTATTGCAACCTATATCGACTAACTTTATTTTCAAACTCCTAGCAAAGCTGAAGCCATGTACCCCTTCCGCTGACCACATCCCAGCTGAATATCTACAAAAAGCAGCTAAAGCAGTAGCTTATTCTGTACCCATCCTGATAAACAGAACCATTAAAGAAGGATATATCCCTGCTAGCTGGAAAATCTCACACAGTATCCCCCTACACAAAGGTGGCAACTCCAATGAATATTCTAACTATAGACCCATAGCCCTTCTATCCCCCTTAGCAAAAATAATGGAAAAAGCATTCACCATCAGCTAATAGGCCATCTATCTCAACACAATGTACTAGCTAAGGGCCAACATGGCTTTAGGCCATTCCATAGTACCACCACTGCTCTCCTATCCTTTACAGACACCATTAATAGAAACCGTAATAACAATCTACTCTCTTCAGCACTATTTATTGATCTCTCAAAGACTTTTGATATGGTAAACCACAGATTGCCTATCAATAATCTCAAATCTCAAATCACTTTCCCTGGGTACTCAATCTGTAAAGTGGTTTACTTCCTACCTGAGCAATAGGCAACAAGCAGTGCACTGGAAAAATAATCTATCATCCCAACTCCCAACTCCCAACTCCCAGTCACAGTGGGTGTCCCACAGGGCTCCATTCTAGGTCCTCTCTTATTTTCAATTGTTATTAATGATCTCTACTTGGCTATTCCCAATGCAACTTGTATAAAATATGCAGATGACTCTACATTAATCTGCACAGCTAAATCTGCTTCTGAACTGCAATGCCAAACCCAGAAGGTATTTAGCATAGTTGAGACATGGTTCTTAAAGCGCTGCTTCCTATTGAATCCCAAAAAAACAAAGCTCCTGCTCTTTACTCCTACTTGTAGGTCCACACCAATAGATATCTCAGTCATTTCTAACAATGATACCCTCATATACCCAGAATGTACCACCAAATTCCTTGGGATTACAATAGACAACAACCTTAACTTCAACATCCACATTAACAACACTATAAAATCAGTTAACAGAAAAATGGGCTCCCTGTGCAGAGTCAAACCCTTCCTTACACCAATAGCAAGAACTACCATTGACCACTCCCATATAATGTCTACTCTACTCTACTCTATGCCTCACCAATATACACTAACCTATCCAAAAAGAATCTTCTCAAACTTGCTACCTCTTATCATAATATTGCCAGGTTTTCTACTGGTAAACCCTTCAGAACCCATCACTGTTTGAATCTCAAACAAATCAGATGGCTTGAACTTCAAAACCAGCTTCAATTCAACCAACTTACAATTGCCCATAAGATCCTTTACCAGCCAAACAATACTCCAATACTCTCAGACCTCATAACCCCCTATAAAAATCTTAATACCTTGCATTCATCAAATAAACTCCTAGTTAACATCAACAAGTCTCACAACATGGCAGGGGACTCTCTATTCTCAAACACAGCTGGGAAAACTGGAACCTTCTACCTAATGAACTTACTTCCTTCCTTCATTACCACTCTTCAAACAAAAACTTAAAACCTTCTTCAAAAGACACTGGCTGTGCCCTTGTACCAACCCTGACTAACCTATAATTAATGCTACTAATATTTTTCTAGCTGTTATCTCTCCACTAAATTAATCTTCTGTAGTGCAATGGAAAGCATCTAGTAAGAACTTAGATACTACTTTTTAGCCCCTAGCATATGTATATTATCTTGCTCTAAACTTTGTATATAGTTTTATGAAATGTACTGTTAAATGCATAAAATATCTTCTATGTCTACTTCTTTTTTTGTAACAACACTTATTGTCTGTTTGTATCTGTCTTGGAGCTTTTCTCCACGGGCCTCTACTGAAAATGGACATATATCCAGCTAGACTAGCCCGGTCCAGCAAATATATATATATATATATATATATATATATATATATATATATATATATATGTGTGTGTGTGTGTGTGTGTGCGTGTGTGTGTGTGTGTGTGTGTGTGTGTGTGTGTGTGTGTGTGTGTGTGTGTGTCTGTAAAGCAATACATACCCCATGCAAACGCACTTACACACGCTTACTGGTGTTTATATATGCTTAAACCTGCTTACTAGTGCCTTATTCATTATGACACTGACACTTCACTCCAGTTAACTTTTAATTGATATTTTGCAGGTTATGCAGTGGACAGATGTCGCAATATATATATATATATTATATATCTGTATATACTTATATACACTTCCTATGCTGGGCACTGCTTAGACCAGCGCAAGTGCACTCAGACTTGCTTTCTGGTACTTATATGTGTTTACTGCTGCTTATTTGTGCTTACACCTGCTTACTAGTGCCTTATTCATTATGACAGTGCCACTTTGCTTGATATTTAGGGAGAGGTCTCAACATTCCACTACGTGCTTGTGTGTTTACTACTTCGATTTTATTTCACTGTTCGTGGACACTCTTGAATGCTTAGCATACATTTTGGTATCCACAGACACTGAATTATTGACTTACTATTAGGGGTGGGCTCTACTAGTAGGCATAGTAGGTTTTGCAAGTGTCGGGGCATGTTTATGCTTCTCTAGAGCACTTGTACATGCCCCCTGCACTCGCACACTTATTCTGTGCACATTAAGGTTGTGGTGGTGCGCCCTCATACATATTCATATGGCGTTGCTGTGCCATCTGTAGTGAGGACGTTCAGCGCAAGGCTAAAACCGTCCTTGGCCAAGCTTCTTGAATCCTGGGAAGCATATAAAAAGAACAAACAAAACTTATAGGCAACTATATCCAAAATTGATATATGCATAAACAGTTCATATATATCTTAAATAAAAAAAACATAAGTTTAGAAAAAATAAAAACAATTTAATTGTATTTGCCTTCAGATAATTTTTTTTAATAGTTGTATTTATCTGATCGTAGAAAGGTTAGGTTCATTACAGGAGACAATTGAAAATTTTACCACAGTAGTTCTTAAAATATGTTTGTTTTGTTTGTACATTATAAATTTGTGAGCTTTGATATATTTATGTGGTAATTCTTTATTTCCATCCCATAACATTTGAATCTGTCAGTGTAGTTTTGGGTATTATATAGTTTAATCAATAAAAAAGATTAATTAGGATAAGAATGCCATGTTTTGATGAGTGAGGGGGTGGGATAATGTAACAGTGCAAATTCCCACTGCAACATGTTTTTCTTGTATCCCATTTTTTTAGCTTGCCTTTTAAGCAACACCATATTCCAAAGAATATATAGAAGTTGAATATTCTGGGATTTACAGACTACGTGGGATAATATTTATTAAGCATTGCTGGAATTAAATAGCACTACATGCTATTTTGTAGTTTGGTAAGACAACAGTTCTTTCCTATTGTAAGATGAATTCAGTTATGCATTTCCATTACTTCTAATGCTGAGGCTTCAGCTTCATCATAATAGTTACAAACCAAATAACTCAGCTACAAATAATGAAAAATCACATGACAGTAACAATCACATGACATTACTATAAAGTGGCAGAAGTGTTGAACTGTTTGTGGAACATTAGACTGTTAATTGTAAAGGGAGGGTTAGTAGTTACTGGGCATGCATAGTATGCCAACATTTCTAGTACATTACCTAATGATGTTCCCTTCCCTAATCTGATCAGTAAAAAACAGTTCCCTATACTAATCTGGTATGTCCAAGGGTCAGTTTCAAGGTTACTCTCCAGTCCAGCTGGTGAATCTGGGAATTTTAAGGCAATGTTACAATTGCCTTATGTACACAGACAACCCTCTCCTCCTTCCATCAAACTCAAATGCATGTGAGAGATGCAGTTACACAGCCAAACTGGAGGCAGAGCTCTCTCAACCTAAGACTGGCACAGTCAGTCAGGAGGAAAAGGTAACCACCCACACCACAAATCCAGTCTCACACAGACCTATTGCATCTGCATACCCAACACATAAACACACAAAAACATACTCGGAGGCTCTAAATAAAAATCTGCCTAAACAGCAAAGACCTCCTAAGCAGATATCCAAGCAGCAGCCACCCCTCAACAATACCCACGAATCACCTATCTCATAAAATCAGTGTGCCTCACAGTCACAGCCCTTAAGGCCAAACAACACACCAAATACACTTATTATAGGGGACTCTATTGTCCGGCACACTGATGTCCCGCTCACCAGACTGAACAAGGAGAAGGTCACTGTAAGCTGCCTGTCGGGTGCCAGGATCCGCCACATAGCAAGCACTCAGGTCACTCCAAAGCAAGTACAAGTATGACTCCGTCATTGTCCATGCTAGTGTGAATGACCTGAGACGTACCTCCCTGGAATACATGAAAAGAGACATAGAGGAGCTCTCTGACCATGTAGCCCAGGCTGGTATGACCCGGACCTTGAGTAGCATCTTGCCCTCACCAAGAATGATGCCACAGTATAAAGACAAAATGATCAGTTTCAACAATTGGCTAAAGTATTGGTGTCATTCAAAGGGGATCCAGTGTCTGTTAGCCTGGGATGACATGCTCGACAAGCCACGTTGCTTCGCTAGGGATGACTTGCACTTGTCACCCTTAGGCTTTCGTATACTGGCCAAGGCTCTTGCCACCCCCATAGTGCCTTTTTTAGGCAAGGCTCAAAGGACAAACCCACCTCCATAGACAACCTAAGGATAAAAAAACTAAAGGTAATGCTACTCAATGCCAGAAGTCTAAACCTCAAGATGCACGCACTCGAGGCTCTCCTCAGTATGGAGAAAATCAATGTCTGTGCAGTAACAGAAACCTGGTTCAAGGCTCCTGAGAGCACCCCAGCGCTACCAGGTTATAACTCATACCATGCGTTTTGGCCCAAAACTCGGACCAAAGCACAAAAGGAGGGGGAGTATCTATATTCATCAAAGATACCTACACCTCCAGGTTAGTGGCACTGCATGAAGCATCGGAAACCATCCATGTGCAACTAACAGTGGGCAAAACTGCCTTTCAGTTTGTAGCCTGCTACAGAACACCCTCCCTATTACAGGAACCCCACTTGCATTCCTGAGAACACTGGAGAATATGAAGGTCTCTCCAAACACTATGTTATTGGGTGACTTCAACTACCCAAACATTGACTGGGAAAACTACTCAAGCCCAATCACCCTCGCCCAACGGTTCCTTGAATTTATAAACTCTAACGCAATGGAACAACTGGTCACCACTCCCACAAGAGGGAACAACATATTGGACCTGGTCATCACCAACATGGGGACTCTATGTTCCACACCAGAGGTAAACCCCTCATTGGTAAGATCAGACCATAAACAAATTTCCCTGGACATCCATATCCTGTCCCCACCCCCAGCCAAGGAAATCACTATAAAGAATTCTCAAAAGCCAACTTTGCACTTCTCAAGACTGAGGTGGAATCCTTCAAAGCCACTGGGCCAGAGGATAATACAGCCTAATCCGCAGAATCCTTTACAAATGCATTCTATGAGCACCTGCAGGAATGCATGGATTGTGCTATCCCAAATAAAACTAAGACTCACTCCTCCAGAAAAAGGAGACCAGTCTGGTGGACCCCGGCCATAAATAAGCTATACAACAGAAGGAGGAAGCTACTACATGACAGAGCAAAATCCCAAAAAGGGAAGGCATCTCTGATCAGTATTAGCAAGAAACTTCGATCCCTCATAAAATCATCAAAGGCCAGTTTCGAAGAAAAATTGCCCTAGACACTAATGATAATCACAAGGCCTTCTTTAGTTATGTCAGGAACATGGGTGGAAACTCCCAGATATGCTCTGAGTTGTTGCATAACGGTACAAAATATACCAAACCTACAGACATAGCCAACATCCTGGCAGACAGATTCAGCCTAAACTTCTCCCCTTCCCCCGCAAAGGAGCAAATGCCTATCCCAACTGAATTTAACCTCCTGACATCACAGATGCACAGGTGAAAGCTGCCCTCTCCAAAGAAAAAACACAGCATCTATGGGACCGGACGGTGTCCCAGGCTGTATCTTACATGAGCTCCAAGAAGAACTGAACCCTCACATTAAGTCATTGTTCAAACTTAACCTTACTACAGGATATGTACCCAAAGAATGGCATACAGCTACAGTGGTCCCACTCTACAAAGGTGGTGCCACAACGGACCCTGGAAACTATTGCCCCATAAGCCTGACTAGTCTGGTCTGTAAAGGTATGGAGCGTATTATCATGGAACTCATAAACAAAGACATTGGGAGCCTCCAGACACTGGACCCTACCCAATTCCGCTTTGTTAAGGGCAGATCTTGCCTCTTAAACCTAGTTGATTTCTTTGAAACAGTTACCAAAGCCATAGATGAGGGCAAGGTAGTCCACACAGCCTACCTGGACCTCGCAAAAGCCTTCGACACAATACCCCACTCGGGCATCATAAATTAGCTTACCAGCTTAAATATCAACCCCTATATCACAAGATGGGTTGCAAACTGGCTCAGAGATATAACTCACATGGTCAGAATCGCAGGTGCCATGTCCGAATCCAAACCAGTTACAAGTGGCATCCCACAGGGCTCAGTTCTGGGACCTCTCTTGTTCGGTATATACTTCTCTGAGGTTCAGGCTAACACAGGGGATTATGGCTGACAAAGTTTACAGATGACTGCAAACTGGGGGCCATAATCGAATCTCCAGCTGACACAAGCATCCTCCGAAAGGGTCTCACAGATATGGATGCTTGGTGCCAGAGCCATGGCCTCAAGCTAAATGCAAAAAAGTGTATAGTCATCCCCTTTGGGAAAAACAAGGTGCCCACAAATTACCACATAGGTGGTAATCCATTAAGTACGGAAGAAGTAATTAGAGATTTGGGGATCAACGTAGATAGTAATCTCTCCTTTGATAATCATGTTGCCAAAGTGGTTAGAAAGACCTTCTATATAGCCCACCTTATCATGAAAGGGTTCGCATCTAGATCAAGAGAGTTCATTGTGCCCCTCTACTCATCACTCATCAGGCCCATAATTGAATACAATGCCCCTTTTGGGATGTACCTTACCCGACACCTGCAGCAACTGGAGAGACCCCAAAAGTACCTCACCAAGAGGATCATGGGTAACAAACAGATGTCCTATGCAGCTCGACTAAAGAAATTCCAGCTCTACTCAGTTGCTTATCGCCTACTCAGAGGCCATCTATGCCTGACATACAAAGCCATGTCAAACCCAGAATTAATGGACATGCTCCACCTCAAAAAATCCAAGTCCCTTAGAGCTACACGCTCCAGGGACCTAAACCTCAGCACAAAAATAAATAGGACATGCTGGAGGGACAGATTCATTTCCCAGAGGCTCCCCTCACTCTGGAATAAAATCCCAATTCATGTTAGACATAGCCCCTCGCTGACCCTGTTCAAGCGAAATCTGAACGCGTGGATGGGAAATTGCAAATTCACCCCTGGGATCTCTTCTGTGTCCCTGCTAGACAGAGGCACAGTAAACGAATCTTAAAAGGGTACCTTCTGTGACCTACTTTACAGAGGCACAGTAGGCTAATCTAATAGGGAGGCGGAAGCCAAATACACTCTGGCTAGGCTTATAAAAGCCCCAGGGCAGATAGTCTAGTATCTACCTATGAATCTATGAACCTATGACAGCGATGAAATTACCCATAGGAATTCTGTTTTTGTTGCTTCTGATAAAAGTGGTATTTACTTATGGGATCCATTTATGGTTTGATTTCCAAAAGCTTGTTTTCATTTATTTAGGTACAACTCCTGACTGGGAGAAGCAAATCAAGTACTGAGAACTAATCTGGACTGAATGAAACACTTTGTATTAATAGTGCTCCGTTGCCAAACTGTGACAGCTTTTTGTCTGTTTGCTATCTGACTTTGTTTTACAGAATGAACATTTATTCAATATATTTATTTTGTTTAGAATTCTTCATATCTGCACATAAACTTGAGTGTATGAGAGAGGTCATGTGATTTGACTGACATGATTTTTTGTCATGTAATTTTTCATTATCTAAACTTGAGTTATTTGTTTTGTAACTATTCTGATAAAGTCTCAGCATTGTGATAGACAAAAGCACTTGGAAAGGATCTGTTTTACTTCCCCTTTTCTTAGTTACTGGTCTTTTCTTAGGAAGTTATTTGATTGGCTTGTATCAGTTTGCCATTGGTCCTACTGTAAGATCTTCCATTGTGGTTTATTTGTGTACTAGCCGTTGATTACTCATAGTAATAAATCAGCTGCTGAACTGCATGCATCTATAACCAATATTATTTGTAGTCGTTCTTCAGGTTAATAGCTGTTGCGTTATTTTTAATTTTGGCAAAATGATAAGCCTTAGAAACAATAGCTGAAATGAGGTGTTGAAGATAAAATTTAATGTAATAAAATAAGGTAACAAATTTAATAAAAGTTAAGCTGTTTTGTTCACACAAATATGGGGACTTCATCAGAACAACTGTTGTTTTTAAGGCTGGCTGTTTTGCCAAGTTGGTGTTTTGTTTGTGAGTTTTGGTTCTTGGCTGATACATTAGTGGTTATTTTAAATTGTCTTATCGGATACTCTCTTTATGGTTTATCTATGTTAGGCTGTATCATTGAAATTCATGTCATTAGTTGCTGGCTTTTCTTAAACTAAGAAACATAACTCAAGCCTGCAATAAAAGGACAAAAAACTTTTGTAGGGGAAAGTCCCACTTCACCCACTATATGGGGAACTTTGCCCCACATGTCCTTACTTATACATATAAACTCTACATTTATTCAACAATCAGAAAGAATGAAAGGCCAAACTTCAGTGCACTGTCAGTTTTAAGACACTTAAACCCTTTGTACAATCAAATGATACCCAGTGCAAGAGCCTCTTAGCATAAGTACCCTCATCAGAGTGTAGAGTTGTAGGATGAACTGTCTAAGCACCTAGGTCTACAGATCAATACACTCTTTTAGATGTAAATAGATACATAAATAAACATATGAATAAATACATAAATATCCTTTCTTCCCAGCTGCCGTAAAGTCAGCATCAGTTTTCTTGTCACTGACATGCCCCTTGAGCTTTTTCACCTATGAGACTGCATCCTCACGTCTTTCCCTTTTGTACTTTTACTAGTTTTAGTCAAGTTACCTGCTGCTTGCTTGCTTATGCACACCAGTTCTCACCTCCTTACCAAACTTCATTCAGTAAGTATCTCACAGGGATGTGAAAGTCTTTGACACCTCTTTGATAAACTAATGTACTATTCTGACATTGCACATATTGTTTATATTCCTAATATTTCATATTTCATATTATGAAATGCTTTATTTTTTTATTCTTTCTTATCTGGCCTGTACTTCTTTATATCCCTCTTCATCTGCATATTACTAAATTGTGATACATTGTTTACTAAAGTAACTATATCCTCAACAGTTGCATATTTTTCCCCATCATCCTGCTCTTTCAGGTTTTCTGCTTATACTGATTTTGCTGTGGATAAACCTGATGCAGATAAAGGATAACACTAGTTGTTGATAGCAATTTACATGGCATCCTACCAAAAGAGCTTCTCTGAGCAGCTGACAACATATTTAACTTGGCATTCTATAGGAAACAACATAATGAATACGAGACATAAAGAGATGATATTGATTTCATTGCATGGAGTTCAATAATCAATAATGCCATGCAGTCACAGTAATAATAAAAAGGAAAATAAAATTATATAAACTGCATGATTTCTACTGTCACATTTATTCACCTTGTAAATTTCTCCTACAGTAATGTTCTAAAGTAAAAGCTGTAAATTTTCATCACCATCTTAAACCTCCACTGTTTTCTGTTGAATTATTTGAATGTATGGAAAGAGTGCACATTAATTTATCTAGTGCTTGAAAGCTGTTAATGACAGATATTCATTTGCACTTCAATTTCAGAAGTACTCTTTCTTGGAACAGCCTATGTATTTCTGAGATCTACCTATCAGTACATTCTGCTTTTAACAACTACCTGTTTTAATGCTATTTTCCTGTCGATCCATGTTTCTCCATTACAGGCATACAGACGCAAACACATTAGCAATAATGCTGTCATTAAACTGTTTGCAGCTAGAATTGAGGTTTACAATTACAACTCATTAACCTAAAGCCTTTAACATATGGTCTAGTCTACTTTTATCAGACCAGAGTTGGAGTTAGTTCTTGAAGCAGTATTTTGTCCAAATGCATCCATACACACAGGCTGAAATTCATATTTAGAGTACTTCAGAGTGCAATTTTCTTGGACAGAAAATATATTACAATCATTGCTTTGGCTACTGTTCCTCGATGAATATTGCTATGTTAATATGTTTTGGTAAATGATGTGTGTCTTTCAGTATGTCTACCTGTTTCCTCTTGTATAATTCATACTGCTGGAGCTTTACTCACAGAACCTCTGCCAAGACGGGGAATTACCCAGTCAGATTATTGTGGTAAGAAAATGCAAATTAATAAGAAAGTAAATAAATAAATAAATAGCTACTCGAATGAGCAAATGAGATTTCAAGTTTGGGTCATTATTTACGAAAGGTAAAACAAGTAATATAATTTACAGAAGTTGACAATATTCTTAGTTACTTAAGCTGACCACTCTGTGAATAGCAGTACTCTGAAGTTTCCTAGCAACCAGTAGATGCAGATAACTGGCCAATGACGATTAGGATGATGCACATAAGCATGCTCTGACACTATGTGGAACCATCCATGTATTTATGTATCAATGACATGGTAAAGAAAGCATGAACTTAATCATTCTTTTACGAAACTCCCACTTTTGCAGGACATACAATAGCTGGCCACCTACTTGTTTGCAGTCTATTCATGAATCAGCGACTTGATAAAACTGCTGGCATTATTTCATTTCATATTTCTAAAATCATTAACCGTACTTCAACAATTTAGGCAAGGTGCTAGTTTTGAGTTCTATTGTTTTAACGAAAGCTATATTTTGTCCCAGGAAAAGATACTGGTATGCATTTAAAATGGGATTTAGACTGAAATTTCTAGACTATTTAAAGATTGTGTGAAATAGCAAGTCAGATCTATGATTATTTTTAAAGGAGATGTCTGCCAACAGATTATAGTTGGATTTAAGTCAGTATTTGAGGACTACTACATCTATCCTTCAACCCCCATGGTATGAGCAGATAGGACAGACTCTCAAGTATACATCTTGTTCATTTTTATCTTATGACTGGGGTACAAAAGAAAACCCAGCTACTGAGGATGCAGAAGCCAGTGCATGTCTTCGTGTCAGTCCCAAGCCCGGAAAAATGGAGTGAGTTACATCAGGAAGGACATCCGGTGTAAAACATTTGCCAAATGGCATATACTGACAACAATATAAACTTCCATACCAGATCAGTTGAGGCCCGGGTTAACAAAGACTGCCACTAGTACTGTTAGCCAATAGGGTGTTGGTGGAAATTGGGCTACTGTTGGCCAAAGGAGAAGAAGAGGGGAAGGCATGCCCAAAGGCAGGAAGAGAGGAGGAAGGTTAGGAGTGTAGTAGTGAGGTTAGGAACTTTGAATGCTGGCAGTATGGCTGGTATAGGGAGATATCTACCTGATATGATGGAAACAAGGGAGGTTGATATATTGTGAGTGCAAGAGACCGGATGGAAGGGGAGTAAGATCAGGTGTATCGGAGGTGAGTTCAAATTGTTCTACCATGGTGAGATGGGAGGAGAAATGGCATAGGGATTATCATGAAGGAACAGTATGCCAAGAGTGTTTTGGAGGTGAAAAAGTGTCAGACAGAATGATGTTTATGAAGCTGGAAATTGATGGTGTGATGATGAATGTTGTTAGTGCATATGCTCCACAAGTTAGATGTGCGATGGATGAGAAAGAAAAAATTTTTAGTGAGTTGGATGAAGTGATGCTGAGTGTATCCAAGGGTGAGAGAGTGGTGATTGGAGCAGATTTCAATGGGCATGTTGGTGAAGGGAACAGAGGGGATGAGGAAGTGTTGGGTAGGTATGGTGTTAAGGAGAGGAATGCAGAAAGTCAGATGGTAGTGGATTTTGCAAAAAGAGTGGACATGGCTGTGGTGAGTCTTTTTTTTTAAGAAGAGGAAGGAGCATAGGGTGACATAAAACAGTGGAGGAAGATGCACAAAGAAGGATTATATCCTATGCAGGAGGGCCAGTCTGAAGGAGATTGGAGACTGTAAAGTGGTGTCAGAGGAAAGCATA
Source organism: Protopterus annectens (assembly GCF_019279795.1). Classification (NCBI taxonomy): domain Eukaryota; kingdom Metazoa; phylum Chordata; order Ceratodontiformes; family Protopteridae; genus Protopterus; species Protopterus annectens. Next base: position 933,217,476 of record NC_056739.1, read on the forward strand.
ATTAGGCAGCATAGGATGGTGGTCTGTAGGATGATTTAATATCAAGAAGAGGAGGAGGAGATTGAGGGCAGTGCCAATGATTAAATGGTAGAGCTGAAAAAGGATGATTGTGAGGTGTTCAGGGAAGGGTTTAGACAGGCATTGGATGATACTGAAGAGTTACTGAAGAGCTGGGTAACTACAGCAGAACGGGTAAGGGAGACACCTAGAAAAGTGCATGGTGTGACATCTGGACAGAGGAAGGAGGACAATGAGACCTAGTGGTGGAAAAAGGAAGTAGAGGAGAAGATACAGAGAAAGAGGTTTGTGAAGAAGTGGGATTGTCAGAGAGATGAAGAAAGTAGAAGACAGGAATATAAGGAGATGAGGCATATGGTGATGAAAGAGGTGGTGAAGGCTAAGGATAAAGCGCATGGAGAGTTGAATTAAAGGTTGGACACTAAGGAGGGAGAAAAGTACCTGTACCAGTTGGCTAGACAGAGGGACCGAGCTAGTAAAGATGTGCAGCAGGTAAGGGTGATAAAGGATAATGAGGGAAATGTACTCACAAATGAGGAGTGTGTGTTGAGGAGATGGAAAGAGTACTTTGAGGGGCTGATGAATGAAGAGAAAGAGAGGGAGAGAAGGTTGGATGATGTGCTGATAGTGAACCAGGAAGTGCAATAGATTAGCAATGAGGAAGTAAGGACAGCTAGAAAGAGGATGGAGAAAGGAAAGGCTGTTGGTCCAGAAGACATACCCGTGGAAGCATAGAGGTGTTTAGGAGAAATGGCAGTGGAGTTTTTATCCAGATTGTTTAATGATATCTTGGAAAGTGAGAGGACTGTTTAATGATATCTTGGAAAGTGAAAGGATGCCTGAGAAGTGCAGAAGAAGTATTTTGGTACCAATTTTTAAGAATAAGGGTTATGTACAGAGCTATAGTAACTGCAGAGGGATAAAATTGATCAGTCACAGCATGAAGTTATGGGAAAGAGTAGTGGAAGCTAGATTAAGAAGGGTGGTGATGATTAGTGAGCAGCAGTATGGTTTTGTGCCAGGAAAGAGCACTACAGATGTTATGTTTGCTCTGAGAATGTTGATGGAGAAGTATAGAGAGGGTCAGAAAGAGTTGTATTGTGTCTTTGTGGACTTAGAGAAAGCATATGACAGGGTGTCTAGAGATGAGTTGTGGTATTGTATGAGGAAGTCAGGAGTGACAGAAAAGTATGTAAGAGTGGTACAGGATATGTACAACGGTAGTGTGATAGTGGTGAGGTCTGCGGTAGGAGTGATGGATGTGTTAAAGGTAGAGGTGGGATTACATCAATGATCAGCTCTTATCCCTTTTTTATTTGCAGTGATGATGGACAGGTTGACAGATGAGATCAGACAGGAGTCCCTGTGGACTATGATGTTTGCGGATGACATTGTGATCTGTAGTGAGAGTAGGGAAAAAGTTGAGGAGACCCTGGAGAGGTGGAGATATGCTCTATGGAGGAGAGGAATGAAGGTCAGCAGGGCTAAAACAGAATATATGTGTGTAAATGTGAGGGAGGGTAGAGGAATGGTGAAGATGCAGGGAGTATTTTTGGAAAAGGTGGATGAGTTTAAATACTTGGGATCAACAGTTCAGAGTAATGGCAAGTGTGGAAGAGAGGTGAAGAAGAAAGTACAGGCAGGGTGGAAAAGAGTGTCAGACGTGATCTGAGACAGATGGTTAAGAGTAAGAGTGAAAGGGAAAGACTATAAGAGGGTAGTGAGACCAGCTATGTTATATGGGTTGGAGACGGTGACACTGACAAAAAGATAGGAGTCAGAGCTGGAGGTGGCAGAGTTAAAGATGTTAAGATTTGCATTGGATGTGATGAGGATGGACAGGATTAGGAATCAATATATTAGAGGGTCATCTCAGATTGGACAGTTCGGGGACAAAGCCAGAGAGACCAGATTGTGTTGGTTTGGGCATGTGCTGATGAGGGATGCTGGATATATTAGGAGAAGGATGCTAAGGATGGCGCTTCCAGGCAAGAGGAAAAGAATAATACTTAAGATAAGGTTTATGGATGTAGTGAGAGAGGACATGCAGGTGGTTGGTGTGACAGAGCAAGATGCAGAGGACAGGAAGAAATGGAAACTGATGACCTGCTGTGATAACCCCTAACAGGAACAGCCGAAAGAAGAAGAAAAAGACTGGGGTATGAAATAACAAGCTCAAAATAGCATGGTTCCCTTACTAGGAAAGTACACTGTCACTTAAAAGAAAATCAGTAAAAGTAAGGTATGAAAACATATATAAAATATATTAAATAATGTATTTCAAGCTACAAAGGAAAGGGTGAATGGTAAGACAGTATTTCAGACATAACACAGAGGATAACGAGTGGTTTGCTGATCATAACCTGCTTATTTTGTGCTTATGACAAGCATGCCTTGGCATCCATTTCAAGAGCATATAATTAAAGATTATGCTCAAAGACTCAATCATAATTCTTTGTAGTGATAGGAGCTTTTTATGCTAAGTGTTTTACCAAATTGTAAAGCCACTTAGCAAGCCCTGTCAGGAAGACGGTGTAATGCAGTCCTTTATGTCTTTATGTTTACACTCACCTTGGCATGCCTCTCACATGTCCAGATTTTTGCCTTATATGTTTTGTCTGTTCCTCATAAAATATTTAATTTTCAGACAAATCTCTAAGGACTGAAGTCACTAATGACATTTCAGTTTCAGATTTCGAATCCTTAAGAAAATACTGTTGAACACATATCTTGTTATTCTGGCTACTTCCTAAGTTTATGAGAGGACGTGAGGGACGCATTATTGGTAGGACAGCAGGCAAAAACAAATCTGTGTTTCTTTTTATTTTGCCTCTATCATTGCAGGTCAGTAGTGGCAGAACTGACTAGCTAATATGAGACTTGATCTTAACAAGTTAAGCAGTGGTTTGTTAAAACTTGGTCTCACATTATAGTGGCTCTTAACTAGTTTGCCTTTTTTCTGAATATTCAAGCATAATTACTGAGCTCCATGCACTATACAATAATTTTTAGACCTCAAACGACAACAGACAGCAGATATTTCAATGAATGCCTTCACTGTCAGTTTGTCAGTTATCCTGAAGCAGAATCACAGCAAGTACATATTTATGCTGTTTCATATTGCATTTCCTTTTTTATACCAGGACTTACCAGGCAGTCACTAGGCCTGAAAAATCTTTATGGATTTAATTGCAGAAATTTTACTTCATAGTTATGGTTAAGATAAACACTGGGTTCTTTTTTTCGTGTTCTTCTACATGAGCTATATCAAATAATAGACAGTAAGGACATTTTTCATACTTCAGAATGATTTGCCATTAAATTATACTATATGTGTCATGGCCCAAGACACTTCCTACATGGGCATTTTTTTTCTTTATCAGAAAGCACTGTGATCATGAGAACAAAATACCATCCCTGCATGATTTTCCTCTTGTGAAAGACAGGTAGATTAAGATGCAATTCATGTACATTATATATATATAATATATTTTAATGTCCCAAGTTCCAGACTCTGTGAATCCTATTTGTCAGCTTCAGTTGCTCTGGCCAGAATTTATTTTACCTGATTATTTTTGCAAAGAATTCTAAAATATCTTAAATAAATGTCAAACACTTCTGTTCTTCACTCTAGCATTGACATAGCCAATAAATGAAAGATACTAGTGCAATAGCCAAGTGAACATCAAATTGTACATCTGTAGGTTCCAAAGACTCAATTAGACTATACCTCATAAAGATGCCATAACAACATCCTATTTTACTTCTACAGGGCTATAGTCTTGATGAGAAAGTATCTTATAACTCTCTAATTTATATTTATCTACTTTGCATGTCATGGTAGCAGGACTTTTAATTGGGGAATAACTGTTTGCTATAACCATTTATTTATATTTATTTATTTATTTTACATTTGTTAACCAGGATAGTCTGACTGGATACAAGTCTATTTTCAGTGGAGGCACGGTGAGAAAAGCTCCACATTGCAAATAATTGACACTTAAGTATATAGTTACATAGAAATCAAAACATTTAAGAAATCACTAACAATTTATAGTCAAGGTTCCATGTAATTAAAGCAAACATTGTGGGTTTATGGTAGTAATATAGAGATACCATTATACATGTTAGAAGTGTGTAAGAGAGAAAGATATGTATTTCAAGGATGAGTGTAAGAATGCTAGTTAAGATAAAAGGTGGTTAGCTAAGAAGGAAAGTTTTAGTGAATATAATATAGGGGAGAGTGTAGGCTCAGAATTGGTAGGAATCAAGCTATATTCCTGATAATAGAATTCTAAACTTTGTAGAGAAGTGTATGTTGTTTGGGTTGGGGAAGGTTATTAATGGGTATTTCACCTCTGTGAGCTAAGTTTATCTTATCTTTGTCATAAAAATATTTTTTGGGTTAGTCTAGGTGGAGACATGGACATGACTATGTATTTTCTTACCTATTTGTTATTTTTTGGTTAGTCTGGGTTAAGACATGGACATAGCCAATCCCTGTTTAGATAGATCTTTAGGGATGTTTTAAATTGAGGCAGGGAGGGTATAGTTGTTAGTTCAGCAGGAAGTAGGTTCCATTTTTTTAGCAGAGTTGGAGAATAAAGATTTACCATCTGAGTTGTTGGTTTTGGTTGTTTGTACTAGCATTCTGTTAGATGAGCGGAGGGATGCTAGGTTGCTATAGGGGAATAATATTAGCCAGAGTGGGAGTACTGGTAGGTAGATAGAGGGTTTTATGTATAACTATGAGTTGGTTATAATGGAGCTGATTGGGTAGTTCTAGCCAGCCAGTTTGTGAAGATTTTGACAGTAGTGGGTTCTATAGGTTGACCCTGTGGCAAATCTAGCTATATTGTTATAGGGGTATTGATTTTGTTAAGGTTTGATTTACTTAGATTTGTAAGGAAGGGTGAGGCGAGAGAAGGGTTGACAGCATATGTGTCCAAGCTATGGCAGTTCTGGCAGATGGGATTAAGAATTGTTTAATCCTATAAAGGAGCCTATTTTTTGTTAACTGATTTTATGGTTTTGTCTACATGGGCGTCATACATCAGATTATTATAAATGATAACTCCAAGTAGTTTAGTGTAAGGTTCAGGGGAGACTATGGTGCCATTGTTAGATGAAATTGTAATTTTTGGTAATGTTAAATTATGGGTAGGGGAGAAAAGAAGAAGTCTGGTTTTATTTGGGTTAAGCAGGAGGTGATAATTATTCAGCCAGTTTTCTACTTTATTGAAGGTGATTTGGGATAAGGATTGTAGTTCTGTTGGAGTGGAGGCAGAGCAGATAAGTGTGGCGTCGTCTGCATACTGTATACAAGTTGTATCTGGGATAACATTGGGTAGGTCATTTATGAAAATAGTGAAAAGGAGGGGACACAATATAGAACCTTGGTGTACTCCAAGGTTGACAGGTAGAAGGGGGGATAGATTGTATTTCCATATAACAGCTTGTTGTTCGCCAGGGAGATAAGAGTGGAATCAGTTAATTATTGGGTTGTCTAAGGAAAGTGATTTTAGAGAGTCTAGGAGTAGGTGGTGATTTACGAGGTTGAATGCTTTTGAAAGATCGATAAAGAGGGCAGAAGAGAGCTTATTTTGAATACGGTTGTGATTTATTGTGTGAGAAAAGGAGAGAAGGGCAGTAGTTGTACTATGTGCAGGTCTAAATCCATGCTGGGTTGGTGCTAGTAGAGTATTCTGAGTAAGGTGTGTTAGAATTTGCTTGTGTATGCATTTTTCCATTATTTTGGCTAAGGGAAATAGTATGGCTATAGGTCTATAGTTAGAGAGTTCTGTGGAGGTTCCCCCTTCATGAAGAGGAATAATGTGTGAGATTTCCCAGATGGGGTTGTGGGATTCTTGTATATTACAGTTGCTAAGGATGGAGATAGGGTATGCTATTTCATTAGCGGACTTTTGCAGAAACTCTGCAGGAAGTAGGTCTACTGCCAGAGTGGTGGGTTTTAGTTTTTAAGCAAGGATTTAATATAGTCTGTGGGTATAGGATCAAATTTAAAGGGTGGGATATTTACCTGAGTGGGTGCGGTAGTAGTAGAGGAGATAGGAGATAGGTTGTTAGCAAGGGACTGGACTGTTTCTGTGAAGAAAGTATTAAAGGTCATTGCAACACTCTTAGCAGGTAGCTGTAGGGTAGTTGAGGGGTGGGGGTTGCTGATTTGCCTGGGTGGAGCAGTTTATTCAGACATGACCAGAATTTTTGGGGTTGATTTTGGTGTTTTGCTGTAAATTTAAGTAGTAGTTTTGTTTGTCTGACACAATAGACCTTTTGTTTTATTTCTCATTTGTTTGTATCTAATGTGGGCTTGTGGGCATTTGGTGGCTCTCCAGGAGGTCCAAGCTTTGTTTATAGCAATCATTTTTGTCTAGTACTATTGGTTAGCAATGGAGCAGTTTTGTTTTTGGTTTTAATTGTTCGTGTGGCCGTATGTCTGTCTAAGATGGCAAAGAATCTAACATTTAATTCTGAGACAGCTTCGTAAAGGGGAGTACTTTAAGACTGTCCCATTTGCATGAGTTAAGTTCGGCTTGGAAACAAGTTAGGTTAAAGTTTTTGTATACCTAAGTGTTTTAAAGGTAGTTTGTTAAGACATGTCATCCTTTTTCCTGATTATATAGGTTAAGAGGTGGTCACTCATGTCCTCAGGTAGGGTACCTGATTTGTATAACTGAGGGTTGTTATTTATTAAGATCCAATCTTGAATACTTTCCTTATTGTTGGGTTTATTAATTTTAGTGGGGAAGTAATTATCCGGGAGAAACCATATAAGTTGATATGTGTGGTGGGGAAGTTTGATGAACATGTTAGCCAGTCGATATTGAAGTCCCTGAGAATAATTGTTTCTTGGGGTGGATAGTGGATAACCATTGGAGGGTACATTCTAAGGTGTCTATGTTGTTGCCTGGGGAACATAGGTACATACTATGATTATAGAATTGTGTTTGTTAAGTTGGACTTTTGAGATGATTGTTTCAGAGTTGGTAGTTGTTAGTTCTTGTGAGGTGGTAATTGTGGATACCTCAAGAGTGGATTTATAAAGGATGGCTACTCCGCCTCCTTTTCTACCTTTCCAGTCCAGTCTTGTTATATTGTAGTTAGGGGATATAATTTCATTATCAGGGATAGTGGGCTTGAGACAGGTTTCTATAAGACAGAGTAGATGTCTCTGTTACTGTTCCAAATTGTTGTGAAACAGATAGCCAGTGTGTGATACTGATTACAGTGATTTTATCCCTTCTGTGCTGATGCTATTGGCTTTTAATTCTATTGTTAAAAGGATTGCATCATTATTATGGTGGATTTCACTCATTTGAAAGGCCAGGTAATTTAATAATAGTTTGTACCAACAATGCATATTAGCATTTTTATCCTTATATGAGATTTATCCTACCTATGCAGTGATAGGAGTCTTTTTTAGGGGAGTTTGAATACATGCAAACAACTTCTGACTTCATAAAATTATCTCTTTTTTTTCTTATTTATAGAATATAAATATATGACTTGCTGGTTGTTTGTGTTATTATGGGATTAAAAGCTCAAACCAGGTATGACTGAATTGCAGCTTGACATATACCCCTTGTATGCATTATTCCTATTACACAAGCAATATTTTTGTAACTAAATAACAGCAGAGAGAAATTGTGGATTTCAGAAAACAGACAATAATCAATAAAAATACTACAATGCTTCTCCAAAATCCCTATATTTATTAAAGGTTTAGAGAGCTTTCATCCTATTGACATCAGGACTTCTTCAGGACAATCAAGGAAGTAAAACCATGCCCTTAAATAAACACTCAGATATCATGTGATTGTTTTTGTTATTTGTGTCAGTTCCTTGTACTCATTATTTTAACAATGCACACTTCTTCTAAGCAGAAACACAAATTAAACAGGTGTCTGCATAGCTGGTTGTCTAGTCTGAAATAACATCACAGCTGAGAGAAAGGGTCACACTCAAATCACAGGAACAGTAACAGAGATACTTGAGTGTTTATAAAAAGATGTAAGTTTTCTTCCTTGATTATTCTGGTGAAGTCCTGTTGATAATAACATCCAAGAGATAAATCTTTAATAAATATCATGACTTGGGAAAGGCATTGCAGGATTTTCTGTTGCAAATCATATTTTTATTTTTTAAATAAAAAGTCACATTCTATTTCTAATTCCTTCTTGCATATAAACAAGATTTCTAAGTTGTTTTCCTTTTTAAAATCAAAGTACTGTGATTTGTTTGTGATTTGATAACTTTTTATTCTTAATGTCATTTTGTCTTTAGTTTATAGACTGCTATGTGTTCTTCCATTTTTATTTTTGTTCCTTCTATACTTTTATTTCTTTGTCTGTTAATTGGTATGCAGCTTTAATTGCACTTATAGAAAGTGATCAATATTTGAATCATTCATTTGCCATTAAATTATACTATATGTGTCATGGCCCAAGACACTTCCTACATGGGCATTTTTTTTCTTTATCAGAAAGCACTGTGATCATGAGAAGAAAATACCATCCCTGCATGATTTTCCTCTTGTGAAAGACAGGTAGATTAAGATGCAATTCATGTACATTATATATATATATATATATATATATATATATATATATATATATAATATATTTTAATGTCCCAAGTTCCAGACTCTGTGAATCCTATTTGTCAGCTTCAGTTGCTCTGGCCAGAATTTATTTTACCTGATTATTTTTGCAAAGAATTCTAAAAGATTTTAAATAAAGGTCAAACACTTCTATTCTTCACTCTAGCATTGACATGGCCAATAAATGAAAGATACTAGTGTAGTAGTCATGTGAACATCAAATTGTACATCTGTAGGTTCCAAAGACTCAATTAGACTATACCTCATAAAGATGCCATAACAACATCCTATTTTACTTCTAAAGGTGCTATAGTGTTGATGAGAAAGCATCTTATAACTCTCTAATTTATATTTCTCTACTTTGCATGTCATGGTAGCAGGACTTTTATTGGGAGAATAACTGTTTGCTATAACCATTTATTTATATTTATTTATTTATTTTACATTTGTTAACCGGGATAGTCCGACTGGATACAAGTCCATTTTCAGCGGAGGCCCGGGGACAAAAGCTCCACATTGCAAATAATTGACACTTAAGTATATAGTTACATAGAAATCAACACATTTAAGAAATCACTAAAAATTTATAGTCAAGGTTCCATGTAATTGAAGCAAACATTGTGGGTTTATGGTAGTCATATAGAGATAACATTATATATGTTAGAGGTGTGTAAGAGAGAAAGACGTATTTCAAGGTTGAGTGTAAGAATGCTAGTTAAGATAAAAGGTGGTTAACTAAGAAGGAAAGTTTTAGTGAATATAATATAGGGGAGAAGAGTGTAGGCTCAGAATAGGTAGAAATCAAGCTATATTCCTGATAATAGGATTCTAAAGTTTGTAGAGAAGTGTATGTTGTTTGGGTTGAGGAAGGTTATTAATGGGTATTTCACCTCTATGAGCTAAGCTTATCTTATCTTTGTCATAAAAATATATTTTGTTTAGGTTAGTTTAGGTGGAGACCTGGACATAACTATGTATTTTCTTACCTATTTGTTATTTTCTGGTTAGTCTGGATTAAGACATGTACATAGCCAATCCCTGTTTAGATAGATCTTTAGGGATGTTTTTAATTGGGGCAGGGGGTATAGTTGTTAGTTCAACAGGAAGTATGTTCCATTTTTTTCCAGCAGAATTGGAGAATAAAGATTCACCAGCTGAGTTGTTGACTTTGGTTGTTGGTACTAGCATTCTGTTAGATGAGCGGAGGGATGCTAGGTTGCTGTAGGGGTTAATAATATTAGATAGAGTGGGAGTACTGGTAGGTAGATAGAGGGGTTTATGTATAACTATGAGTTGGTTATAAAAGAGCTGATTGGGTAGTTCTAGCCAGCCTTGTTTATGGAGATTTTGACAGTGGTGGGTTCTATAGGCTGGCCCTGTGGCAAATCTAGCTATATTATTATAGGGGGTATTGATTTTGTTAAGGTTTGATTTACTTAGATGTGTAAGGATGGTGAGGTGTAGAGAAGGGTTGACAGCAGATGTGTCCGAGCTATGGCAGTTCTGGCAGATGGAATTAAGAATTGTTTAATCCTAAACAAGGAGCCTATTTTTGTTAACTGATTTTATGGTTTTGCCTATATGGGCGTCATACTTCAGATTATTATCAATGATAACTCCAAGTACTTTAGTGTAAGGTTCAGGGAGATTATGGTGCCATTGTTAGATGAAATTGTAATTTTTGGTAATGTTAAATTACGGGTAGGGGAGAAAAGAAGAAGTTTGGTTTTGTTTGGGTTAAGCAGGAGGTGATGATTATTCAGCCAGCTTTCTACTTTATTGAAGGTGATTTGGGATAGGGATTGTAGTTCTGTGGGATTGGAGGCAGAGCAGATACGTGTGGCGTCGTCTGCATACTGTATACAAGTTGTATCTGGGATAACATTGGGTAGGTCGTTTATGAAAATAGTGAAAAGGAGGGACACAATATAGAGCCTTGGGGTACTCCAAGGCTGACAGGTAAAAGGGGGGATAGATTGTCTTTCCATATAACAGCTTGTTGACTGCCATGGAGGTAAGAGTGGAACCAGTTGATTACTGGGTTGTCTAAGGAAAGTGATTTTAGAGAGTCTAGGAGTAGGTGGTGATTTACCATGTTGAATGCTTTTGAAAGATCGAGAAAGATGGCAGAAGAGAGCTTATTTTGACTACGGTTGTGATTTATTGTGTGAGAAAAGGAGAGAAGGACAGTAGTTGTACTATGTGCAGGTCTAAATCCATGCTGGGTTGGTGCTAGTAGAGTATTCTGAGTAAGGTGTGTTAGAATTTGCTTGTGTATGCATTTTTCCATTATTTTGGCTAAGGGAGATAGTATGGCTATAGGTCTATAGTAGTTCTGTGGAGGTTCCCCCTTTATGAAGAGGAATAATGTGTGAGATTTTCCAGATGGAGGGGATGTGGGATTCTTGTATAGTACATTTGCTAAGGATGGAGATAGGGTATGCTACTTCATTAGCAGACTTTTGCAGAAACTCTGCAGGAAGTAGGTCTACTGCCAGAGTGGTGGGTTTTAGTTTTTAAGCAAGGATTTAATATAGACTGTGGGTATAAGATCTAATTAAAAGGGAGGAATATTTGTCTGAGTGGGTGCAGTAGTAATAGAGGAGATGGGAGATAGGTTGTTATCAAGTGACTGGTCTGTTTATGTGAAGAAAGTATTACAGGTCATTGCAACACTCTTAGGAGGTAGCTGTAGGGTAGTTGAGGGGGTGGGGTTGCTGATTTTCCTGGGTGGAGCAGTTTATTCAGACATGACCAGAATTTTTGGGGTTGATTTTGGTGTTTTTGCTGTAAATTTAAGTACTAGTTTTGTTTATCTGACACAATAGACCTTTTGTTTCATTTCTCATTTGTTTGTATCTAATGTGGGCTTGTGGGCATTTGGTGGCTCTCCAGGAGGTCCAAGCTTTGTTTCTAGCAATAATTTTTGTCTAATACTATTGGTTAGCAATGGCAGTTTTGTTTTTGGTTTTGATTGTTTGTGTGGCAGCATGTCTGTCTAAGATGGCAAAGAATCTAGCATTTAATTCTGAGACAGCTTCGTCAAGGGGGAGTACTTTAAGATTGTCCCATTTGCATGAGTTAACTTCGGCTTGGAAACAAGTTAGGTTAAAGTTTTTGTATACTTAAGTGTTTTAAAGGTAGTTTGTTGAGACATGTAATCCTTTTTCCTGATTATATAGGTTAAGAGGTGGTCACTCATGTCCTCAGGTAGGGTACCTGATTTGTATAACTGAGGGTTATTATTTATTAAGATCCAATCTCGAATACTTTCCTTATTGTTGGGTTTATTGATTCTAGTGGGGGAAGTAATTATCTGGGAGAAACCATATAAGTTGATATGGGTGGTGGGGAAGTTTGATGAACATGTTAGCCAGTCGATATTGAAGTCCCCGAGAATAATTGTTTCTTGGGAGTGGTTAGTGGATAACCACTGGAGGGTGCATTCTAAGGTGTCTATGTTGTTGCCTGGGGGAACATAGGTACATACTATGATTATAGATTTGTGTTTGTTAAGTTGGACTTTTGAGATGATTGTTTCAGAGTTGGTAGTTGTTAGTTCTTGTGAGATGGCAATTGTGGATACCTCAAGAGTGGATTTATAAAGGATGGCTACTCCGCCACCTTTTCTACCTTTCCAGTCCAGTCTTGTTATATTGTAGTTGGGGGATATAATTTCATTATCAGGGATAGTGGGCTTGAGCCAGGTTTCTGTAAGACAGAGTAGATTTCTCTGGTACTGTTCCAAATTGTTGTGAAACAGATAGGCAGTGTGTGATACTGATCAGAGTGATTTTATCCCTTCTGTGCTGATGCCATTGGCTTTTAATTCTATTGTTAAAAGGATTGCATCATTATTATGGTGGATTTCACTCATTTGAAAGGCCAGGTAATTTAATAATAGTTTGTACCAACAATGCATATTAGCATTTTTATCTTTATATGAGATTTATCCTACCTATGCAGTGATAGGAGTCTTTTTTAGGGGGAGTTTGAATACATGCAATCAACTTCTGACTTCATAAAATTATCTTATTTTTTTTTCTTATTTATAGAATATAAATATACAACTTGCTGGTTGTTTGTGTTATTATGGGATTAAAAGCTCAAACTAGGTATGACTGAATTGCAGCTTGACATATACCCCTTGTATGCATTATTCCTATTACACAAGCAATATTTTTGTAACTAAATAACAGCAGAGAGAAATTGTGGATTTCAGAAAACAGACAATAATCAATAAAAAATACTACAATGCTTCTCCAAAATCCCTATATTTATTAAAGGTTTAGAGAGCTTTTATCCTATTGACATCAGGACTTCTTCAGGACAATCAAGGAAGTAAAACCATGCCCTTAAATAAACACTCAAATATCATGTGATTGTTTCTGTTATTTGTGTCAGTTCCTTGTACTCATTATTTTAACAATGCACACTTCTTCTAAGCAGAAACACAAATTAAACAGGTGTCCGCATAGCTGGTGGCTATTCTGAAATAACATCACAGCTGAGAGAAAGGGTCACACTCAAATCACAGGAACAGTAACAGAGATACTTGAGTGTTTATAAAAAGATGTAACTTTTCTTCCTTGATTATTCTGGTGAAGTCGTGTTGACAATAACATCCAAGAGATAAACCTTTAATAAATATCATGACTTGGGAAATGCATTGCAGGATTTTTTGTTGCAAATCATATTTTTTTTTTGTTGGAAATAAAAAGTCACATTCTATTTCTAATTCCTTCTTGCATATAAACAAGACTTTTAAGTTGTTTTCCTTTTTTAAAATCAAAGTACAATGATTTGTTCGTGATTTGGTAACTTTTTATTCTTAATGCAATTTTTGTCTTTACTTTATAGACTGCTATATGTTCTTCCATTTTTATTTTTGTTCCTTATTTACTTTTATTTCTTTGTCTATTAATTGGTCTGCAGTTTTAATTGCACTTCTAGAAAGTCATCAATATTTGAATCATTCAGCACATGCTTTATATTTAGTTCTGTACAGCAGTTGTGGCTTATTTTTCAAAGCAAAATGATTGTATTTTTCTGACAGGCTTCAGTCCCATACTTATGTTTACGTGTTGTAAGATACTTTGTGAGCAAGCAAAATCATTTCTGTCACTATATATGGAGAAAGGGTAAGGTTTGAGTATTTTGATTTTTATGGTATTGGTGAGAATTGTGGTAAGATTATCGTATTAGAAATATAAATGATTATTTCCCCCTTTTTTGCTCTCAGACAAAGATTTTGTTTTGTATTTGATAACTGCTGCATTCTGCAGATCTTGCAGAAATTGGTATTCTTTCAGTAGGATTTTTATAAGGAAATTATATCCCTACTGGAAGATGTAATGGGCATTTGTGATTGTCGGACGTTATTCTGCATCCTCTCATTCCATAGTGGGTTCAATAATATCTGCACTTGAATAAAATATCCTGTTTTTCAAATCACATGATGTATTCTACTTTTCAGTCCATTTGCAAATGATGTAGAGGAGGAAAGAGAGGTGTCTAGTTGTGTTTTTAATATATATATATATATATATATATATATATATATATATATATATATATATATATATATATATATATATATATGTTGAGAGAGAGAAAGATAAGTGGAGTCAAAGTTAAAATCCAAGTCAAAATACAAGCTGGTAGACAATGTCAGAGTACAGTGATGTTAATTCATTTACATTTATAAGGTCGGAAACAACTGTTTTATCTGAGTCTGCTCTACCCCCCCCCCCCCATGCTGTGCTGTTTGACAAAGTAGCTCTGCAACCTGTGGACTTTCAAAATATAAACTTGATTGGCTGTCTTGGTCTATAGTGTTGTAGCTCTGCTTTATGAGTCAATACTGGGTGATTAGGCTTGTCTGGTAGCCCAGGGAGCAAACATTATCACAATTTTGTCCAATACAAAATACCTTATTTTTGACTTTAAGAATGGCACAGCAGTTTGGATAACTCTCTCTGGAATTTAAACAACACTTTAAAACTGTTGCACTATGATTTCATCTTTAGTATTACATACTAACATATACATATGTTGTTTGTCTTTTCGGCTTTTCCCGGTTAGGGGTCACCACAGCGGAACTCCGGTCCGCTAATGATTGGCAGTAGATTTTTATGGTGCCGAGTTGCCAGCCCGACACCCAACCTTCATCGAAGGCATGCCCATTCACTTGGTCTTTCAGAGGCCAGTCAACTGCGTGGAGGGTATGCAGACTCCACACAGATATATTCAAATATCTACAAATGTAAATGCAAAATGCTCCCAGTATGTATGAAAAAAAATACTTTGTTTTGTTTTTATGAAATAAAAAGAAATTGTGATTAAAATATATTCAGATTTTGTTACTTACATGACCACATTATTGATCCAAGGAAACAGTAATAAGTAAAGGTACTATTTTACTGACTGTGTAAGTCAATAAATTCGTTTGCACTTAAGTAGTGTCCTTTGAGACTTGGGTCGCATTGCCGAAAGGATATTGACTGGAAATATACCATGTCATGCATAAACTTACATTTCTCCAAATACAGACTGAGTTTGTGGGTCAGATCTGTTGACTGATGTCTAGATCTTCATTTGTGCTGATTGATTAATTGATCACCACGATGTTCATACAATGCAATTAGAAAACCAGTCAAACAGCATCAGTGAGACAAATATCTTCATATTATGTCTTTTGCCTGCAGCACTGTGGCCATCAGTCAGTATTGTCATTTTCTTATCAGTCATTAAGTCTTAATGTGCTCTTTACTGAACTGTAATAAGCACATGAGCTGGATGCCACCTTTTTACAGACTGCATGTGCAAGTAATATCACATGACAATGTATGGATTATTTCTTCGTAATATACTTTGGTGCGCTCTAAGTCATGAGGTACTTATGGCAACTGTTACTTATACCGGAATAGTTTCTTATTAGGACATGACCCACAGAACAATATGTTAATCTGTTTATAACTTCAGTCTTTTTTGAAATTATATAATAAATATGCCAAAATATTGCAATTTGCAATAATTAAAATGTAAGTGCTGTGCTTATGTAAAAAGATAAAAATATAGCCTAATTCACTGATACTAATAAATACGTATTTCCTATTGGCTTTAACAGAGCAATGTTAAAAACTGTTTTATTTCATTATAATAATCAGAGTAAATCAGTTGCCTTCATTGTGGTTCTTTAAATATGATAGGGAAGTTTGAAAAGGGATGTGGAAGAATTCATTTCTAATTTCCATAACTTAACTGCCCATCTGTACCTATCCTAAAAAAACCTAAAACATTTGAATCATTTATGCTGTTTTCACCTGTAAATATTTTCAATTAAACAGTGGACTTTTTGGTGCAGAAAGACTCAAATAGTCAGAAGTATCTTTCATGGTTTAAGTATAATCTTCTCTGTTTCCTAAACATGGGAGAAAATATAAGAATTATAAATGTGCATGGTAATAATTGGCAATTTGAAATGCAGGGTGGATGCAATTTCCTAATGAGGATTCAACATGTAACACCGATGGATAGGCAATGAAAAGAACAATTTTTATATACCCTTTTTCAATCTGAACTGTGCCTTAAAAGAATTTTTTAACTAGAGTGATACAGTGAGGGGACATAGGCAATTAAAGCTCCAGTAAGAACAGATTACCAGAGGAAAGTCTCTGTTTTCTTCATAATTTCCCTTTATATTATTTACATATGTGAAGACTGGTAGAGATGGCTGAAGGCTGCCAGCCTAGTCAAATAGAATTTGATACATAATTCTGGCATTTGTAAATATAAATGTAAAATACAGGCTTGTTTCTTAAATGAAAGAAAACACTGTAAAATGTTGAACTTCAAGATTGTAGCAACATTGCCATCTGCTGTAAGGAAAACTAAGTTAATCATTTCAAATCTTTCTTTTGAAGTTAAAATTATTTCACATCTGTCCTTTGATCTAGATAGTGGTGCAGAAGAGGCTAGCTGACCACATTTTTTCTATTGGTTTAACTTAAGGAATAATTACTAGAGAGTATATGTGAAATGTCTTTTATTGTTGTAGCTTCTTGAGCGTGTTAGCTTGCTAAATAATGTAGCCTGTTGGCCTGGGAACTCCAGGCTAAGTGTCAAAGAAATGATGTAATGGGAACTAAATGAGAATGATGTGAGCTGGGAGGACCCAGCAGAAATGTTTGTTAGTTATTTTTAAAACTATTGCTCAGAGAGAGACTGGAAGCATTTTGATTTTGGACATCTAACTCAGCACTGCCGGGTCTATATTAGAACACCGAACATTTAAAATGTCAAGTGTTCTAATATCGACCCGTTTTCAGCGAACGCTGAAAATATTGAAGAAACAGTAAACCAAATTCTTTTCTAGGTGAAAGAATTTGGTTGGCCATTTCTGTTGCTTCGGTATTTTCAGTGCTCTGGTGGAAAGTTACGGGTCGGGTTCAGGTAAGTGGGCGATTGTGTGGACATGTGGGTTAGGGCGGGTTAGGTGAGTTAGGGCTAGAGCATGGGTCAGGTAAGTGTGCGATTGTGTGGACATGAGGGATAGGGTGGGGTAGGTGAGTTAGGGTTAGAGCACGGGTGAGGTGACTGTGCGATAGTGACGGACCATAGGGTTAGGGTTTGGGTTAAGGTAAGTGGATAGTTAGTGGTGTATGTATAGTTTCGTGTAGGGTTAGGTGTAAGAGTTTAGGTGTATGTGTGTGGATTGTTATTTGTTTGGTGTGCTTGTGTTGTGTGTATGTGTTTTGGAACAGCAAATTTTTTCCCTAGTAGAGCTGGAGTTACTTCATCTGAACTGTGAAGGGCATCTGTGTGAGTCCCTAGATCTGCTTGGTGAGGAACTTCCGTGGCCAGTACAGTTGCTGCAGGTGTCGGGTAAGGTACACCCAAATGTGGCATTGTAACCAAGCATGGATGTGATGAGTATAGGGGCACAGTGAGGTCACTTGATCTAGATGTGAAACCATATGGGATAAGGTGGCCCACATAGAAGGTGTGTCCAACCACTTTGGCAACGTGAATGTCAAAGGCGACAGTACAAACAAGTCATGTCCCCAAACCCCTAACAACTCCTACCATATGTAATGGAGTGCTACCTATGTGGTAATGTGTGGGCATGTTGTTATTCCTAAAGGGGATGACTATGCAACTAATGGCATTTAGCTGTAGGCCATGGCTCAGGCACCAGTCATCCATCTCTGTGAGACCCTGTTTGAGTATGCATGTGGCAGCTGGAGAGTTGATCATGGCACCCAGTTTGCAGTCAAGTGCAAACATGTTCAGCCATATTCCCCCTGTGGTAGCCTGTATGTCAGACAAATATATACTGAACAAGACAGGTCCCAGGACCGAGCCATGTGGGATGCCACGTGTAACTGGTGTATAGTCAGACATGGCACCTGCAATTCTGACCATGTGGGTGCTATCCCTGATCCAGGTATCAATCCATCATGTGAGATATGTGTCCATATCGACGCTGGTGAGCCTATGCATAATGGCCCAGTGGCTTATTGTGTTGAAGGGTTTTGCAAGGTTCGGGTAGGCTATGTGGACAGCCGTCCCTATGTCGATTGACCTGTTAGCCATTTAAAGAATACAAACAGGTTCAAGAGGCAAGATCTGCCCACAACAATGCTGAAATGTGTAGGACACAGTGTCTGTAGGTTCTCGATGTCTATGTGTATGAGTCCAATGACAATACGCTCCATAGCTTTGCAGAACAGGCTACTTAGGCTTATAGGGCAATATTGTCTGTGGTCCGTTGTGGCACCAACTCTGTGGAGCAGGACTACTGTCGCTGTATGCCATTCCTTGGGTACATATCCTGTGGTAACTCTGATATTGAACAGTGATGTAATGGAGGGTTGCGTCTGTCATGATGCTCGTGTAAGATGCAGGCTGGGACACCATCTGGTCACATTGATACTGTGATGTACGCTTTGGGGAGGGCAGCATTCACCTGTTACTGTGTGATGTCAGGGAGGCTATACTCTGTTGGGATAGATAGTTGCTCCTTAGGGGGGATGGGTGGGAGACATCTGCACTGAACCTGTTCGCCAGGATGTTGGCAATGCCAGTGGGTTCAGGGTAGGTTTAGTCAGTATGCAGTAACTTACATCATATCAGTGAGTGCCCACCCAGGTTCCTGACATAACTGAAGAAGGCTGTGTGATAGTCCTACGTGTCTGTTGCAATTGTCTGGTAGAAGCGGCCCTTAGAAAAATTCATGAGTGATTGTAGCTGTCTGCTAGTACAGATCACAGATGACTTCCCAGTCTGGGATTGTGCTCTATCATGTAGTAGCTTCCTCCTGATGTTGTGCAGCTTATTAATGGCTGGGGTCTACCAGACAGGTCCCCTGCCATTGGAGTAGTGAGTCCTGTTGTTATTTGGGATAGCACAATCCATGCAGTACACTAGGTGTCCATAGAATGTGTATGTAAAGGATGCAGCAGTGTGAGCCGTATTTGCCACTGTCTCAGGGTCTCTGAAGGATACCACCTTGCTTCGGTGAAGTGAGAAGTTGGCTTATGCGAAGTTCACCAAGATTACCCAAGGTGGGTATATGAAGGGTATATGTATGTCCAGTGAGATACATGTATGTTCTGACCTTACCAATGAGGGGTATATCGCTGGTGTGGAACATAGGGTCCCCATGTTGGTGATGATCAGGTCAAATATGTATTCCCCCTTGTGGCTGTGCTGACTGGTTGTGCCATAACATATGAGTCTGCAAATTGTAGCTTCTGTTGGGTGAGGGTGTCGGGGCTTGAGTAGTATCCCCAGTCAATATTTGTGCATATGAAGTCACACAATATAATGGTGTTTGTGGAGACCTTCATATTCTCCATAGTTCCCACGAAAGCCGAGTGTAGTTCCTGAGTTTGGGAGTGTGTTCTGTAGCAGGCAACAAACTGAAAGGCAGTATTGCACAATGGTAGTTGTATATGTATGGTCTGTGATGCTTTGTGCAGTGCTACTAACCCGGAGGTGTGTGTATCTGTGATGTATATGGATACGCCCCCTAGTTGTGTTGTCTGTTCCAAGTCTTATTGTCAGACAGCATGGTATGAAACATAACCTGGTAGTGCTGGTGTGCATAAGCGAGCCTGAACCAGGTGTCTGTCAGTGCACAGATATCGCTATCCTCCATACTGAGGAAAGTCCTGAGTGGCTGCAATATGAGGTTAACACAACTGCTGTTGAGCAGCATTACCCTTAGTTTCATTTAACCTGTAATGTCTATGGAGGTGGGTTTGTCTTCTGAGCCCTGCTTAAAAAAGGCACTATGGTGGTAGCAAGAGCCTTAGCCAGCATTCCAAAGTCCAAGGGTGACAGGTGCAAGCTGTCCATAGTGAAGCTACGTGGCATGTTGAGCATGTCACCATAGGCTGACAGACACTGTATCCCCTATGAATTAAACAAATTTGTTAGGCAACTGTTAAATGTGATATGTGTGTCCTTATAATGTGACATCATAATTGGTGGGTGTAAGATGCTATACAAGGTCAGGGTCATACTGGCCTGGGCTACATGATCAGAGTGTTCCTCCATGTATCATGTCATGTGGTCCAGGGAGTAACGTCTGAGGTTATACACACCAGCATGGACAATGATGGTGCCAGTCCTGTACTTGCTTTGGAGTGACCTGACTACCTGTGTTATGCGGCAGATCCTGGCTCCCAACAGACAGCCCAAAGTGACTATTCCCTTGTTAGGGCTGGTGAGTAGTACATCAGTGTGTCTGACAATAAGTGTCACTTATTACACGTGTATTAGGTGTGTTGTTTAGCCCGAAGGGCAGTGACTGTGTGGCACACTGACATTGTGAACTATGTGATATGTGGGTATTGCAGTGGGGTAGCAGGTGTGTGTGTGTGTCTACTTTGGAGGTCTCTGCTGCTTAGGTAGAGTACATTTACAGCATCCGAGTATGTCTATGTGTGATAATGTGGTTTGAGTACTGCTGCTAGAGGATATGTGGTGTGTGTGGTTATACACATATATCTGAGTTTGTCGGGAGGAGGGTTGTCTGTGTACATGAGGCAGATGTGACATTGTGTCAATATCACAATATCCACCAGCTGGACTGAAGAGTACACACGAAACCAACCCCTGGACATGCCAGGATATTATCATGACATACTCTGTAGCCTGATCACAAAGGATCAGTAGGGTGTTAAGAGTGAAAAAGAGTATAACAGGGATTAGTGCTTATGTTCGTTGGTGTTTTGTAAAGAGTAGCCGAGAAGGAGTCCAGACTGAATTATGACACCTCCTTCAGCTATGTCATAAATAGCAATGTACACCCATATATGTCCTGCGTCAGGGCCAACTGTACCTGAGTGACAATGCCGACATCATGACAGACAGGCCCATATGTACATACCCATCTCCCACTGACAATAGTCCATATCATCATACCAGGAGATATCACATGTAGAATGGATGAGCAGCTACCCCCACTGTCAAAAGCATGGCAACAAGTTGAATACATTGATTCCCAATATGTGTCATGCACAAACTACAGAACAAACAGATCATGCACCTGAACAGTCAGCTGAGCCTCACCCCCTACACAGGATGTGGAACCGTTGAATGTGTCACAGCTACATATGGCACTCCCCACAAGTGTTGGTGCACAACACACCATGGGAAGTCAAGTCCAGTACGCCTATGAAGTCTGATCTGCATGGTCATGGAGTCCATCATGGTTGCAGTCATAAACAGAGCTATTGGAAACTGACATACACACAACCCTACCAACCATGGTATGTTCATGTGCGAATCATGGTTCCCAAACATGCTAGACTGTTTGCAAGGCAGCCACTCAGGACATACATCAATGAACACATCTACACATGTGTCACATAGACTTTGAATAGCCCTTTATCAACATCCCAGACACATGTAGTATCCACAAAACCAACAAGCTGTGCATAAATATGTGTTGACATATGATGGAATGTCAATGTGTCCACAGATAGATCACACAAGGTAAGGATTCTGAGGTCTTGTTCAAGCTGTTGACACCTGCTGACCCACATGGACCATTCCTGGAATGGCATAAAACAAAGTGTACACACATCACCATGTCCAGTCTGATGATGTCACCATCCTATAAATACAGCAGGAGAAAAGAAACCAGCCAATAAAGCAAATAACGCACCGTGTTAATGCGTTTCTCTCTCTCTAGTATCATAACATAGTTAGGTAGGGGTTTGAGTCCTGCAAACAATGTGTGCCTCTGTGGGGGGGTGTATGTGTGCAGTTTCCTTTGAGAAGTGTTCCCTTTTTGGAGACTTGGAAAACTCACTAAAAGAGGTACATTCCTCTTTGGAAAGTCTGATGATGTCACCATCCTACAAATACAGCAGGAGAAGGGAAATCAGCCAGTAAAGCAAATAGCACGTTGTTTTAATGCGTCTCTCTCTAGTATCAAAACATAGTTAGGTAGGGGTTTGAATCCTGCAAACAGTGAGTGTGTGTGTGTGTGTGTGTGGGGGGTGTATGTGTGCAGTTTCTTTTGAGAGGTGTTCCCTTTTTGGAGACTGGGAAAACTCACTAAAAGAGGTACATTCCTCTTTGGAAAGTCTGATGATGTCACCATCCTACAAATACAGCAGGAGAAGGGAAAACAGCCAGTAAAGCAAATAGCATGCCATGTTAATGTGTCTCTCTCTAGTATCATAACATAACAGTGTGTGTGTGTGTGTGTGTGTGTGTGTATGTGTGTGTGTGGGGGGGTGTATGTGTGCAGTTTCCTTTGAGAGGTGTTCCCTTTTTGGAGACTGGGAAAACTCACTAAAAGAGGTACATTCATCTTTGGAAAGTCTGATGATGTCACCATCCTACAAATACAGCAGGAGAAGGGAAACCAGCCAATAAAGCAAATAGCGCACCGTGTTAATGCGTCTCTTTCTAGTATCATAACATAGTTAGGTACAGTTTTGAATCTTGCAAATGCTGACTGTGTGTTGGTCAATGTGGTGTGAGTTTTGCTTTTACTATGGTATGACATTGTATGATTGCAACAGTAAGTGCATTGCACACATCAGGTATCTGCGTGGTAAATATATATGTGTACATGTCCCCTCAATCAGTACATAGGTGTGAAGCCTGCATACTACATGAATACATTTGTTTCCATTGACAGGTTGTGCCACTGCTTCTCAGATCATAGGTCACATATGTATGTATGTGACAAGGCCATCCACTGTCGTGTTCTTTGGCCAAGGTCATCTGTGGCACACACACGCATGACAGTTACTTAAGAGTAGTGTGAGTGAGAGTATATGCCTGGGGTATATGTCAGACATTGTCATACACAACAAAGACTGCCAAGAATGGACAGTCTTTATAGGTGTACGACTGCCTTGTGGATATGCATTCAGGCCTCTAATGTCTTATGTGATACACCTTGGGACTCCACAATACCTATGGATATGTGGATACCAAGGGACACATGACATAACATGAGGCTGTATGTACACATTGGTACCCAACATACATGTTGAGGGCTACCACCTGTGTGGTACTGATGGGATAGTATGTATAGTACATGAGGATGACTATGCCATATTCAGCTTAATGCTATACAGCATGTATCAGACAACAGGTATCTGTCTGTATGATACCCTTGTGTAGGATATGCGTCCCATTCAGGGAATGCATTGTAGGCCAATCCATGCATTTCCAGATTTGGATGGACACATTCCTAGTGTGTCTGCATGTACCTAAGGGGGCTATATGCCAAACAGGTGTGGTCACAGGAATGGGTGGTGGTCATTACCACTGGTTAGTTTTATAGTGTAGCACCGGAAGGATCCAGTTGTTACTGGGTTCCCTACTACTGTGTGTCATTTGTCAGGACATCGTCCAATGATTGCTTATAGTCATGCTGTTGACGTTGTGTAAACTACCAGACCGCAAATCATTGACAGATATTAACGGTATCACCCACAGCATAGTGTCAACCCATGTCATACACACGTCTACCCATGTTAGTACATAACTGTAGTAGAATGCATACTGGCCATTGAAAGATACTATGAGATTTTAACAATGTGTACAACAGGGTATGCCACACGTCCCATGTGTCCACTATGCACATACATCCAGACAGTGCGCACCCACCATGTTCACAGATGTACACTTGCTAATCTGTACTGCACACATCACACACGTACTGTCCACTCACTAACACATGCTGACAACACATTACACATCAGCCAAGTGGCACATGGGTGGACAATACATACTCAGACCTAACAGTGGTGTAAACAATGCTACATTGACAATCAGAGCTTTGATGCATAATGTCTGCTCAGATATACCTAAAAGGATGTCGTTACACTTCCTTGTTGACAACTTGCTATTATTGCTACTCTGCTATAGTGTCACCCTGTGCATCAGCACTATGTTAGCCTGTCCCTCCATCAATGATGCAGATGACAGGAGGCGATACAGGTATCATCATATGCACAGGGCGTTTTGTTGTTTGCCACAGCCTGACATTGACCCATCCAATCGACATGTCTGTGTGTGTGTGTGTGTGTGTGTGTGTGTGTGTGTGTGTGTGTGTGTGTGTGAGGGACAACAGTACAGCATGGCCCAATATTGATGTAATGCATGTGTGTATGTGTGAGCCCTAGTTGTTTGGTTAATGTGTATGTCTGCATGCACACAGCTCCACCATGTGGCTGCCATATACGGTAGTTTGTGGGACAGCCACAGACTGTACCTGCTAGGCTGTACAGGTCACTGTCTCTGGCCATGCACACAGTACCTGTGCCTGGCAGGGGTTCTACGGACAGTATCGGGTACCAACCCTGACTGGGTACTGTCATCAGAGGCAGAGGTATGACGACTGGACCCACATCCCTGCTGGGACTGGCCAGAGCCACATGCTCATGGTCTACTGGGACAGTCAATGGACAGGCCAGCCCCAGCATTGCTGGGGCTGGTACTGCCACTACGGGAGTGGCTGTGAACTGTGAGCCATCCGCGACCACTGCCAGCTGTTGCTGGCATGCTTCCGTGTTGACATCGCAATCGTCCCGCATGGTTCTGGATCATGGAAGACATGTTGTGCAGGGCATCTAATGTCTCCCCCCCCAACATCTATCAATGACCTCGGTGTAAGTCTGGATGGCACCGGCAAGGTCACAGATGCTGTCATTGATAGCGGTGTAATGTGCCCTCTGCGCCCTAAGTCCCTGCCTGGTGTACCGTTCCATACGTGCCTGAGCCTGCATTACAGCCTGGAACATACTGGACATTGTAAGACCTGTGAGGGCACACCTGCCAGGGGCAATACAACTAGTGGTGCTCCCCCAAGAACCCCTGGTCCTCTGCCTATGTGGTACCGTTCCAAGTCTACGGCTATGGCTGCTCTGAGGGGAAGCAAGTGCCATGGGTACCACACTCTCCTGGTCAATGCCAACTGTATGCTGTCCCTTGCCTATGGCCATTGGTGGTGAGGGATGTATTGACAGTATGAGTGTGCGCATAGATGGGGTTGAATGCTGTGTACTGTCGATTGGCGAACCAATGACAGACCCTGTCAAATCTTCTAGTGCCAAAATACATGTGTCATCATCACCACCACTATTCATGGCAGTGGCTTCAGGTTGCCTGCTGCTTACACCAACCCCTAACTCAGCACCTGTGAGAGGAAGACAGGAAACACACTTTACGGTCTGCACATGCACACATGCACACATGCACACATGCACACATGAACACATGAACACATGAACACTAATACACATCTCACTACAGCACATACACACACATACCAGCAATCCAACACATACTCTATAGTGGGTGAAGGTGGGCATCAGTATCACAAGGTAGACAGTCACCACATATGTGTCGGCATGCAGAATACATGTTGCACAAGACCATGCAGTGCAAGTGTAGACGCCCTATTAAATGGCAGTATACATGGCTTTGATGCAACTGTGTAGTTGTTCAGTGATTGGCTACACCCTGGAACACAATATGTACATGGACACAACATTGCTGTGCAGGTATTATCAGCTCTGCAATGCCCTGTGCACCATCACTCACAAGTATACATGCCATGGCTGCATGTGTTATCTGTGTGACACATAGATATCCATGTCTGAGTGCAGTGTCTGTGTCCATAGCAGATAATAGTGGGCACGGGTGTAGCACATGCGTGCTATGTACACACATGGGATGTGCGGTGCATGTTGATGTGAAGGAATCCCAATGCTCAACATGGCCAGTGTACAGTGGTTATGGTGAGTGTGGGACATATTGCAGATATGTGGGTGCCAGACATGGCATGGCATGCTACACGACTGCAACATTAAACACCACACATACCCAATGTGTGTCAAGTGACCTATACACCCATTAGCATTCCAGGACATATATGTGACACTTTGTGTGGATGGTGACTGCTGTGCATATTGTGTATACTGGCATATGTAAGCACACAGACAACATGCTATGCATATTGTATATATGTGCATATGTTTGCACACACACAACACTGAGGTGCAAAGCAATGACTGCTATGAGTAGTACTGTGGTCACTGTAACTGGATGGGGTGTAGTATTACCCGTGCCATCATCAACATGCATCTTGTGGTCACTCACAGCTACTAATGTGTGCAAGACCACTGCCTAGCATGCTGTACCTGAACTGCAGTGCCATGGCTACGTTCACAATTACACAGCCACCTTGTACATGGGTGTGTGAGGTGCCCAATAGGGAGCATTGTCTAACATGACTGTGTTATGTGTTGCAGAGTGTTGCACAGCCCCATGATAGGCCTCTACCCTGAGGTACATCATGTGTGTACATGACATGTGGGATACTGAAGTGTGACCTTACAGCGGGTGTGTGGTAATGCTAAATATAGCATGTTTTGGTGTACTGCGTATGATAAACGTGTTCTGTTGTGTACAGCTGTAGCAACTATGTATATCCAATGTGCAGTACAGTGTTGCCACAATTGTGTCTGCTGCACTGTGCATTGCATGTGATTGAGGCAGCTACTGACTTTACTGAGATGATTGATGTCTCACAGCAAACATGCACAGCATGCATTATGCATAGCTGTGTTACGTGTACATTGCCTACACCTCACCTATGACATGCCCATTTCATTACCAATATTAAAGTGTTAACACACTCAACAGCATGTATTGTCTGCCCTGCTGTCACACCAGAGGGACCTAGAAGAATATGACACAGTTTGTCAGTGGCCACAACTGTGGCATTGCTACTGTGAGTGTGCTAAATGACAAGGGAACAACAGTCAACAGTCACAGGTGTACAGATACTATTCCAAATATCAGTATTGCACACGTTAGGCAGCACAACTGCTAAACACACAGTACACATCTCACATAAGCATATTCTAACAATGCAGGTAATGGCAGTCTACAGCTAGGGCGTATTACCTGCACGCTCCATGTCATCCTGCTGGGTGGCTCCGGGCTCCATGATGACACATGTGTGATGCTGTTGATGCTGTAGGCCAGGAGCCACCATGCTTAGGAGCAGCTCCTCCACTCTGGTGAAGGGGGGATATATAGCCATCCCACCACCTGTGGCAAGCTGTTGCCTATGGATATCAGACGCATGCCGCCAGACATGTCTAATTAAATCACTGCAGTGATGGCGTACCTGCTCATATGTCCGGTTATGCATGCCTATGTCATTTACCCGGCGAACAAGGTCTTGCCACAGTGCAGTACGGTCATGCTGGTGCTGACTGGCCCAGGAAAAAAGCAGGTTATAGTGCTTCACCAGGCTGTTCAGAATTTCCTGCTCCTCCACAGCTGAATACGATGGATTACGTTGATGAGCCATACCCCTGGAAGACAATTAAACGATATGTGTGAGCATGTCATGTGGCACACTTAACATTATGAAGTACAGATATCACTTAACTGCCATATATAGCACCTATCTGTCTATCAGAGGATACACACATTCAATACCACATAGTGCTCAGCCCACAACTGGCTGACAGTGCCTGCAACACTCCATATAACACACCAGTATACACCAGTAGTCGGCACACTGTTTGGGATACAATGCACAACCTCGCCCCAGGGGTTTATATCAAGCTAATGCATGAAGAAATATGTCATCCAATGCAATGAATGTCATGTACATTTCCAGTATTACTGGTAAACCATCCTAGTCTTTGATGCCATACCCCTACCTAACATATGTGCATGGTTGATAATATAGCTGGCATACTGCTGTAACAGAGTATACATGTTTCTAGGTACACACACATACCCTGTAACACACATGTCATTGTGGGCATGGTACAGGCATCATTAAACACACATCGGACATACATACAACACACAGATGTATGCCGACACAGATGAGCATTACCTGTGTACCTTATAGTACTGTGTGCCACTACGTACAGATACCTATGCCTGTGGTATGTAATCTGTGCAGACTACAGAAAACACACAAGACAGTGTTACCAGGGACTGTGAACATACACCATACTGTGCTGTTTAGGCCTACAGCTTCAGGTAGTACAACAGTTCATATGTGAGTTGGAGTCACCAGCAGTACCACTTACTGAGCATACATGTATTGCTTCAGCCTACATTGGGACACCACAGTCATACACAAGGAACTACGTCACAACATATGCCATCCTACTATGTCAGCATCACAATAACTGACACATCTTTCTCGGGCCTCACACCTAGAACACAAACTAACATAACAGACACAACCTCACACTAAGCTATCACACCTTTACAAACCTTGCACAAAGTCACTGTCACACTCATTCCACCTCACATAGCAGGTATTGCATGAGTACATGTGTGTGTGTGTGCATTGTGTCATAGGTAGGTAATATGCTATTGGCCCTAGGGCCTAGAGCAGCCTAGCCATATGCTACCCTGGCCTTTGACACACATGTAATGTGATTTTACTTGCTCCTGTCAACCGGATACACAGAGGTGACTCCCAGGGCATATTACCTATCTCCGAAACAATCATCTGGGGTATGTATGACATCTGCTAATGAGGAGCCTTGTTTGTTCATGCTGGGTGGTTTAGTCCAGGGTATGGCATATTTGTGGATAGGAACCTGTACCTCCAGCATGTGCTGTTTAGTGAGGTGACAAGGATTAGGGCCCTAGGTCATGTAGCCCGGAGGGATTGTGAGGTGTTGTCATGGTGGTTGGCCGACTGCTATGGGTGTGACATACCTCTGTATGTCCGGCAGTGGTAACCTCTGGGTGGGCGGTATGCAACGCACTCTAGCTGTGGTTTGTGAGTTAGTCTGCATAGGGCATGTGTTTGAGGGCAGTATTACTCTTTGTTAGGTATGTCTGTGGCCTTTCCACTTGCTGTAGTTCTCATGTGAGGTACATGCCACATGAGGCATTGTGATGAGTAGAGGGGAACACCTACCTATATTTCTCTAGATGACACACCTTTTCTGATGACACTTACCATGTAGACAGATTACATTACTACTGTTGTCACTGTGATTATCAAAGGGGAGCCTACTGTCCACCTGTGACCCGTGTACCCTTCTGACACCATCAGTGTTAGGCAGGCTACCACCTATGTGGCAGTTACTGCATAAGGTGTTTTGGAATGGGGTATGGCACTGTGGTATCAACACTGGTGTTCAGTCCATGCCTTGGACAACAGGCACCTGTTGCAGTACATATGACCCTGTGTCTCCCTCACTCTCTCTCTTATATATATATATATATATATATATATATATATATATATATACACACACACACACACACACACACACACACACACACACACACACATATACATACATATATACATATCTATCCATATCTATATATATCCATATATATCCATATATATCTATATATATCCATATATATCTATATCTAAATATACCTAACCTATCACACATATATATGCATATATACAGGTAAATATACACATACATGTAAACATCCATTGCTGTACATATAGCTGCACATATAGGCACATATACTGCCCACCTTTCATGGTGGGGATGTCAATTATGCAACAGTTGTGAGACATACGGTTATGTAATACTATTGCACAATGTTGTGCAAAATGCATTCTGCTATCCTCAGGCCATATAGCTGTTGCAGGCCTCACTGCCTGTAGCTCAGTCCCGCAGCGTTTAACACCACATGACATATACCGGCACTGCTTGCTTTCTGCAATGCCACACACTACAACCTACATACATATGTGCACATAGCAGCCTTCAACAACATACTTATGTCCAGCCTTCACTAACAGTTGCTGTATGTCTCTTGCCCTATGCAAATGTGCATGTACATATAGATACGGACTGCTGCCACATATGGATGATTCACAGTATGTGGAGTACCCTTCAGACACATCTTTCGGATGTCATCAAATACATATCTGTTACATACCTTACCTTTGTATTCCTCACCTCCGTCTGTTGTAGGTGTTGTTTTTCTATTTTTTATTTATTTAATTTTTTTTTTTTTGGTTTTGTTTCCTCTGTGTGCTGCTGTTTGTTTTCAGTGTCTGTCTCCTTCTACCTGTTTGTGTCTGTCTGTCTCTGTCTGTCTCTCTCGCTCGTGGTCTCTCTCTCTCTCTCTCCCAGTTGTTGCAATGATATTACTGCATGTGTGGACAGCAGATACAGGCTGCTTTTCTAGGTATCTGCACATGTGCATGTGATGACCTTTGCACCAATTGGTGCCCACCATTTAGTAACTGCATGCAGCCTGATGTGTGGTAATTGCAGTTCTCACTGTGATTTCAGGACACTGCTTAAAATGATAGGTTAGGTAGGCGTAGCCCTTTCAGTTTTGCAAGGTGGGGACCATGCTTGTTTGCTGTGGGCACTGTCTCAGTCAGAAGGTTGGTATATGTCTCATATCTGAAGCTGGGTTGTAGCCAGTGAAATGCATGTTGTACTGAAACCTGCATGTTGCTTTTTCCAGTGCACTCTTCTCAGTGCGTAGGTTTACTCACACCTCCTAATGCTAACACTGGATACATGGGAGTATGTACTTTCTGTTCAAATTAGAGAATTAACTGGCATACAACAGTAGTTATTGCAATGTATTCCTATGGCTTTCCTATTTTCCCTTTACATTCACTCATTGTAATGCATGTTATATTTCTTTCAGCACCAAGTTATTGCATATCTGCTGTGGTGTAGTGGTACTCCATGCAGACTGGTGAGTCCAAGCTCCCATGTTCAAAACTGACAAGGTCTTTCATTTTGCTGCTGAGCAGTACAAGGGCCTTGTCATACAGAGTGACCAAGGCACTTTTAAGCAGTTGTAAGCGGGTTTGCGTGGTACATAGTGATGCTAAGCTAAGCTTAGCTTAGCTTATTTTATTTTAGCAATACTAAGCCAAGCTTGGCTTAGCTTATCATATCTTAGCAATGCTAAGCTAAGCGCACACATGTGCACACTGGTGCAAACCCGCTTACTACTGTTTACAAGTGCTCACTCCCACTAACCCCTGCGCTCATTTCTTTGACAGAAAAGTAAATGGGGAGATAGGAATGTGGTGATAAAGGGTGCACAAAGAGGGAAAGACAACAGGGAAACCAGCTCGGGATGTACAGGATGGGTGTGAAGAGGGTCCATAGCTGCCCATTTCTTTACCAGCAACAGCTGTGCATATGCAATACATTAGGAGGGATATTTGAAACCTTCCACCCCTGAGAGAGGGGTGAGGACAACTAAGTGTGTTGTACTACCAATTATGAATATCAGGCACATGCACTGTTTGTGAACTGCTACACTGTCATTAGTACGTTACTCACTTCTGAACAGTTTGTGGTTTGTTTGTGGTGACATTAGCACAGTCTGCTCAGGACAACTGGACATATTTCACTACTGTGTATGCCTACCTACACCTTTGGTTGTGCCTGACTACATGGGTGTATAGTACCTTTGGGTAGTGGTGCAGAAGTACAGAGCGCGTTATTTATTATCGTGTGATGTTTATCTTACTGAACATGCAGAGTTGCTGTGTACCTGTAAGTCTATAAAGGCTAGTAGTCTGTCTGAGTAGCTCCCACCTGTGGACATAGCCAGATGGTAGACAGAGGTCAGCCTAGTATTCTTTGACTGTGCACCACAGCAGTCTTTTCAGCATCTGAACAATAGCATTGCCACAGGTGGTTGCTAGCAGTACTTGGCTACATCCTTTGATATTTCTGTGTTGAACTTCTACATAAGGGCATGCTTGTGGGATTCATTCTACAGCTATTTGCAGAGTGTGTAACAGCAGACAAGCTGATATGCCTGTGAGTTTCTGACTCTTCCAGGCCTCAGATACTCTCACGTATATATTTGAACAGCCTCGGGGAAAGGTACATATAACTGGGATACACCTGTGATATATTTCAGACATTTTTCAGTTCAGACTTTGGGGGATTCAGAGCATATGTATTACTACACCTTTTCTGATGTGCAAGCAGTGTCTACTCTCACTTATTGACATTTGTCATTAAGGGAGATTCCCCACCTTTCTGTCTATTGTTAGTACATTTCACAGGGAGTCAGAGGGGTACAGCTAACATTTGTTTACAAATCAGGGTCATCACTGTAGAGCAGTCACTGTTGGGAGGTCTGGCCTGTGACCTATGCAAATATGCCAGTGTTTATTCTGCTCTGATACTGTGTGGGGTTTGTAAGGTGCTACTGTAACATTATTCCCTACTAGCATGGCTGATTCTCTTTTCACAGTCATGTCATGCAGTTCCATAACACCTGCTGGTTAAGGCCCACAGAACAGGATTTGTGTTATGCCATTCCTATTTTCCCTTTACATTCACTCATGGTAATGCATGATATATTGCTTTCAGCACTAAGCTATTGTATATCTGCTGTGGTGTAGTGGTACTTCATGCAGACTGGTTAGTCCAAGGTCCTGGGTTTGAGACAGACAAGGGTATTTTATTTTGTTGCTGAGCAGTACAAGGGCCTTGTCATACAGAGTGACTAAGGCACTTTTAAGCAGTTGTAAACGGGTTTGCGTGGGTTTGTGTGATGCTTAGCAATGCTTAGCTAAGCGCACACAAGCTCACACTCGCGCACCCCTGCTAACTACTGCTTAAAAGTGCTTACTCCCGCTAACCCCCGCGCTAATTTCTTTTAAAGAAAAGAAAATGAGGAGATAGGAAAATGGTGAAAAAGGGGGCACAAAGAGGGAAAGACAGTAAGGAAACCAGCTCAGGATGCGCAGGATGGGTGTAGGGAAGGTCCATAGCTGCCCATTTCTTTACCAGCAATAGCTGTGCATATGTTTGAAATTTGGTGTGAAATTTGAAACCTTCCACACCTGAGAGAGGGGTGAGGACAACAAAATATGTTGTACTGCCAATTAGAATTATCAGTTTACATGTCCAGCGGACATGTGTGCGAATTGGGCAGCTATGTATGGGGCGTACTTTTTTGTGGGAACAGATTGCCCTTTTTTTAATTTTTTTTTTCAGGTGAGAATGGAATGTGAGGTAGAGGAAGTAGGTATATTTGGGGAGGTAGATTGGGGAGGTAAACAGACAAGACAAACAAGATGCATAAAGGGGCAGAGTTTGACACATGGGGTGGGTGAACACAACTGACAGGGAAGGATGTTTGGAAATCGCAAGCCCATGAGCCCAGAGATGGTAACAGTGGAACTGAGATCCCCACCCATGGGCAGTCATCACTGCACCTTCACAGCCCTGAGGGTGGCTGTGCTGAGGGCTGTGTAGGATGGGCAGTCTCACCAGAGAGACGCACCACTTTCGCCTCAAGCTGGCGTAGGGGATCAGCGACTGAACGCTGGATCTCCCTACGTACCACAGCCCGGACCCTAGTAAGGGTGACAGGTGTCCCTCCTCCACCCACGCTTGCACGGGGGGACAAGCCCCATCCTCTGCAGCGCTTCCACCCCAAGGTGGCACAGGACCAATGGGCTGGGCACCAGAGCCGCTGGTGCCAGGTGCACTCGCCAACTGAGGAGGGACAGGTGGGTCCGCTGGGACTGGCCTTCCCATATGTTCTGCGATTAGGTATGTTTAATTACAACATAAACAACAGCATTCCAGATTAGTTGTAACAGCATGCAGTAATATTCCCATTAACCCAACACACCAAGGTTCCAACAGTTGAACAGCAAGCATAGCACATGCATATATTGAACGACCGTGGATATTCCAACAGCATGCAGGGATGTTTGGTAGCAACAGGCCACCATGAACGTGGTGTTTGAACAGGGCACATGCATCGACATCAATGCAAATATTTATAAAACAATAGGACATATGTCCCAACAAATATTGAAGGTTACACATACCCACTGAGGTGTGGAATTGCATGGTTTATGCACATACGGTAGGGTGTAGAAAAAACCTCAGTTAACATCTTATAATGACCTTTTAGTCTACACTACATTCTCAGTGACTGCAAGTGTATATCCCCTACCTGTATTATTACACTTGCCACCATACATTAGGTTGTGTCATGGGTTTGGCTAGTTCAATATACGCCTGACCTATATCTGACATACTAACTGTCCAGGATGCAGATGTTACTGCTAAATATTTCTTGTTTGCATTTATATTTCTTTATCTACATATCTGGGATGTTTTCACATGACATTTTCACTTCGATTTGTACAGAACCCTGTATTTCTTGACACACACTCACATTTCGGGTGAATAATTACATGCTACATGTGTGCCAGGTTTACTTATTCATGCCAGCCAGTAACTGACTATTGTGGACTGTATATATGTTTCACAACTACTAGCACTTCCATCACCCACTTTATATGGGACTGCATAACTCTGGGTTGCTAGCACACTTTCAAACAGTACTGTTTGTATAATGCAAAGGTACAACAACATTTCAGACTCTGTGACACAGACACACTCTAGGTTTTAGACCTTTATTAATGACATTGCACACTTTTCCACAGGCTCACTCCTTTATTTGTTTTAGCGGTGTTTATGGCAGACATGTTCAAGACATATTATACCTTTATTAAAAGGTTAGAACAATCTTTTTTCAGGCTCACTCACTTATGTTATATGACAGTGCCTGCAGAGATATTATTCCAGACATATGTTACCTTTCTTAATGGGTTACTACACTCTTTTTCTGCCTCTCTGACATTTTTATCTGACAGTACATGCAGAGGACTTATTCAGGCAATTCTATGGTTGTTTTATTGGACAACAACACTTTCTTTCATGCTCTCTCCCATATTTTATATAACAATACATGCAGACTAATCACTAACCTGCCTGGTGGCATAGCCTTAGCAGCCTATCAGCATAGGCTTGCTGATTTGTAGCACAGTCACCTGCAGCTGTAAAGTAAATGAAGGGATATTGAGACATACCTATCCATTATACATACTCCATTATCAATTCTTACATACTGCATTCCATGGCTACATACTCAGTTGTGGGGCATTCTGCATCCCATGGGCCTCCTGTATCCACTGGTTCAGGCAGTGGATGATAAAATAAAGAATGTAGGGATAGACAAAGAAGGATATTTAAAAGACTCATGGGACTTATTAAAACGTGTCAGTGATCAGTTATACAATAAAGATATCACCTTTCTAACAGTAGATATAATAGATGTATTTTCCGTGATCCCGCATCAAATAGGAATGGATTGGTTCCTGGAAGCTTTACTTGATACAAAAAAATGTAGTTGGAAGGAACTAAGAGTAATCATGGAACTCCTAGAACTGATACTGTTAAATAATTTTGTAGTATTTGAAGGAGAATTCTTTAGACAAATAAAAGGTGTAGCTATGGGGGCCTGTTGTGCCCCCAGATTTGCTAATATAGTTTAAAATACATGGGAAAAGAAATTCCTTACTTCATCACCATATATGAATCATTATAATTTCTATAAGCAATACTTAGATGATTTGTATTACTTTTGGTTGCAATCGGATGCAAAAATGAAAGAATTTATGGAATTTATTAATAATACAACAGATTTTCTCAACTTTACATATAAAACAAATAAATAAAAGTTAGAATATTTGGATATCACACTATATAAGAACTATCAAGATAATAAATTTGAGTCAAAAATTTTTAGGAAGGAGACATTCTCCAACTCCTATTTATATTATACTAGTGCCCACCCCTTTAAACAAAAAAATAATTTAGTCAAGGGACAGTTCATAAGAATATCAAGAATGACTACAGTTCAAAAGGAGTTTGAGGACGAATGTAACAAACTGAAAGAAATGTTTTTAGATAGAAAGTATCCAGAAAAGTTAATTGATGAAGTTATGGATGAAGTAAAATTAAGAAGGATAGGAGATTTTAGTCCATTGTTAGGGCAGGGAGTTAAAACGAATATGAAAAATATGGAAGAAAAGGATAAAAATATACCTGATAATAATAATAGGGATTTTAATAGTGCCTATATAATGAATTTCAACTATGAATCCGGGCTTATAAAACAGATAGTAAATAAAAATTGGAAAATGTTTTCAGAATTTTCAGACCTCACTACAATATTTAAAGAATCCATTACATTCAGTTATAGAAAATATAGGAATATAAAAAATATGTTATAAAATAGGACTGGACATAAGGAAACAAGTTATAGGAAGAAAGGCACCTTTAAATGTGGCAGATGTAAACAATGTAAATATATGCTGAACAAGGAAATTCATTCCCCAGGATTCACAAATCCTCTGTGTAAGAGTAGAGGAGACTTACACAGAAACGCCAGTGTAAGAATAAGACGGCAGCACGCCATGCATATTAATGGGGGTGCACTGCCTCAACTCCAAGGCTAACATGGAACATGCACGAGTGTAGGGGGTGTGTCGGACTGCCGAGCAGTCCAAAAATACATGCCCCTGCAAGTATCACAACAGGGAAATGTCAACTGACAAGAGCGAGTCTGCTCAAATGTGTACATATCCAACACTATACTCCCCCACATTCTAAACCCCAGTACAATAATAAAATCTAAAACTTTGATTTTTTTTTTTTTTTTTTTTTTTTTTAGCATTCCCAATATAGCTGTCCGTATTTGCATGTGTTTGCGCGTGTATGCCCATTGCTTAGCTACAGTTAGCAGTAAGACATCGAAGAGGATAATAAGAAACTTATATGCCAATAAAGCAAAATAGCAATAGCGTAGTGGTAGAACCCTCGCAGTAATAAGAGGCATTCCCGGTTTGAGTCCCACCCCTTACCCCTTTTATTTTCTATTGGAAATCCGTATAGGAAAATAATTCCTTCCATTTACCAATGAAATTTTAGTAAAAAGCATTGAAATGGCCTATGTAGTAGTGAACTAATTTTATATATATATATATATATATATATATATATATATATATATATATATATATATATAAGAAAATGAAATTGTTATGCATACTGATGGCACATCGGGCAAAGTAGAGTAACATCGGGCAATGTAGAGCAACGCAGAGCAGCATAGAGCAACATTGGGCAACATAGAGCAACGTAGAGCAGTGTAGAGCAATGTCGGGCAAAGTCGAGCAAAGTCTGTAAAACATAGCCACACCTCCTAGCCGGTCTGGCCAATAGTGAAATAAAAAGCAATGACAAGCCTCGAACCCGGGATACTGTGCACCTTAATCACAGTACTGAACCAAGCCATGACATCTTTATGTAAGTATGCACTTTCAACACATACATACATATCAATGTAAGTTTACCCATTGCTAAGCAGGTGTACCATCAGCTGCATTTTTTCAAAACTAGCCAATCACCAATAAGTGCGGGAAATTATGCATATTTAAGCTCCATAGGTGGGAATCCTAGCCATAACTGGTTGTAGCTCCCATCTGCAGGCAGCAATGGCCGGTGCTGGAGAGGACTCTCATTTTTGAGTGCAACGTTGGGGCATTGAGGAGTCAAAAGTTATGGTTTGGCTCCTTGTCCACCATCATGAGGATAGACTCCTGCGGGGCCAGTACCAGGGCACCCAATACAAAGCGAAAGCCTGGGACAGTCTAGCTCATGAACTCACCAGTGCCGCAGGCGTCCCTCGAACTGGGGAGCAGGTCAAACACCACAATGCAGACCTGAGAAGACGCAAGGTGGATCAACTGGATCAGTGGATCCAGGAGGCCTCTGGGATGCCAAATTCCCCACTACTGAGTAAGTAGCCATGGTATTAAGCATGTACAGATTACTATTCTAGTGTATACTATGGTTAGGTATGTCTCAATATCACTTCAATTACTTCACAGCTGCAGGTGTCTGTGCTGTGAATCAGCAAGCCTATGCAGTTAGGCTGCTAAGGCTGCACCACCGGGCAGGTTAATAAGTAGTCTGCATGTACTGTTATGTAAAATAAATGAGAGAGCCTGAAAAATGTGTTCAAACATAATAAATAAAGGTATAATAATTCTCTAATAATTATTCTGCATGTACTGTCATATAAAATAAATGAGAGAGCCTCTAGAAAAGTGTTTTAAGTCTTTAATAAAGGTATAATTCCTGAAGTGTGTCTGTGTCATTTTCTTTGATATGTTGTTGTATTCTTGCATTATAGAAATAGTACTGTTGTATTAAGCGGTGTTAACACACAGTTGGGTAGGCCCATATAAAGTGGATGAAGGGAGTGCCAGTAGCTTTTAAGCATATTCACAGTCCTCAACTGTTGGTTCATGCCCAGCATGTACAGGTTAATCTGGCACATGAGTAGCTTGGTATTGTGTTCCCCAGAAATATCATTGTGCTGGCAGAAATGTGGGGAGCTGTTAACATATAACTGATAATTTCATCTACACATATCTAGATAAGTATATGAAAGTAGAGCTGTCAGTGTACCATCTCAGCAGTAGTGTGTCTGAGCAACTCACAAAATATGTAGCAGTAACATCTGCATCCCGAACAGTTTGTATATCAGATACAGCCCATGTATATAAAGATCTAGCAAAATCCATTTCACGATCTAAGGACAAATGTGTAGTGTAATAATACATGTAGAGGGCGACATATAACTGCAGTCAATAGGGATGTAGTGTAAACTAGAAGGCTATATAAGTTGTTAATGGAGCTATCATTTTCCACCCTACAGTATGTGCATAAAAAATGCAATTCCACACCTCAGTGGGTATGTCTAATCTCAAAACATTTGTTGGGACATATGTCCAATTGGTTTATAAATATCTGCATTTATTTCGATGCATGTGCCCTGTTCAAATACCACAAAATCGGTGGCTGTTGCCATCAATTAAACCTGCATGCTGTTGTAATGTCCACTGTTGTCCCATGTATGCATGTGTCATGCTTGCTGTTCAACTGATGGAACTCTGGTGTGTTGGGTTAATGGGAACACTTCTGCATGCTGTTATAACTAATTGGGAATGCTGTTGACTGTTACTAACCCATATTTTCATTAAATCCTCCTAAACATAGAACATTTGGGAAGGCTGGTCCCAGTGGACCCACCTGTCCCACCTCAGCTGGCATTGGCACCTGGCACCAGCAGGTCCGGTGCCCAGCCTGGGACCTCCTCCTCTGTTGGCCCTGTGCCACCTTCGGGTGGAAGCGCTGCAGGGGATGGGGTTCATCCCCACGTGCAAGCATGGGTGTAGGAGGGCCACCTATCACCCTCCGAACAGTCCGGGCGGTGGTGCGTAGGGAGATCGATCATTCTGTCACTGATCCCCTACGCCAACTTGAGGCATGAGTGGCATGACTTACGGGTGAGCCTGCCCCTCCTACACAGCCCCCAACACAGCCACCCTCTGGGCTGTGAAGCTGCAGTGGTGACTGCCCATGGGTGGGGATCTCAGTTCCACTGTTGCCATCTGTGGGCTCATGGGCTTGCGATTTCCAAACATCCTTCCCCGTCAATGGTGTTCACCCACCACATTTGTCATATTCTGCCCCTGTATGCATCTTGTTTGTCTTGTCTGTTTACCTCCCCAACCTACCTCCCCAAATATACCTACTTCCCCTACCCCACATTCCACTCTCACCTGAAATAAAAAAGGGCATTCTGCTACCAAAAAAAAAATTATGCCACATACATAGCTGTTCATTTTGCACACATGTCCGCTGGACACATAAACTGATATTTAATTGGCAGTACAACATACTTTGTTGTCCTCACCCCTCTCACAGGGGTTGAAGGTTTCATATTTCTTTCCAAATTTATTGCATATGCACAGCTGTTGCTGTTAAAGAAATGGGCAACTATGGGCCTTCCCTACACCTGTCCTGCACATCCCAAGCTGTATTCCCTACTGTCTTCCCCTCTTTGTACCCCATTTTCACCACTTTCCTATCTCCCCATTTTCTTTTCTTTCAAAGAAATGAGCGCGGGGTTTAGCAGGAGTAAGCACTTTTAAGCAGTAGTTAGCGGATTTGTGCGAGTGTGCGCCTGTGTGCACTTGTGTGCACTTAGCTAAGCATCGTGCAAACCCGCACAAACCCTCTTACAACTGCTTAAAAGTGCCTTAGTCGCTCTATGTCAGGGGCCCTTGTTCTGCTCAGCAGCAAAATGAAATATCTCTGTCAGTCTCGAACCGTGGAACTTGTGCATGCTAGACTGCATGAAGTACCAATGAGCCATGGTAACCATGCAACAAATTGGTGCTGAAATCAATATATCATGCATCAGAATGAGTGAATGTAAAGGACAAATAGGAATGCCATAACAGAAATCCTGTTCTGTGGATCTTTACCAGCAGTTCTTGTGTTTGCTGGTATATGACATGTGGTGGTTAAACGCTGTGGGTGTGATTTGTTATGTTTGCAGTGTTGCAGCCAGTGAGGCCTGCTAAAGCCATATGGGCTGAGAACACCTTCAATGCATTTCGCACAAGACTGTGCAATATCATTGCATAACTGTATACCTCACATAATTCGCATAATTGATATTCCCACCATGAAAGGTGGACTGTATATGTGCCTATATGTATATCTATATGTACACCAATGGATGTTGATATGTGTGTATATATATATATATATATATATATATATATATATATACATATATATATATATATATATATATATATATATATATATATACATATATATATATATATATATATATATATATATATATATATATATATATATATATATGTATGTATATATATATATATATATATATATATATATATATATATATATATAAAGAGAGGGAGAGGCAGAGTCATATTTACTGCGACAGATGCTTGATGACAAAGCCATGGCCTCAAGCTCAATGTCTGAAATTCATTCACATCCCTTTTGCTAAAAACTCTGTACCCATGAACTACCACATAGGTGGCAGTCGACTTAACACCGAAAGTGTGATAAGAGACCATGGGACATTGGTGGACAGTAGTCTCACCCTTGATAATCACAGTGCCACACTAGTCATGTAATCTGTTTACATGGCACACCTCATCACAAAAGCTGTGTCATCAAGGGAAAAAGAGGTCAGTGTTCCCCTCTGCTCATCACTCACAAAACCCATTATAGAGTACAATGCCCCTTCTGGTATGTACCTCACAAGCCATCTTCAGCAACTGGAAAGGCCACAGACATACCTCACAAAGAGTAATACTGTCCTCAAACAGGTGCCCTAGGCAGACCATCTCACAAAACCACAGCTAGACTGTGTCGCATACAGGCAACCCAGAGGTGACCTCTGCCTAACATACAAAGCTATGTCAAACCCAGAGCTGTTGGACATGCTCCACGTAAACAGATCACTATCCCTACAAGCTACATGTTCTAGGGACCTAAACCTTATCACCTCAATAGACAGAACATGCTGGAGGAATAGATTCCTATCTCAGAGACATCCCATACTCTGGAACAAACTACCTATCAATAGCAAACAAAGCTCCTCAGTAGCACTTGTCATGAATAGTCTTGATGATTGGATGGGAGATAGGAAATACACCCCGGGAATCATCTCTGTGGCTCTGCTTGACAGAGACACATGAAACTAAATTACTTGGGTGTCAAAGGCCAGGGTACCATCTGGCTAGGCTTCTATAGGCCCTAGGGCCAATAGCCTATAACCTACCTATGAACCAATACACACCCACATGTAATTGTTGCAATAATTGCTATGTGAGGTTGACTGAGTGTGATGGTGAATGTGTTGGTGAATGTGTCACAGTTGTGTATATGTCAGATAGCTTAGTGGGAAACTGTTTCTGTCATGGTATTATGTGTCCTAGCTCTGATCCCAGCAAAAGATGTGCATGCTATTGCTAGCCAGAAAAAGCAGTATGGCATACAGTCTAACGTAGTCCCTTTGTGTTAACTGGGGTGTGCCATTGGAGGATAAAGCAGTACATGTATGCTCATTGATTGGTACTGCTGGTGAATGAAACCCCTGTATGAACTGTAGTACTACCTGAAGCTGTAGGCCTAAACAGCACAGTATGGTGTATGTCCACATCCCTTGAAAACACTGTTTTGTGTGTTCCCTGTAGTCCTCACAGATTACATACCTCAGGCATAAGGGTCCCTGTAGTCCTCACAGATTACATACCTCAGGCATAAGGGTTTGTAAGTACTGACACACAGTACTGTATGGTACACACGTAAAGCTCATCTGGGTTGCCATACCTCTGTGTCCTGTACATATGTCTGATGTGTGTGTGGGTATGCCTGTAACATGCCCTCAGTCATATGTGTGTTACAGGATATAAGTGGGTATCTGGCAACATGTATAGTCTAGTACAGCAGTATGCCACCTATATTCATGAATGTGCACATATTGTAGGCAGGGGCTTTCCATCAACAACTAGTGTAGTATACTGGTAATACTGTAACTGGACTTTACAATCATTGCAATGAATTACATATCTCGTTATGCATTAGCTGGATGTATACCTCCTCTGGCTAGGTGGTGCATTGTGTCACATACAGTGTGTCATGTACTGTTCCATAGTCTTACATAGTGGTTTCTCTTTGTTGCTGTGCAGAAAATGTTTTAATATATAGAGCATGTCAGGCAGTGTCAGGCAGTTGTGGGTTGAGCACTGATATGTGGTATTGAAAGTGTGTATCCTCTGACAGACAATAGTTTGCTATTTATGGCAGTTCAGTGATATCTGTACTGTAGAATGTTAAGTGTGCCACATGACTTGCTCACACATATTGTTTTATTGTCTTCCAGGGTCATGTCCCACCATCACAATCCTGCCTATAGCCATGCAGAGGATGAGATACTAACCAACTGTCTCATCCAACAGTGCACCCTGCTATTTTCAAGAACCAGCCAGGACCAGCATGAGCGGACTGTGCTGTGGCAAGATGTTGTCCATAGGATAGATGACATAGGCATGCATAACTGGACTTATGAGCAGGTACGACATCACTGCAGTGATTTACTTAGACATGTCCGGCAGCATGCGTCTGATGTCCGTAGGCAACAGCTTGCCCTCAGGTGGTGGGGTTGCCACCCATCCCTCCCCTCACCAGAGTGGAGGAGCTGCTCCTGGCCAACAACAACAGCACACATGCATCATCATGGATTCCGGAGCCCCCCAGCAAGTTCACATGGAGCATGCAGGTAAGATGGCATATCTGTAGACTACTGTTACCTCTATTGTTAGATCATGCATATGTGTGATATGTACTGTGTAGTTAGAAGATGTGGAGCTTGGTGTTGTTCAATACTGATAATTTGGAACATGATGTGTAGGCCTGTGACTATCAACCATTGTGCTACTGTAAGATTGCAAACCCACAGTAGCAATGCCACAGTTGTTGCCACTGA
This sequence comes from Protopterus annectens, assembly GCF_019279795.1. Taxonomy (NCBI): domain Eukaryota; kingdom Metazoa; phylum Chordata; order Ceratodontiformes; family Protopteridae; genus Protopterus; species Protopterus annectens. The sequence continues at coordinate 933,260,875 of NC_056739.1, forward strand.
CAAACTGTTTCATATCCTTGTAGGTCCCTCTGGTGTGACAGCAAGGCAGCAGACCCATGCTGGTGAGTGTGTTCTACATTTAATATTGCTAATAAAATGTGCATGTCATAGGTGAGGTGTAGGCCATGTACACATGTAACACACCTAGCATAATGCATGCTGTGCATGTTTGCTGTGAGACTATGCACATCTCAGTAACGTGAGTGGCTGCCTCAAACACATGCAATACACAGAGCATCCCAAACAATTGTGGCTACACTATAGTGGACATTGGATAGGCAGTCGATACACATGCACACGACATACTCAACTCCATCATACGCAGTACATGTTAATATGCTACACATGGCGTATTCAGACACATGCTGTAAGGTCACACTCCAGTATCCCAAATGTTATCTACACAGCACACATAATATACCTGAGGGGTAGAGGCCTATCATGGGGCAGTGTGACACTCTCCAACATGCAACACATTCATATTCAGCATTGCTCCCTATTGGGCACCTTACAAACCCATGTAACAACTGGCTGTAAAATGATGAATGTAGCCATGGTACTACGGTTCAGGTACAGCATGATACGTGCCGGTCTGGCACACATAAGTAGTCTTTAGTGACCACATGATGCTGCATGATGATGGCTCATGATACAATATGCCATCCAGTTACAGTAACCACAGTACTACACATAGCATTCATTGCTATACACCTCAATGTTGTGTGTGTGCAAACATATGCACCTATACACAATATGCATAGCAATCACCATTTGCACATAGTGAAATATATATGTCTTGTAATGCTATTGAGTGTATAGGTCACATGACACACATTGGGTATGTGTGATGTTTAATGTTGCAGTTGTGTTGTAGCATGCCATGTCATGGCTGGTACTGGCATGTCCACACTATGTTCTACACTCACCATAACTACTGTACAATGGCTATGTTGAGCAATGGTATTCCATCAGTTATACACGCACCACTCATCCTGTGTGTATACATAGCATGCGTGAGCTAAACCGGTGTCCACAATTATCTGCTAAAGACACAGATCCTCTAATCAGTAATGGATATCTATGTGACACACAGATAAAGATCCAGCCATGGTATGTATACCTGTGAGTGATGGTGCACAGCACATTGCACTGCTTGTAATACTTGCACAGCAATGTTGTGTCCATGTACACATTGCATTCCAGGGTGAGGACAATCACTGAACAACAACACACATGCATCAAAGCCGTGTATACTGTTATTTACAAGGACTGTTTACACTCGCACTGCATGCTGTTGAGCAACACACGTCCTGCATGCTGACACGTGTGATATGATTGTTTGTCTTGTGATACTGTACCCCACCATCAACCGCTACTGGGTATGTTTTGGATTGCTGGTGGTGTGTGTGTGTGTGTGTCTCTGCTTTAGTGAGGAGTGTATTTGTGTGCATGTGTGCATGTGTGCATGTGTGCATGTGTTCATGCCTGCATGTGTGCATGTGTGCATGTGTTCATGTGTTCATGTGTTCATGTGTTCATGCATGCATGTGTGCATGTGTGCATGTGTTTATGTGTTCATGTGTGCATGCGTGCATGTGTTCATGTGTGCATGTGTCCATGTGTTCATGTGTGCATTTGGTCATGTGTTCTGACATCATGTACAGGTCGTAAAGTGTGTTTCCTGTCTTCCTCTCACAGGTGCTGAGGTTGGGCTGGTTCACTGCAGCAGGGAAACTGATGTCACTGGCTCAAATAGTGATAATGATGATAGGTATGTTGAGGCACAGGCATGTTTGCAAGGGTCTGTCGTTGGGCCACCAATCAACAGTACACAGCTGTCCACCTCATCCATGCACACAGTCATACTGCCAATACATCCCTCCTCACCAATGCCCTTAGCTGATGGACAGTCTACAGTCGGCAATGGCCAGGACAGTGTGGTACCTATGGTGCATACATCTGGACACAGCAGCCATACCCAGAGGTCTGGAACGGTACCACATAGGCAGATGTCTAGGGGTTCTCGTCAGAGCACTGCTGGTCATCATGCCCCTGGCAGATGTTCCACAGGTCTTGCAACCTCATGCATGTTCCAGGCTGTCATGGAGGCACAGGCATGTATGGAACAGTACACCAGACAGGGACTAAGGGCACAGAGGGCACATAACACCGCTTTAAATGACAGTATCTGTGACCTAGCAGGTGCCATCCATAATTACAGTGAGGTCATGGATAGATGTTGGGGTGAGACATTAGATGTCCTGCACAATGTCATGTCCATGTGTCAGGACAGTGCTGGACGGGTGAGACGTCGATGTGGATGTATGCCAGCAACATCAGCAGCTGGAAGTCACCACGGATGTCACTCAAGTCACAGCCGCTCCTGTAGTGCCAGTACCAGCCCCAGCAATGTTGGGGGTGGGCTGTCCATAGACCGTCCTAGAAGACCATGTGCACATGGCTCTGGACAGTCCCAGCAGGGACCTGGGTCAAGAGTACATATGTCTACCTCTGAGGATAGTACTCAGTCTGGCTCAGTACCTGATACTGTCAGTAGCACCCCTGCCAGGCACAGGTACCGTATCCATGGCCGGAGACAGTGATCTGTAAAACCTGGCAGGTACAGTCTGTGGCTGTCCCATGAATCCCTGTATATGGCAGCCACATGGTGGAACTGTGTGCATGCAGACACAGACACACACATAAACCAGACACCTAGGGCTAACACATACCCGCACACATTACATCAACATTGGCCCATACCAGTACTCTTGGCCCTCACACACACACACACACACACACACACACACACACACACACACACACACACACACACACACACACACACACACATACATGTCAATTGTATGGTTCAATGTAGGCCTCTGGAAAACCAACAACACACCCTGTGCATCTGATGAAACCTGTGCCACCTCCTGTCATGTGTAACATTGATGCAGGAGCAGGCTAACATGGTGCTGATGCACAGGGTGACTTTATGGCAGTATATCAATGTTAGCATGTTGTCAGCAGTAAAGTGTAATGTTATCCTTGAAGGTGTAGCTGAGCAGCCATGATACATTAAAACTATGATTGTCAATGTAGTATTGTTTACACCAGTGTTAATCCCAATAGTGTATTATCCGCTCACATGCCACTTGGCTGATATGTATAGTATTGGCAGCATGTGTTAGAGAGTGGACAGTATGTATGGGATGTCTGCAGCACAGGTTTGCAGGTGTACATTTGTGAACATGGTGGAGGTGCACTGTCTGCATGTACGTGCATAGTGGGCACATGGGCAGGGTGACATGCCCTGTATTACAGAGTGCTAACACTCCATAGTTTCTATTGGTGGCCAGTATGCATTGTACTACACACATTTTGGAACTTGGGTACACATGTGTGTATGACATGGTTTGACACTGTGCTGTGGGTAATACTGTTACTATCTGTCATTTGTTTGCATTCTGGTAGTATTCATAACCTCTACAGCCTGACCATAAACAATCATTAGATGATTTCTTGACAACTGACAGACAGTTGTAGGACACACAGTAACATTTGTACCCTTCAGGAACTGTACTATGCCAGTAACCAGTGGTGTTCACCTGCACCCATTCCTGGGACCACTCCTGATTGCCATATAGCTCACTTAGGTACAAGCAAACACAGTAGGGATATGTCCGTCCATGTCTGGGAATGCATACTGTGGCCTATAATGTATTCTCTAGATGACACACACATCCTCCACAAGGGTATCATACGGACAGATGCCTGTTGTCAAACCCATGCTGTAAAACTATAAGCCAACTAAAGCATGGTCATCCACCTCTACAAAACATAGTATCCCCACAGTACCACATAGGTAGTAGCCCCCAACATGTTGACAGGTACCGATGGGTACATACAGCCGAGTGTTACATCATCTCTCCTTTGGTAATCCCATTTCCAAAGGTATTTTGAAATCCCTCAGTGAATCACATAAGCAATAAGGGGTCTGCATGCTTATCCACAAAGGTTGTTGTACACCTAAAATGAATAGCCATGACTGACAGACTTTGCTGCATTTTAACTTGTCTGAAGTATACCTCAGGCATAAACCCTCACTCACACTATTCAATAGAAACAGTAATGAGTGTGCGTGACATAGATGACCTAGGCCAGGGATCACTGCAGTGGCTGGGATTGTCACAAACATACAGATGTGACCTAAGGTCTGGAAAGCAGCAGCACAGTCTGGCAAAGATAACAGATGTGTTCATGGAGAAAGCAGGGTTCCCACCTCTGAAATAATTGAGGTCACATGTACTTATATGAATTTGCCACACAGCTACCTAACGTGAAATGCACATACTGTTGTCATTGTGATATATCATACAGTAGTAAAAGCAAAACCCACAACACAGTCACCAACATAGAGTACACACACTCACCAAGTGCAGGATTCAAACCCCTACCTAAATACTTTATGATACTCGAGCATTTACACAACACACTATGCACATTACTGGGAGTTCTCCTTTCCACTGGTATATTTGTAGGATGGTGACATCATCAGACTAGACAAAGTGGGTTACATTAAGTGACATTAGGTGGGCTACATAGAAGGAATTTGTAGACACTTTGGCAATGTGATCATCAAAGTATAGTTACTGTCTACCTGTGTCCCCAGGGCCATAATTACATTCTCCGTACATACTGGATTCCCACCTATGTGGTAATTTATGTGCACTTTGTTTTATCCAAAGGGGATGACTATGCATTCTTTGGCATTCTGCTTGAGGGCATTGTTTTGACACCAGGTATCTGTCTGTGTATAACCTTCCTGTAGGATGTCTGTGTCAGCCGTGGAGTCGACTATGGAGCACAGTTATCAGTCATCTGCAAACTTGTTCAGCCATACTCCTCCCGTGCTTGCCTGTATCTCTGAGCAGTATCTACTGAACAGGTGGGGTCCCAGGACCAATACCTGTGGGATGCCATTTGTGACTGGTTTAGAGTCAGACATGGCACCCACAACTCTGAACATGTGTGCTTGATCCATGAGCCAGTTGGCCACCCATCCTGTGACATAGCTAGTAACGTTCAAGCTGGTAAGCTTGTCCATGATGCCAGAGTGGTGAATGGTGTCGAAAGGCCTTAGTGAGGTCCAGGTGGGCTGTGTGGACTACATTCACCTCCATCTATGTCCTTGGTAACTGTTTCAAATAAGTCAACTAGGTTTAGGAGACAGGATCTACCTTTAACAAAGCCAAGTTGGGTAAAGTCCAGTGTCTGGAGGTCCCCATTGTCTCTGTTCATGGGTTCCATGATAATTTGCTCCATAGCTTTGCAGACCAGGCTGAGTAGGCCTATAGGGCAATGGTTTCCTGGTTCTGTTGTGGCATCCCCTTTGTGGAGCTGGATGACTGTTGCTGTATGCCATTCCTTGGGTACATAGCCAGTGGTAAGGTTGAGTCTGGACAGTGAATGTAGGTGAGGGTGTAGTTCCTTTTGGGGCTGGTGTAAGTCACAGCCCGGGACACCATCCAGTCCCATTGATGCTGTGTTCATAGGTATGGAGAGGGCTATTTCTACCTGCATGTCCATGAAGTCTGGTGCTCTGCATTCTTCTGGGATGGACACAGGCCCTTTTGGGGGTGATGTGGGGGGAAGTTTGCACTGAACTTGTCCCCCAGAATGTGGGCAATGTAAGTTGGTTCAGTGTATCTTTTTTTCATTTTGTAGTAGCTGACAGCATTTTTGAGAGTTCCACCTAAATGTTTGGTATAGCTAACGAAGGCTTTGTGGCTGTTATTCTTACATTCCTTGGCAATTTGTCTTTAGAAACTGGCCTTGGATTATTTTATGTGCGATCATTGTTTCTTCCTAATAATGATCAGTGATGCCTTTCCTCATGTGAAGTTTGCTCTATCATGTGTTCATTCCCTCCGTCTGTTGTATAGCTCATTTATGTGTGACAACCACCAGATTGGTCTCCTGTATTTGGAGGAGTGCATCATGGTTTTATTTGGCATGTCTCAATACATGCATCCCTGTAGATGCTCATAGAATGCACTTGTAAATGATTCTGCAGATTGCATAGCATTATCCTATAGCAAGGGTGCTTTAGAACTTCCACTTTGGTCTTGAGAAGTGTGCTGTTTGCTTTAGAAACTTTCTTCACAGTGGTTTCCTTGACTGTGTGTGTGTGTGTGTGTGTGGGGGGGGGGTGATGTGGATGTCCAGTATGATTACTTTATGATCTGATATTACCAGCGAGGGGGTTATTTATATTGTGGAACACTGGTAACCCATGTTGGTGATGATCAGGTCCAGTATCTTGTCACCTCTAGTGGGTGTGGTAACCAGCTGTTCCAGAGCATTTGAGTTTTTAAACTCTGGGAAGCATTGGGCAAAGGACGTTGTACATGAGTAATTCTCCCAGTCAGTGTTTTGCTAGTTGTACTCTCCTCATATGATGGTGCTTGGTACGACATTTGTATTTTCCACTGTTCTCAGGAATACTGCGTGAGGTTCCTGAGACAAGGTAGGTGAACTGTAGCAGGCAACAATCTGATAAGCAGCTTTGCACAATGTTAGTAGTACTTGCGTGGTCTCCAAAGCCTCATGCTGTGCCATTAACCTGAAGGTGTGGGTATCCGTAGGGTAAATCGATACACCATTTCCTTTTGTATTTCACTCTGGGTTTTGGGGCCGAAGATCTGAGGTATTGTGAGTGTTTTACATGGAGCATGTCCAACAGCTCTGTGTTTGACATAGCTTTGTATGTTAGGCAGAGATCACCTCTGAGTAGGCGATATGTGAGAGAGTACAGCTGGGGCATTTTGAGATTGTCTGTGTATGGCATGTATTTCAGGCCACTAATGCTATTTGTGAGGTATGTCTGCAGCCTTTCCAATTGTTGCTGATGTCTTGTGAGGTACATAGCAAAAAGGGCATTGTACTCTGTTATGGATCTAGTGAGTGATGAGTAGAGGGGGGCAATGTCCTCTTCTATACTGCATGAGACACATTTTGTAATGAGGTGTGCCACGTAGAAGGATTTCCGGACTACTGCAGGGATGTGATTATCACAGTTGTATCCACTGTCCACCTGTGACCCAAGGTCTCTAATTACACTTTCAGTGTTAAGTATACTACTGTCTATGTTGTAGTTCATGGCTACAGAGTTTTTACCAATGGGGATGACAATGCACTTTTTGGTATTGAGCTTGAAGCCATGGCTTTGACACCAGGCATCTGTCAGTGAGACCCTTTTGTAGGATGTCCACATCTTCAGTAATTTTGATTATGGCTCCTAGTTTGCAGTCTTCTGGAAACTTCATTAGCCACAGACCTTCCATGTTAAAGTTTACTTCAGGGAAGTAGATTCCAGACACAACAGGAGCCAGGACTGAACCCTGTGGTACTGCACTTGTCTCTGGTCTAATGTCGTACTTGGAGTCTGCTACTTTCACAATGTGTGTTCTGTCAGTTAGCCAGTTGGCATCCCATCTTGTGACATAATGATTTATACCTAGTTTAGTGGGTTTATCTATAATTCCAGAGTGGGGGATGGTGTTGAAAGCCGTGGTGAGATCTACATAGGCTGTGTGAACCACCTTACCCTTGTCTATGGTTCTGGTGACTGCTTCAGTGATGTCTATCAGGTTTAGGAGACATGATCTGCCTTTTACAAACACAACATGGTTGTGGTCCAGTGTTTGGAGATTACCAATGTCTTTTTTTATAAGTTATATGATGATACATTCCATGGCCTTGCAGAGCAGGCTCATCAGGCTAATGGGCCGCTAGATCCTGGAGATTATGGTGTCTCCCCCCTTGTGTAGTGGGATAACCATCGCTGTGCACCATTCAGCAGGCACAAAGCCTGAGGTGAGGCTATGACTGAACATGGTACGTAGGTGTAGTGCCTGTTCATTCTGTAGTTTGTGTGGACCACAGCCTGGGATGTTATCTGGTCCCATGGATGCTGTATTACTGGCTTTGGACAGTGTTTTTTACCTGTGCAGCCGTGATGACAGCAACTTTGCAGTCTTCCGTTATGGAGATGTGCTCATTCATGGATGAGGGGGGGCAAAGTTAGCACTGATCCTATCTGCCAGGATGTTGGCAATATCAGTTGGGTCTGTATATTTAGTGCCATTGTGCTGTAACTCAGAGCAGATCTAAGTGTTGCCATTGAGATTATTGACATAGCTATAGAATGCTTTGTGGTTGTCTTTAGAATCAGTGTCGATTCTGTTTTCATAACTAGCTTTGGAGGATTTTATCATGGATCACAGCTTCTTACTGATGTGGACCATGGAGCTCCTCCCCTCATGGGATTTTACCCTGTTTTGCAACAGTATTTTCCTTCTGTTGTGCAGTTTGTTTATGGCAGGGGAACACCAGATTGGCTTCCTTTTCTTGGAGGTTAGCGTCTTGGTTCTGTTTGGGATAGCACGATGCATTCAGTCATGTAAGTGCTTATGAAGTGCAATTGTGAAGGATTAAGTAGTCATAACTGTATTGTCCATCTGCATGTGTGTCCTACAGTTCAGCACTTCTGTCTTAAGCAGCATGACGTTGACTTTGGAGAAATTATTTAACATGGTTTCCTTAATGGGGGTGTGGATCCAGAGTGTGGATATGTAGGGTGATTAGCTTATGGTCAGATGGGACCAATGAGGCGCTGACATCAGGTGTGGAACACCGGTCATGCAGGACAAACCAAACCCCATAACCAACACAAATAACCACAAAGTGAGCTAAATGCTACTCATTGCCAGAAGTCTCAGCCTCCAGATGCACACACTCGAGGCACTTCTCATTATGGAGAATATTGATATCTGTGCAGTATCGGTAACCTAATTCAAGGCTCCAGACAGCACACCAGCGCTACCAGGATACTACTCATTCCATACTTCCAGCATCAGAACCTGAATCATAGCACATAGGGTGAGGATGCATCCATATTCATTAAGGATACCTACACCTCTCTCTACATGCTCTCTACAGGATATGTACCCATAAAATGTTGCACAGCAATGTTCTTCACACTCCACAGGGTTGGGGCCACGAAAACCCCTTGGCATTCATGCTCTATGAGCCTGATAATTGTGTTCTGCAAGGCAATGGCACCAATCATAATGGAAATCAGCAATACAGAGACTGGGAACCTTCACACAGTTGAGCACACACAGTTTGGCTTGGTCAAATGCAGAACACACCTCCTGAACTGGGAGGATTTCTTTGACAGTTACCCAGGTTACGGAAGATTGAAATGAGATCCACACAGCCTATCTATGCCACGCTAAGGTGTTTGACACCATTCCCCAGTCAGGTATCATAGATGAACTCACCAACCTGGCCATGAATCCATACATCACAGGATGGATTGCAAACTGCCTCACAGATAGATCCCACATATTATGAGTTGCTGGCTACATGTCAGACTCTACACCGGTAATGACTGGTGTCCCCCAGGGTTCAGTCCTGAGGTCCCTCCTGTTTGGTATAGACTTCTCAAATGTACATGCCAACACAGGAGAGTTGTGGTTGACTAAGTTTCCTGGGAATTGTAAAGTGTTTGCCATAATAGATTCCTCGAAAGACAGACAAATTCTCCAGAAGGGACTCTATGAGACAGATGTGTGGTGTCAGAATCATGGCCTCAAGCTCACTGTGGAGGAATGTATAGTGATCCTCTTTGCTGAAAACAAAATACACACAAACTACCACATGGGTGTTACCCCCTTAAAAATGACAAGGTGATAAGGGATCTGGAAACACAAGTAGATAGTCATCTTTCCTTTGACAACCATGTTGCCAAAGTGATTGGGAGATCCTATGTGGCCCGCCTAATCAACAAAGGGTTTGCATCAGGATCCAAAGAGGTAGTGTTGGCACTCTATTCTTACATCATTAGACCCATCATTGAGTACAGTGCACCATTTTGGATGTACTCGACTTAGCATATTCAGCAGCTGTAGAGAACACATAGGTACCTCACCAAGAGGATTACTGGCCTCAAACAGTTGTGTTATGCAACACAACTGATAAAACTACATCTGTCCTTCATTGTGTACCGCCTACTCAGAGGCACACTCTGCCTAACATACAGAGCCATGTCCAACACATGACTGTTGAACATGCACCATCTACACATAACAACATTGAGTTGCCCTACACATTCCAGGGATATGAACCTCATCAGGATGATGAATACAACATGCTGGTGGGATACAGTACCATACCAGATACTTGCCTTACTGTGGAACAGAGTCCCAATGTACATCAGACAGGACCCCTCACTGACACTCTTCAATTGGAACCTTGATGAGTAGATGGGAAACAGACAGTTCATGTGAGGCATCACATCAGCAGCCCCACTAGAAAGGGGCTTAGGGTACTAACTATTAGAACTAGGCCTTGGGAGACTACCCAATGGTGTGGTGAAAACTGCACAACTTGCGTAGGCTGATATATGCCTTCATGGAGATAGTCTACTACATACCTATGGACCTATGTGACAGGTACATGTCTACATATAGTAGATGTGTATTTCATTGTACAGTCATGTTGTACAGCAGGCACATGGACCACATACACTGTAATGCTTACAGATACTGGTGGCTGTTATGCACAGCGAGAGAGATGTGCACCTCATGTCTTTCATGCCATTGGGATGTGTGCCGGGTGGGACAGTCCTGGATGGCACCCTGTCATGGTCTCCCTCTTACACATATCTGTGCCCATCCATCTTTGGCTTATTATACCATGTTCCCCCTATATATATATATATATATATATATATATATATATATATATATATATATATAGATACATAGGTAGGTGATAGGCTATCTGCCTGAAGGCATATATTAGTATGTCCAGAGTGTGCAGCTATCAACACCCATGGAGTTAGTTCCCTAGGCCTCTGTATAGTAGAGCTGATGAAGTGATCCATGGTGTGACAGTTCAGTTTCACATACACTCATCAAGACTCCACTGGAAGAGTGTCAGTGAGGGTCTCGGCTTAATGTCGGTTGGGAGCCTGTTCCAAAGCAAGGGAAGTCTGTGAGTTAGTCATGTATCCCTCCAACATGTTCTATTTAATGTTGTGATGATGATATCCCTAGAGCATGTGGTACAGTGAGCTTGGACTTACGTCAGATAGCGCATGTACATCAGTTCTGCATTGGACATGGGCCTGTCTGTTAGGCAGAGATCTCCTGAGTAGACAGTATGCAACAGAGTACAGATTGAGTTAAATTCAGTCTGGTTGCATGGAGCAACTGTTTGAGGCCAGTAATCCTCTTGTTGAGGTACTTCAGTGGTCTTTCCAGCTGCTAAAGGTGCCAAGTCAGATTTATCGCAAGTGTGTTGTGGTACTCTCTGACGGGTCTGATGACTGATGAGTAGAGGGAACCTCCTTTGACCTACATGCAAAGTCCTTGGCAGTTTGTGGGAACACATAGCATGATTTTCTAACCATTTTGTGAATACATTTCTGGAAGTAGAGATGACTATCCACATGTGTCCATAGATCCCTTACTATCACCTCCATATTTAGGGTGTTGGCACCTATGTGGTATTTGTATGACTGTAGCTCGAGGGCATAATTTTTACACCACATATGTCTGACTGAGACCCTTTTTAAGGATGCCTCTGTTGTCCCACACATCGATTATGACAACTTTTTTGCAGTCATCCACAAACTTTGCTAAACATAGCCCTCATGTGTTTGACTGTATTTCTGAAAAGTATACACCAGACAGGAGGGGTCCCAGGACTGAGCCATGGGGGACAGCGGTTGTTACCAGCTTGAACATGAGACCACAATTCTTACCTTGTGGGATCTATCTGTGCCCCAGTTTGCAATCTATCAGATGACATACATATTTATGCACTGGTTGTTGATTTTGTGGATACGACATGTGTCTGGGATGTTGGAAGAGGGCTTTCCAAGGTCTATGTGGGACGTGTGTAGCTCATTTCATTGATGTATGTCCTGGGTGACTACCTTGAAAACAGTCTAGCAGGTTTGGGAACCATGATCTTCCCGTGACCAAACCGAAATTGGTAGGGTTGGGTGTTTGTAGGCTCACAATAGCTCTGTTTATGAGTTCCATCATGATGGACTCCATGGCCTTGCAGATCAGGCTTAATAGGCTTATAAGACAATAGTTCCTATGGTCTGTTGTGCACCAACACTTGTGGAATGTGCCAAATGTTGCTGTAACGCATTCAACAGTTTCATATCCTGTACAGAGGGAGAGTCTGAATGGACTGTTCAGGTGCAGGGTCTGTTTGTTTTGGAGTTCACATATGACACAGCTAGATGTCATCCCATAGACACCATGTTTTTAGGTTTGGAAAGTGCTGTTTAACCATTGTGTATGTGATTTCTGGGTTTTCACAGTCTCCAGGTATGATAATGGGCCCTTTTGTCAGTGAGAGGTGGGTAAATATGTATGAACCTGTCTGACAAGATGTTGGCGGTGTCAGTCATGTACATGTATTAATTTACAGTTTGCACTGACTCAGAACATATATGTGTTTACATTGATATTTATGATATTGCAAAATAAAGCTTCATGGTTCTCTATGGACTCTTTGACAATATATTTCCAGAATATGGATTGGATAATGTTAGGAGTGCTCATTGTTTATTGATGATACTGATCAGAGATTTATTGGTCTTCTTTGAATTTTCACTTTCTCTGAATGAGTTTAGTACTTGTAGTACATAGTTTGATTTTGACAGGAGTCCAATATATTGTATGGGTCTGTTTTCATATCACTGTGTGCGCAAGGCAGGATTGGTGGATAGTGACATGTTTCTGGGGTGAGAACTGCAACTGCAAGATATGTGTGGCCCACTGCTGTACTCAAACATGGCCTAAGTGTGTGAGCATGCCCAGTATGACCTTTCAGTATGTTGTTGACTGACATTTGCTTCCTTTATTGAAGTGTGTGAGTATGCCCAGTATGGACATATATACTATATGTGTGTGAAAAATCAAGTTTGTTTTTTACTTCAGGGTTCACCTTTGTGTTGTACATTGACAGGAAGCACACTGTGCCTGCAGGGCTTCCATGAGTCACTTTGCATAGACTTATCAACATTTCTGCATACAGGGGGGGCAGCTATTATTTGCACATTTCTACCCAGGGGGCACACCTGATTGTTACTGTGGGTGTACATTGGATGAGGGGTTCGCCTGACACTTATACACATTTGCTAGGCCTGCACTGCTATGTCAGGTACTCCATTTAAGTCTGTACTGTTGCCTTTCATACTGGTTTGAGGCATACTACTGTATTACAGAACTTAGCTTCCAATTCCACGTTTATTAGTTTGTGACCTCATAGCCTACCCAACCTACATCACACTGCCTGGCCTGCTGTTATCTGTCTGCATAGGTCTGGGGGGAAGTTCAGAGGGCATGATACAGCATTTGTTTGTGTTTGTGTTAGTCTACAATTGCTCTGCTGTGTCTGTGCTAGTGAAATGCTGTCATGGCTTAGTGGTTCAGTACTGTGTCTATAGTGCACAGTATCCTGAGTTTGAGCCCTGTCACTGCTTTTTATTTTCCTGCTTGGCAGATCTGACTGGTTAAGGAACAGTAAAGCAGGTGTGAGTGTGTTTAACTGACTTTGCCTGAGATTGCCCAACGTTCCCCAACGTTACCCGACATTGTGCTAGTTTGCGCGGCACGCAGCTCCACGCAATTGTGCTTGTATATGCTAAATACTGGTAAAATGTGCTTAACACTGCTTTATATTGCTTAATATAGGGCAATCATACCTCAAGTGGTGCTGTAGGGCTGCCTATGTCGGATGCACATAATACACTCCCTATACATGTTTGAAACAGGTAGTGTCAAGTTAGGCATCCCTTTTATTGTTAGTGCGAGTCAGAGAGAGGTGTCATTTCCAGGGTTCCTATTGAGTCAGTGTATGTGCTATGCACTTCCTCTTTGCCAAGGCCAGGGCATATTGGGCACGCCTCCTTCTGCCTACTGGAGTAGGCTCAGGTTGTTCCTCCTCTGAGTCACGCTGTGCCTGTGCAGGCCTTGGCAATGGTGGGGGATTGTTTGACCCTGCCCCATGTTGTTCCTGCTGCAGCTGTTTTCGCAGGATCATATTGTGTAGCATGGCACATACCATGACAATTTGGGTACATGTAGTTGGTGAGTACTGCAAGGCTCCACCGGATGTGTCCAGGCACTGGAACCGTGACTTCAGCATCCCAAACACACACTCAATTATGTTTCTTGTTTGTGCATGTGCCTCATTATGGAGTTCTTGTTCAGGTGTGTGTGCATTTCTGATGGGTGTCATCAGCCACGGCTCCAGTGCGTATCCAACATCCCCCACTAGGTGACCGTCAGGGATGTCCCCATTGGCAAATCTCTGGTACAGCTGCATCAGATGCCAGATATGGGAATCATGATAGCTTCCAGGGCAGCCAGCACACACGTTCATTATTATGCCCTGGGCATCGCACACGACCTGGCAGTTGATGGAGAGGAAGCCCTTGTGGTTGATGTAGACACTACCCTGCTCACTGGGTGGTGTTTGATGTGTATGTGCGTGCAGTCTATTGCACCCACCACCTCAAGGTATTCCGCTATTTGGTGGAAGAGATGCATATTGCTAGCCAATGCCTCAGTGGAATTGCGGAAATATACATGCTCACCAACATGTGCTGACATGGCATCCAGGAATTGGTGCAGTACCCTGGATGCTGATGCCTGTGAAACACCCATCATATCACCAGTTGGTCTCTGGAAGGTACCTGTAGCTAGTATTCGTAGGCCAACACATACCTTGGTATCCTCTGGGATGGGTTCCCCTTTGTTGGTTCTGTGTGTGAGGCGTGGCCGGCACAGCTCAACAATTTGCTGCAGGAGGTCTCTGTCCATTCTATAGTGCTCCACTATCTCCAGCTCATGTAGCCCCTGGTAGGTTACCCTGGGTCTGTACACTCTTCTCCATCTCCTCAATGTGGGCTGCTCAGCAGCATTCACAACATCACCACCCTCAGCACCTTGCACATGTTGGTTTATAATAGCAATGGCAACCCCTAACATTTTATCAGCCTTAAGCTTTTTGAGTTTTCACTCTTTCTAAACTGCAGTGTTGCAGAGTTCTTGTGAGAAAACAGGTTAGACTGCTGTTTGCAGAGTTTAAATTGCTGGGCTGGGCTAGTCGACTGCCTGTGTAATTGGCTGATTGTGATATATTTCACCTGGTAGCTCTGCTAGTTCTCCTTGGTTAACTTCCTACTACTTCTTTTCCTTCCTTTTTCCCTTTCTGTTTCCACAAGGGGCAGCAGTGCACAAACAAGCGCACACATGTGCACACTAGCGCACGCTCGCCTACATGCGCGCAGATGCGTGCACACTCTGTGTGCCTGTTTGCAAGAAATTTCTGATATATCTATGGCATATGCCTTTGGTTTCTTGTTTTCAGTTACTACCACTGTAAACATGCCTCTTGCAATCCTGAGCAACTCAGGGCAAACACATGCCACTGTGCTCTAATCACCTTGCAGTCTTTCAGACATACCACCTCATGATGTCACCTATCTTCTACTCGAACTACTACCCTACTCCTACACTTGCACTCTAGGGCCATGGCTCACATGCCAGGGAAAGTTGGGATTCACTATCCTTATCCTCATTTGCATAAGATTGCCTACTAATGCTTGGTTACATCTCTTACACTGAGCTTCCCCCCCCTTAGCAACCGCTACTCAGTGGCCATATTGTTTGCAGCCTGCCATTCTCCTGCATGGCAGGCCTATAAAAGCACATTTGTGGATATTTTCCCTTTTTTTCATTTAATTTAAAGCGCAGCATGTTTGCGCGACGATGCACTACAGTTAAACATCGGCGATCGGGGAAAAAAATAACATTGGATTTTGCGGATTTACAACATTTGCAAATGCCAATGGGCTTATATTTGGCCATTGGCATGCTTCCTTAACTAGATGCATCCTTTATTTGGAGCTGTCATAGCTCCGTTTAGCTATTTGCAGAACTGTACTTTGTTACCAATGGAGTAAAATTCTGCAGATAACACTACTCTTATACGGACAGGTTAGTGGTTCCTGGATCTCAAATTTACCTCATTTGCATAGCTTTCAGCAGCAAATGAGGTAATTTGCATACCATAACACTGTCCATGCAAGAGTAGTTTTAGAAGCTCTCATGCATGCCCCTACCGGCTATTGCTGAATCGCTCGGCAGACATATTGCCTGTCTGCCATCTTACACTGTTCTTACACTCCGTGCAAGCCTTCGTAAATACGGCCCATTATTTAATGGCTAGAGAGAGATTGCTCAATAGTAAAACTTATGTTAACTGCAATACAAAAGGAATAGTATACCTGGCAGAATGTCAAAAATGTACCTCCTTTTATGTGGGTAAAACTGAAAGGGCATTTAAAAGACGAATATATGAGCACATATACGACATAAGCAAAAAAGATGTTAATAATGCCCTTTAAAAACATACTACAGTTTGTAAACAAGCTTCCTTTGTATTCTTTGCGTTAGAAGTTATCCCACAAGATATCAGAGGTGGTGACTGAGAGAATACGATAGAAGTATGGGAACTATACTGGCAACTGGTACTAGAAGCTAGTAGAAAGCCAGGGATGAATGAACATGTCTCTATGGTACCTATTTTAAAATTGAGAGTGGCTAAATTATGAAAAGGATATAATTGTAGAATGATATGTATATATAAAAATATATTTTAAGTATTTATACATATAGAGATATTAGAGAGGGTATTTAAATTATAGACAAGGTGTTAAGTAATGACAAAAGACTGTACAACCTTTGAAGAAACTTGGACTGAAACGTTTATTGAAAGAGTATGTAATTTGCACAAATTGTCACAAGATGGTGCTAATGAGTCAGATTAGTATACAGCTTCAGTGTATTTAATTTTATCGGAATATAATTTTATTATAATGAATTAGTACTATATTCCTAATAATTTTTTAACTTTCTTAATTTTTAAGATATAATGTATTGTAATATATATATATATATATATATATATATATATATATATATATATATATATATATATATATATAATATAATAATTTAATTAATTCTTAAAGTTTTAAATCTATGTTTTTATGTAGGCTTTTTATGTAGGCTTTTCAGCTGTAATTATTTGTAATAACTAACCCTGCTAATGCAATGTTTTTACTGATCAGATGTTTAATTGTGACAAGTCTGTATAAAATAAGAGTTTGTAAGCTATGTGCATGCTGATGAAGTTACCTGGATAATGAAAAACGCAGAAAAGAAGTTAAGCATTTCTCGTTGCTTTTGTGTGGTTTAATTTTTGTAATAAAGTCTGTTCAAGTGGCTCGAGGCTCCAACTGCTTCATTCTACAGATAGTGGTCTAGTGTCGTTTGTGGGGCACTCTTTCTTCATTGGTTTGGTGGTCGACTGTGGTGTAGTAGTATTGTCTTGTGTTTTTGGTATTTATTATTAAATATTTTTAAACCCTTTTCAACTGTGGCTGGTTTATGTAGAGATAATTTAAGCTCTAGAGTACATTGCATGCTTATAAATGATCCTGCAATAAGCCCTTCCAATAAGCCTTGATTGCTTAAGTTACACTACTATTGGATAATAATACTGCACAGTAATAATTGAACACCCTTTTAAGGGCCTTTGGATAGCTGATAATGATGAGCTGGTGGTGGCAGTAATTACTACCATATAGTCTGGGTAAAGGGGCATAGCTGTAGAATCTGTGTCAGCCTTTCCCAGGAGTGTCTGTGAAGTTGTATAAATGCTTATTTCAAACTGTGTGTGTGTGTGTGTGTGTGTGTGTGTGTGTGTGTGTGTGTGTGTGTGTGTGTGTGTGTGTGTGTGTGTGTGTGTGTCAGCTACTTGGGCAGGGGCATGAAGCACTGGTTGGACAGAGAGGGTACTGGAGGTTAGTTTACCAGCTAGGTTAAGATCTGGACCCTATAGCTCTGCCAGTGGGGAGTCTTATTGGGGACCTGGAGAGCAGGGGATCAACCAGCCCCAGACTGACTGTGATCTCTGTGTGCACTTAAGGGAAATTGTACTTTACTGTGTGTATTTGTTATCATTTTATCCTATATGAGATGCCCTCTTTGGTGTAGTGGTGAGGATTGAGGCTTCTTGATTGCTGGGCCAGGGCACGGCTGTCACATATTAATTGGTGGCAGTGGTTGAGATATCAGCCTCACATATGAATTGGTGGCAGTGGTTGGGATATCCACTATGCATACTAATTGGTGGTCATTAGTGGAATATTCACATCACATATTAATTAGTTGGCAAATACTAATTGGCTTGTAGTGGTGTGGGTAGAGTGAATCCTGTAGCTTATGTACATTGATCGCTGAAGGTATTTTGTACTCTAAAGAAGCCATGCAGTGAATACTCAGAGTTCAGATCACAATTGTTTTATTTCTTTTGTTAGCTTAGTTAGTCAAGGTGAGCAGGCAGCATGTCAGCAGAGGAGTATGGAAAGCTGACAAGGAGTCAGCTGGTAGAGATGTGCCAGGCTAGGGAGCTGGTGCATGGAAACCTGACTAAGGTAGACCTGATTGCAGCCTTGGTTACAGCTGCATCAGAAAACAGCATCCAGGAGGACATTCAGACTGGCAGTGGAGATACAATATCCTCTGAGAATAGACAGCTCAATCTTTCTGTGAA
This sequence comes from Protopterus annectens, assembly GCF_019279795.1. NCBI lineage: Eukaryota > Metazoa > Chordata > Ceratodontiformes > Protopteridae > Protopterus > Protopterus annectens. The sequence goes on from NC_056739.1 coordinate 933,279,598, forward strand.
GGACAATCAGACTGGCAGTGAAGATACAGTATCCTCAGAGAATGGACAGCTCAACCTTTCTGCAGTGGAGTTAAAAATCCAGCTGGAGCTAAAGAGACTTGAGTTGGAGGCCAGGCATTTGGAGATAGAAGCTGAAGAAAAGGAGTGTCAGAGGAGGCATGAGAGGGAAATGCTGACTCTTCTTCAGAGTCATAGAAGTAATGGGGAAGGGAGTAACTGGACCCCAGAAGCACGACAAGTCAGTAAATTTCTTCTGCAATTTAAAGAGGGGGATAATTTTGATAGTTTCGTTCATATGTTTGAGAGGGTATGCAAACAGTATAGTGCTGACCAAAGGCTCTGGCTACAGTTCCTGACCCCCTTACTCCATGGGAAAGTTGTAACTTTTTTGTCACAAATGCCTGACACTGTCTCTTTTGATTATACTGCTGTAAAAAAATCTCTTTTAGAATGTTTTAAGCTAACACCTGAAATGTATAGGAAAAAGTTTTTTGCCCATAGACGCAAGGCAGATGAAAGTGTGTGTGAATATGTTGCTGAACTGAACACTTATTTTCATAGCTGGGTGAGTGGATGTCAGGTCACCATTTTTGAAGGGCTGGCAGACCTTTTAGTGAGGGAACAAGCCTTTAGCATTTTGCCTGATGACATGAGGATCTGGTTAGCTGATAGACAATGTGCTACTTCAGATGGTTTAGGGAAGAAGGGAGACCTATACCTGGCCAGCTGTGCAGCCATGCACAGGAAGGGGACCCCCAGCACTGCTCATGAGTCTAAAGGAACCCATAGTGAGCAGCACAGACTGCCACAACAGAATCTGCCAATAGTAGGGGAAGCCACTAGTCTAGGTACTCATCCAGGAGCTAGGGTTAAATGTTTTGAATGCAACCAGTGGGGCATGTGGCATACAGGTGTCCATGGAGGTAAGGTGGAGAACCAAAGGTAAGGGAGCCAGTAAGTGGGAAAGACAAAATTCCAATAATAAGTTGTCTTGAGACAACAGTGGTACTAAACTACAATCCTGCAGATGTCCTGAGAGGGAAGGATTTGGATGAGACAGTACCATGTGCTTATACAGTTACATGCAGTGAGGCTAGGAGACAAGCATGTGGGTCTGGTAGCCTGTGGGAGACCCAGACAGACTGCATAATTGCAGCTAGGACTGGTGAGGTGGTTACTTCAGGGAGGGAGCTACTCTGTAGCAGTGAAACTGAAGGTGAGCCACAGCTGCTTGTGGGTACTGATGGTCCCTTGGACAGAGTGACTGCAAAGGTAGAGGTGAGTAGTAGTACCCAGGCTGACAGTGAAGCACCACTATCAGAGGATGCCAGACTTCCTGTGGAAGGGGAGTTGGGAAGGGTTACAAGGAGAGAGTTGAGACAGGATCAGCTCTCAGACCCTACATTGCAAGGCCTGAGGCAGGTAGCTAGGGAGGCAATTGATTCTCAAGGGAAGGGGGAATCTGTATACTGGGACAAAGGGTTACTATACAGAGAGTGGACCCCTGAGGGAGGGCTAGAAGGTGAGAGAGTACAACAGTTGGTAGTGCCTAGAGCCTACAGTCTGGCACTTCTAGCCATAGCCCGTGATATTCCCTGTGCAGGTCATATGGGCATAAAATGCACAAAGAGATGTATTATGCAAAACTTCTATTGGTCTGGAATTTCCAGAGAAGTAACAGGGTACTGCAGTGCCAAAAGGTAGGCAAGGCAGGAGACAAGGTGAGAGCTCTTCTGATACTTTTGCCTGTGATTGAGGAGCCATTTCAGAGGGTATCTATGGATATTGTGGGTCCTCTGATTACCCCAAGTTCCACAGGGAAAAAGTATATCCTAGTGATAGTGGATTATGCTACACTATACCCTGAGGCAGTGGTTTATGGCAAGGTCCTGTGTTTCTAAGTAATACTATACATTGATCAGTCATCTAGATGTCCAGCATCCATTCCACTAGGTTTTAGTTTCATATAACTCATATGGAGGTTGCCTGACATGTATGGACAGCCTATTCCAGAAAAAAGGGATTTGTCAGGTTAAACATCTGGCAAACTAGATGGCATCGTTAATGTGGAGATATTTGTTTACATCTCCAGAGAGAGTATCTGCTTTACCAATATTGCTATTTAGATGAAGGACCTCATGGCACAGAATGTTAAATACCATTTTATACCTGTACAATCCTTAAAAGAGAGATAGGGCTCTTAGCCTATCAGAATAGCTATGGGTACTAAGACCTGAGATGTTTTTGGTGAGGAAATATTGAGGTATCTTGAGCTAGTTTAGGCACTTAGTAATATGCATGCCAAAGGTAGCATATGCCATGATGGGCCTAATAATTCTGGAATGTAGTGTTACTATAACTTTTCTGAACCTCATTGAGATACCACAAAGGATACATTGTACAAGGAATAACTCTAGATGCTCTTTGTGTTGACATCATTGAGTCCGCCAATGATGTCAACATATTACAAGAAGGGCTAACACAAACAAATGATTGGTGCCAAAGCCATGGTCTAAACCTAGTGCCAAAGCCAGGGTCTAAACCAAAATGCAAAAAAAAAAATGCATTATTATTCCCTTTGACAAAATTGAATTCCCTACAAATTACAATATTGAAAGCAGCCTCCTGAGTTCCAACCCAGTGGTGTGAGACTTGGGAACACAGGTTGATAGCAATCTGTACTTTAACCACCAAGTTTCCACAGTGGTAAGGAAAGCCTTCCATGTAGCACACCTCATATGCAAAGGCATAGCATCCAGGTCAAGGGATGTTATAACTTCACTGTACTCAACTCTTATCAGACTACTAATGGAGTATAATGCTCCCTTTTGCATGTATCTCACCAGACACCTGCAGCAGCTGGAGGGACCACATAGGTTTCTCACTATGAAGATACAGGGACTCCAAACCATGACCTACATGCATAGGATGAAAGCCCTTTCACCTTACTCTGTATGTTATAGGCTGCTGACAGTAACTTGTGCATGACCTATAGGGCAATCTCCAACCCTGCAGTAATGGAGTCACTCGCTGTAGAGATCTCGACTTAGCTTGTGACATTAGCAGATCATGCTGGAGAGGCATTTATGTCTGTCAGAGACTCCTGCTTCTCTAGAATAGACTCATTATTTATGTAAAACAGAGCTCCGCATGGACCCTATTCAAACGCAACCTAGACAATTGCATGGGAGACCACAGATTCACCCTTGGGGTGGCACCATTGTCCCACATGGACAGTGGTAGCTGGTGTTGATCACAGATCTGCTCTTTTCATAAATTTGTTCTTAACTTCTCAAAAAAGAAGAACTGTACCCTTTTGCATGTATCTCACCAGACCCCTGCAGCAGCTGGAGGGACCACAGAGATTTCTCACTATAAAAATACAGGGACTCCCAACCATGAACTATGTGCACAGGATGGAAGCCCTTTCACCTTACTCCGTATGTTATAGGCTGCTGAGACGTAACTTGTGCCTGGCAATCTCCAACCCTGCAGTAATGGAAATGCTGCACATCTACAAGTCAAATGGCTCAAGAGTCACTCGCTCTAGAGATCTCAACCTAGCTTGTGACATTAGCAGATCATGCTGGAGAGGCATATATGTCTGCCAGAGACTG
>NC_056739.1:933288214-933295714 GCF_019279795.1 Protopterus annectens
AGGATGCTAGGGATTCATTGAGAGAGGCAGACTATTTAAACAGCTAACAGAATTTTTACCCAGCATTGATTCAAGATGCTGTCCGGTTCAATTCTCAGCTAGAGCGTCTTCTGCGTGGGGACATGTGTGAATGGGCATACCTTCGTTGAAGGTTGTGCATCAGGGCTGGTAACTCGGCACATAAAAATCAACTACAAATCATTAGCGGACTGGAGTTCTGCTATGGCGACCCCTAACCAGGAAAAGCCAAAAGACACAAAAATTGATTCAAAATTAAAGGAAAATACTGATGGCTGAGGACATGGAATATAAAACCAGCTTCCTTATTAAAGTAAAGGGACCTGCTTTGGGCACAATTTTTCTGGGGAATAACTGGGTGTACTTATAGTGAAATGTCTATACTCAGTATTTTGTGCTTATTCAACACTTGGACAGTAAAGTAATTTTATTACATTAATGGGAGTTCTTTCATAAAATGGCTGTTTTGTTTTCCCAAACAAGAGTTATGAAATAGAAATGGGGATACATTTTGAAGTCAAGTCAACCTACATCTCCATAGCCACTCTGTCCTAGAACACAAAAGGAATGGGTGTAAAGGTAAGGAAATATTCCCATGTTTCTGTCATCTACTAACAGAAAAATAGAATGTATTCCTCAAACCAAACTTCTCAGAATATTAATCGATGATCATTAAAATATGATCTCCACCTCCACTAGTCATCAATAATCATATTGGAAACTGGCTCCCCTTGTATAGTGAAAAATGTTCTTACTGACCATTCAAGAAGATCAATAGTAAAAACAAACCTACTCCCATCCCTGTTTTATGCATTGCCTATCTTTATTAATCGTAAGTCCACACTAACAAGCAAACTAGAAATAGCCTGCATTAAAATTGCCACATTTGCCCCAAATACCTCCCAAAAGACTCACGACTACATAACTCTCAAATATGTTAAACTGGCTTGACCTTGTACATTATCTTAACTACTTACAACTCACTAGAGCCTGCAGACTAATATACTGCCCTGTTGTTGGTACATCAGTTGTGCTTACATCTGTAAGTACATGATGCAGCATTAATCATGAAAGTCATGTCTGCTGTAACTCACCACTGTAAAAGCAATGCAGTAGCTGGGTGTTGTATAGAAAACAGAACCATTCTGTAAATGAAAAACAAAAATTACTTAGCTTTCAGGTCACCATTACCTTCACGAAGAATCAAATAAATGAGTTTTACACACACACGCACACACACACACACACACACACACACACACACGCACACACACACACACACACACACACACACACACACACACACACACACACACACACACACACACACACACGTAATCTGTAGGGAACTACCTCAAACTCGTGTAATGGAATAAACAATCATTAGGCATAGTTGGGAGATGCTAGTCTCAAAATTAAGTCTGTATTAATGATAGTCTTAAGAGATTATGCATGTGAATCAATGTAATATAATAAGCTTTTAAGCAGCTTGGATAAGCTATGAAATGTAACATTTGTAATAACCAAGGCAGTGAAAACAGCCAAAAGAGTATGTATTTGTACATATCTGAATCAAAAATGTCTGGAATATTCAGTCTGTGTGGGTGGGATTCCATTAGGGTTTGCAGCAGCGGCAGCATTCATGAATATTGATGATGTACCAGAATTTAAAGGCATTCAGCATGTGTACAATCTACAGCTAAAAGTCTGTACTGAAGATTGTGAACAGGGCAGGATTACTTATGTTCTTTGCCTTAGAATATTTTCTTAGACATTTTGACTGCTCTTATGTGTTTCACATTTCTGAATCACTGTATAAATGCATGGAGGACAGAGAAACAGTATGAAAAATGCAAATGCTGAAAATCTAAATTATCTTTGGCAATATTGTGGAGTGCAATGTACTGCATGCAGGAATCTACAGGCAGATTTCCAATGTCAATTTAATTTCTGCTTGTTTAATATATGACTTGTAAAGAAAGCAGATCAACTAATAATAAGGGACAGTTTACTGTATGACTCTGAGACTCATTAGAGGTTAAGATTAACTTTGTAACTGAGTGTTTGTTGACTTTTTGAGAATCATATTTTCAGAAATACCTATTTGAATATTCAATTACCACTTCATTATAATTAAGCAGTTCCGAATGCCAATATTGGAAATATCAACTTTTTAGCCAGGTAGGCCCGCTGGACACATAGTCCCTTTTCAGGGATGACCCAGGAACAATATCTGGCTAAGTGGCCTGCTCAAGGTCACATAGTAGGTGTCTCTGGGCTGAGGGAATCAAACCTTGTACAAGGGGAACTACAGCTCACAACCTTACCTTGTTTCTCCAAAGAGTGTGAGGTTTGCTTACAGACATGTAAATTGGCTGCTTACTAATACCAAAACATTTAGACATATCAAGCATTTCTGCATTAAGGGTAGGAGGATGTGCTAGTGTTTGTATGTTAGGACTATATTAATAGTAGGTAAGAGGGATACATTTATTGCTGTGTGAGTTTGATTATATCATGTGTGATTGACTATCCTGTTTAGTGATACAGTCAGAGAAAAGTTTATTATTATACCATGACCCCCCCAAAACGTGCACGCTGATTGGCCAGCGTGCCTTTGTAAATCGAGTTATACTAATGGAAAAAGGTCCGGTCGCCTGGACTTTTTTCCATTAGTATAACTCGGTTTTTTAAAACACTGTCTCGCTATGTTAAATGGGTTTAACATAGCGAGACAGCTTTAAAATAAGCAACGGGCATCTCCGTTGCTTATTTTAAAACTGTCTCGCTATGTTAAACTCATTTAACATAGCGAAACACTAAAAAAAAGCAATGGAGATCTTGATTTCTCCGTTGCTTTTGCCCACAGCTCTGATGTACTGCACAGGCGCGCAGTACATCAGAACTGCTGAGGATGCCAGACATCTACGGAAGGGCAGTAAACAGGCATTATACTATGCCATTATTTAAGAAAAGTAATAGTTTCTTTTCTTAAATAATGTCATGGTATAATAGCAATAACCTATGCCTGGGTGTGGGTAATGCTAAATTTACCCACGGTTGGCTTTGTTTGGTCCACGCCAACCGTGGGTAAATTTAGCATTACCCACACCCAGGCGTGGGTTATTGCTATAGTAAGCTACTGCATGGTTGGGATTAGGGACGCCGGCAGGGTTAGAGATACCCTTGCTGCCTTACCCTTGTGTGCTGACCCAACCCTACAGAGGGCCTTACAAAAAAAACAAACAGTACAACTATTCAGATATAGTATGCCCCTTACCACCTTATTATTGCCTGCTAATCCTAACACTAACCTTGCACCTTACCATAGGAAAAACTGTACAAGACAGGCTCAGACATACACATACGCACCAACAAACACACACAACACCAACTCTTTCCTCTTAACTAACCCTTACACTAATCCTAGCCCACCAATACTTTCACAAGCAGACTCCCACCCCTAACACCAACCCATTTAGATGTGTCAACAAAATGAACTGCTGATAAAATGAACCGTACGTAAAATGAAAAGTCAGTAATCTAACATTGAAATCCTGCTGCCAATAAAATGAACTGTTTTGCCTTTTAGCAAACTTCTATCATACTCAAAATATTTTGTCTTTGCCAATCAGTATCTCCTGAGGGGCTGAGTCAAAGGATTTACTAAATTCAGTGTATACAGCACTAACCAGGTTTCCTTTTAGTCATACTGAAATTGAGCTATAAAAGTGTATTAGGATAGACTGACCTGACCTGATTTCCAGAAACTCTTGTTGCTACTGACTATGAATATTGTTCTCAAAAAAAAAAAAACAGTTACCTTTGCGTTAGTATCTTTTTCTTAATTTAGGGGACTCCAATACATAAGCAGAATGGAAAAATGAAGAAATAAAAAAAAAACTGTACTAATATTTCTAAATCATTTTTGTTAAACATACACACCCCCGGATTTACTAATCTTTCGTGCAGGACTAGTCTAGTCCTGCACAGAAGCAGCCATTTAGGAGGAGGATGGCAGCATGCCATGCATATTAATGAAGGCACGCTGCATGGACTCCTAATTCTACATGGAGCGTGGATGAGTGCAGGAGGCATGTCTGAGTGCAGAGCTCTCAGAATAAACATGCCCCTACAAAGCAGAACAGCAGAAAGTGTAAATAAATTAGCGAGACCGCTCATAGGTGTCTGCATATCCCCACCAACAGTCCCCCATGTGTACAACAGCAACAGGACACAAAAATAAAAAGAAGAAACCTCTGTATTTTTTTTTTAAAACTCCGAGTACAGCTAACCGTAGGTGCGCAGGTGTGCCCATCGCTTAGCTACGGTTAAAGCAGCTTAAAAGGCTGAAGAGGATAACAAGGAAGATATATGCAAATGAAGCAGCACAGCAATAGTGTAGTGGTCAGACCATCCGCCTAACAAGCAGGCATTCCCAGTTTGAGTCCCACTACAGCACATACCATTTTCCATGTGAAATCTGTATATGAGAATTTTTTTTACATTTTTTTGCTGTATAACCTACTAAATAACATTTAAATGTGAACTGGAGTACTGCATTAAATGCACATGTGAAGTGTCAGTGTCATAATGAATAAGGCATTAGTAAGCAGGTTTAAGCACAAATAAGCAGTAGTAAGCATATATAAGCACTAGTAAGCATGTTTAAGTTTATTTGCATGGGGGTAAGCATTGCCTACACAGATTAAGCAAAGTAGAAGCTAACTGAGTGTAAGAAACTGTAACCTGTGCACACCCGCTTACAACTGCTTTAAAGTGCCTTAATCACTCTGTACCCAATGGCCCGAGTTCTGCCCAGCAACAAAATAAACAGCTTCTGCAAGGCTGGAACTCTGGATCCTATACACCACAGTCACAGTAGTTAACCACTAAGCCATCATAACAATACATATAAATGAGGTATCAGCAAACTAATCCTCACCACAGGAAAATCAAACCAAACATGTCAACTGAATTTATGTACAGAGTGATGTTGTATAACCTGTCACAGAACATAAAGATGTGAAATGGAGTACTGCAGTAAGCATAGATCTGAGGTGTTATTGTAGTAAAGTGTAGAAGTCCCCAGGACCCCATACAGTGTATGTACACATGAATCACGAATACCAGACACATGTATAACATGAATAATAAATCACTGCCAAAAAGCAAATATAGTGCTAATTAACTATTAAGCAATGCTATCCACAGCACAGCTCAACTTAGTAAGTGTAAGCAATGTGTAGGGGAGCTAATTCAATCTACCTAGTGGTATACCTCTTTAAGCACTTTCAAAACCAGCCAATCATGGAAAAGTGTGGGAAATTGGCTGTATTTAAACCCCACAGGTGGGAATACTTCCCATAACTGGTTGTAGCTTCCTACTGCAGGCAGAATGGCTGGTGTGGGTGAAGGCACTCGACTTAGAGCGCAGCGCTGGGGCATCCAGGAGTCAAAATTCATGGTATGGCTCCTGGTAAAACACAATGAGCAGAGACTACTGCAGGGCCAGTACCAGGGTTCACATTATAAAACGGAGGCCTGGGACAGTCTCGCCCGTGACCTCACCAGTGCCACAGGTATCCCCCGGACTGGTGAGCAGGTCAGGCACCACCATGCTAACCTGAAGTGGCAGAGGGGGGATGTACTAGAACAGTGGATCCAGGAGTCTCGGCAGACACCTAATGCCCCACTAGTGAGTAAGTACTCATTCTACTAAGTAGTTAATAATTGCCTTGCTTGTATATACTATGGATAGGTATAGCTAAATATCACTGTATTTCTCTGGCAGCTGCAGATGAGCGGGCTGCGAACCAGCAAGCCTATGATGCTAGGTTGCAAAGGCTGCATCGAGAGGCAAGCTAGTAATATTCAGCATGTACTGTCATAACAAATAAATATAAGAGCCTTAGAAAGTGTCGTACCAGCAGAAATAAATGTGTAATATTCTATGAATAAAGGTATAACCCCTGGAGTGCTTCTGTTTACTCTTCTGTCATATGTTGCTGAACTGTTGCATACTACAAATAGTACTGTTGTATTAAGCAGTGTTACCCACACTGTGGTATGCAGACAAAATGTGTATGAAGTTCTGTATAACAATGCTGGAAGTGCCAAGAGGTCAGTCATATTGTACAAGTGAGGGAGACACACAGAAAACAGTAGAAAGTTTCACATAAATTAGCTGATAGCACAGTGTACTGTGATGTTAACTGCAATTTTATTTGTCACACACAGCAGGGGTTTGAATCCCGGGAGTGCTAGTAAGTTTTATATATAATCATACCCCACAACTGTACAGATTTCTTACAATGTTCGGATAGAAAGCTGTATGCATAATTACACCCAACAACTGTACATGATTTGCTAGAATGTTCAAATAGAACGTTGTACAAAAATTCATACCCCACAACTGTTCCAATCTGTCCAACAAGTCCAGATAAATGGCCCACATCACCAGCCTGGTACCATGTTCCCCTGAAAAATCAGTGTGATGATCCACGAAATGTAGGCAGCTGTTAATGACATATAACTGATAATCAGATGTGTACATACTCAGAGAATGTATATGAAAACAAACCTGTCATTCTAGCACCTCACCCAAAGTGTATGAGATCAATTCTCAACATATGTTGCATTAACACCTGCATCTTGTCACGCCTGTATGTAAGACACAGGTCAAGTATATAATAATCTATAAACATACCAGTGTACAATATAAGGCCATTGGGTAGTGTAATAATACATGTAAGGGACAGATCACTGCAGTGACTAAAAATGTTGTGAAAACTACAAGGATATATTAATTGTTAATTGAATCTCTCTCTCACCCCTACCATATGTGCAAAAATAGCACAATGGCACACCTCAACCGGTATTTGTACACTCCAAACTTATGTTGGGACATATGTCCTAATGGTTTATAAATATTCACATTTGTTTCTATGCATGTGCCATGTTAAAATACACCCATATTGGTGGCTTGTTGCTGTCAATAAAACCTGTATGCTGTTGTAATGGCCACTGTTGTTCCATATATGCATGTGTTCTGCTTGCTCTACAACTGTGTTAAATCTGGTGTTTTGGGTTAATGGGAATACCTATCCATGCAGTTATAACTAATCCCGAATGCTGTTGACTATTACTAACCCATATCTGTCATAAACGTGCTACAACATAGCTTGTATGGGAAGTCTGGTCCTAGCAGACCAACCTGTCCCACCTCAGCTGACCATGGCACCGGGCACCAGCACATCTGGGGCCCAGCCTGGGACCTCCTCCTCCGGTGGCCCTGTGCCACCTTCAGGTGGAACCGCTGCAGCAGATGGGGCTCACCCCCCCGGGAGCGGGTACGGAGAGGAACATGTCACCCGTCGTCAGATCCAGGCCATGGTGCGTAGGGAGGTCGATATGGAGTTTTGAGACCAGCTACTCCAGCTTGAGGGCCGAGTGGCACAATTAGAGGGTGAGCCTGTCCCT
>NC_056739.1:933300714-933480714 GCF_019279795.1 Protopterus annectens
TAGGTAATTATAGGCCGTAGTCACACTGCAAGAGAAAATGCACACCCCATCATTATCAAGACTGTGAAGATAGGTAAAGGCTGCCAGCCTAGCCAGATAGAATTCTGTAGATAATTCAGTCATTTGTAAATATTAATGTAAACCACAGGCTTGTTCTTTTAAATGTGAAAATACTGCATTGGATATTGAACTGCAAAAATGTAACAACAGTGCACTCTGCTGTAAGAAAGCTAAGTCAAGCATTTTATGACTGTCTTTGATGTCAAAATTCAGCACTATTATGTTTAGAAGGTGGCATCCTGCCTATTGTTTTAAGACCAGAGTTAATGGCTAGGATTTGCATGTATAAATGTCCTTTATTGCTCTGGCTTCTGACCAGGTGCAAAGAATGTAAATGTAGTTCTGTTAGACTGGGAACACCAGAGAAGTGTGAAGAATGATGTCATGTGAAGGAGCTTTGTGTTATAAATTTAAAGAGAGAGAATCAGAGAGCTCTAGGCATTTTTGTCTTGAGAACATCCAACATCACCAGCACTGCTTTGCTCTAGATGTAAGTTATTAAGAATTGTGTTTTCTCTTAGAAATAGCTAGGAATTAGGACAATTAGACTAAGTGTTTTTTTCTGTGATGTCATAACTTTTGCTACTCTATTATTTTAAGTATTTCTCTGTGATCTCTGAACTCTTGACTAGCACTGTGTAGTAAGAAGTATTGTCTTGTGTTTTTATTATTTATTATTAAATATGTTTAAACCTTTCAACTGTGACTGTTTTATGTAGAGTTAACGTAAGCTCTAGAGTACATTGCATGTATATAGTCATACTGTACCAATTCACTCTAATAAGCCATGGCTGCTCTGCATGTCACACTTACCATTTGGATAATGGTATTGCACAGTAATAATTTGGCACCCTTTCAGAAGGGCCTTTGAGAGTTGATATTATTTGGTGGTGGCAGCTGGTACTACCTTTTAGACTGGCAGAAAAGGGGTACAGCTGGATAACCTGTGCCAGCCTTCCCCAGGAGTGTCTGTGTGGTTGTATATAACTCTTATCTCAAAGTGCATGTGTGTCAGCTACTTGGGCAGGGACATGAAGCACTGGTTGGACAGAGAGGGTGCTGGAGGTTTTAGCTTGCCCACTAGGCTGAGATCTGGACCCTAAAGCTGTGCCAGTGGGGAGTCTTATTGGGGACTTGGAGAGAAACGGAGAAACCAGCCCCAGACTTACAGTGACCACTGTGTGCTCTTAAGGGAAATTGTACTTTACTGTGTGTATATTTATTATCCTTTCCCTATATGGACGCCCCTCACTTGTGTTAGTGGTGAGGATTGAGTATCTTTGTTTAATGGGCCAGTGCACGGGTGTCACAAAGACTAAAATGGATGTATGCATTCATTTATACAATCAAACAATTTGTGCATGTGCCGCAAACATTACTGACAGAATACTCATATTAAGGGTCTAGTCACACCTCATTTCTAAGTTATTTTAGGTTACAGTGTTATTACCCTAAGTGAATAAGCACTTCTGCTCAGAGGCTAAATTCATGACCTGCAAGTACATGTAAAAGTACATCAAGGAGCATAATTGGCTAATGAGTGAGCAATTCTAAAAAAATAATTATACTGTTCAATACCATTCATAACAAAGAGGTAATAATAAATACCTGAATCAGAGAAATACTACTTGTTCAAATGTGTAGGTCAATGGGCAAGAATTGCCTGCCTGTTCTCTATTGTGGAAACATATTTTGAAATATGTAACAAATTTGTAGATTTATTAATATACTTATGTTTCTCATCTGAGATTAAAATGTAGGCAGAGAGGAAATTTAACGCACTGAAGAAATTGAACATACAAACAAGTGCCTTTGTTGGCAGATTACTGTAATGCATCAGAAGTAAATAAAACTGCCACATACTCCAACTACAGGTCCAACTATTAATTATGCATTGTTTAGCATAATGCTGTGTTTCATAAATTTAAAACAGACCCAAAAGTGTTCACCTTAATTTAGGTTCATTAAGTTAGACAGTTTGGAAAATTGGTTGAAAATCCATAAGATAACATAAATATTTAATATATACCATTTGCTGAACATGACATAAGCAGAGAATCATCAGCTGAATAAATCAAAATATGTTTGTATTTATTTTATTTTATTTAATTTTATTTTTATAACATGTTTAGAGCACTGATCAAATATGACCATTTGAGCTCAGCCTAGGATGCAGTTTATATAAGAACAATCATAGTATCGCTAATTGAAGACAGAGAAAACTGTATATATATCTGTATCTATATCTATATCTATATCTATATCTATATATCTATATGTATATCTATATTGATATCTACACACACATACTCAAATACACATACCACACACACACACCCACCCACCCACACACACACACACACACACACACACACACACACACACACACACACACACACACACACACACACACACAAGTGAAATTTAATATCACATTTGTTTACACTGGAAACAATGTAGAAGAAAAGGATTATATAACCTGAGTAAGTATTAGGTGACTGCCATCTACACATATTTACCTAACAGATATCTGACAGATTATTAAGAAATATGAACTGAGAGATGATGATCAGGTACCGCCAGTCCTCGACACCCCAGTTCTTCAAGGTCACTATATAATTTCTTTACCCTCCTTCCTTATTATTATGAGATCATTTCATTGATGACTAGATTAAACATTTTCAGTGTGGTGATGGTTTCATTTGTTAAACAACAATATTTAGTGCTTTAGGTTCTCCAAGAAATACTTGTTTCAACTTCTTTGCTGTAATACATGTTGGAAATCTTTGTCTCATATGATGTTTGTCATCAAATCTGATACATTTCCATTTTTGTATGAACTCATTCATAAATTAATGAGTAAATATTTGTCAGTCAAGGTTAAAATAATTTATAACAGAATTATATAATTTGTAGAAAATTATTTAGAGGACACCTTGAAAGAGCAAAAGGTTTGCATACTCACAACGATACACAGGCATAATACCAGACAGGGAATGCAGGTTCCATTGTGTCAGTTAATGTGAACAAATCTGTTCTGTAATATTTTAAAAAAATCATTTAAGTCAGCATTTCCCTACAGCTTTAATGTTAAGGCATCCCATTGTTTTGTAACTATGTTTACAAAGTGAAGTTGCTTTCTTTTAGAGGTAATTATGATTCCAGTAAATTTCGAGAACCTTTCTACAAAGGTTACACTGAAATCAAATTTTCTTACATCTTAATCTTCAATGAGATGTGGGATAATCTCTGTTTTGTAGGCCCGTATAACATCCTTTTGGAAACCCTCACAACATGAGACAAATGTGTAAATGTAAACGGAGTCAGGTTGAACCTGTGAATCAGAGAAATTAAACACTGGACGTCTTTTTTGCTCAGTGTAGACACACCAGGAAAATTGAAAAAGAGGAGAATTGATATGAGAGAGCTTAGCTGATTTTTATATTTGGCATAGTACCTACTATAAGTGGCAACATAATATACAACATTAGTAACGAATACCAAGTACTCAATTCATCTAGTGTAGGAAATTCCAAAGATGATAAAGGACTATAAGATAAGAAAGACTAGAAGATGAGATGTATAATGAGCTACAAGTCTTGAAAAGATATAATGGATGCCAAATGCACTCATTACCTGCCTCATCTAATACAAGAAAAATAATACTGTCATTGAACTAGTCTATAGTTACAATGTCCACAAGAGTCAATAGATGAGAAAGAAATATGATTGGTATGAAGGCAACAACAATGTTCTCAAGACAGGAAATAAAATTGTGAGGAAAAAATGTAGAGGTTAGTTTAGATAACTCATAGGACAACTAAAGTGTCAGTACAGCATCTGCAATGTCATCATGAGAAAGGGGACATATTCATTTCTCTACAAAACTACTGGACAAAGCAGATACAAACTATTTCACTTCTTGGATCATAGCATTAAAAAAGAGCCTGTTTTAAACTCAACTATTGTATTGTAATTGTTGTAAGTGAACACTTACCAGTTATTTCCATATAGCCTAAGTTTGACTGGATCACCTCTGGGATATAAAGGTGAATTTTTAATAGGAAATTTATCTGATGAAGTTCCATTTTATTAATTAAAGGAACAAAAGCACTAATTCATTTTTAGTGTTTGAAGTGTCTTCCTTACAGCAGCGATCTTGGTTTGTTTTTTACTGTGATTTTTACTGGTTATTCATAACTTTATACAATTTAGTGATTATTTTTCATTAAAAAACTGAGACATATAAAACTCATTCTATAAAAGAACCTCATTATATTCTTTACTGTAAAATGTCTGACTAACTTTTCTTCATTTTGGGAAATGCCTGTCCTTTAATTTAACACCCAGATTAATAGCTTCTATTGGAAAAGTTCTGCCTGAACTTTTGCTTCTTTACTAGTTTTTATTAAGTCTTAGTGACAACATATATCTTTTTCCACTAATGTTGCACTCCATCTACAATGCAAAAGAACATTCAGAATTGATAAGATCTTTTTACCTCCTTGGTGCCAGGTTTGATTGACAATAAACTTAGTCATGGAATGACTTTAATGGTTATTCAGCATATTTTGTGGGAGAAAAAAAGCAAACAAAACAAAACAAAACAAAAAAAACCCAGATGTCTAGAACTGATGTCCCAAATTAATTTACTGCCATATTTTACTGAGGAAAAAGTAACATATTATACATGATGTTAAGGTGATTCTGTCAGTCCACATGGTAAGCTACACATATTCAATCCGTAGCACAAAATAACATAATTGTGAATATAAATTCCCATTCTGAGGAAGTCATACATTTGCACATACAGAGCAGCATTTACTGGTAATTAAATATTGCTGGACTAGAAGGCAGTGATTTCTGTCTCTATGCTAATTTGTGCTGTTTTATATCACTTATTGCCTTTAAAATATTGTTGCATTTGTTTTGATAGTACTCTTATTTTTGATGAACTGCTAAAATATATATAACCATTCTGCAGTGGTTTCTATAACATGTGCAGGGACCAAAACTATGATAATTTAATTGTAATAAGATGAAATATATACTGTCTCTGAAATTGTTGTGTCTTAGAGACTTTCATATTTTCCAAGGTATATAGTCTGAACATTAATATATATGTTATGGAGTTGCAGCCTCCATATTGGGGAGTGAAGGGGACTTGGCGTCCCTGCAAAAAAAAATGCTTTAAATGTGTAATGGTGATTTCCAAGCTATGTTGTTACTTGTGTTAAATCACACTTAACTTTTCATATTTTCAGGACTTGCATTATGGAGATCCAAACTTCTACCAGGAAGCCATTCTGCAGATTGCTGTGGGATATGGTAGACCTGCTGTTTTCTTAAGGGAAAAAAATATTTCTTTACATTCTTTGTGTTCCTCAGCATGCTTCCATGAAAGCCAAACTGCTCAAGAGTTTGATTCTGAAGATTAATTAAAAAACTTGTCACTGTCCTTCTAGATTAGATGGCTAATATGTTTTCTAAAAAATAGTGATTTGCATTGACATTCTGTGTTGTGCTTTCTATTTACAGGTCTTCCATACAAAAAGTATATTGTGAGAACACTGTATAATGCATGTAATTACATTCCCATAAAAAGGCAACATAAAATAATTATGTATGCTTATGGATGGAAGCGTAGACAATTATTATAACATACAATTAATGAATGAAATGAAACATCATGTAAAAAAATGAATGCCCATTATAAATAACATTATGTTGTAAGTATAGGTATATACTTATGTACATAAACGTGAAGGAGGGATAGAGGTAAATGCTCAAATAAAAGAATAAATAGATAATATAATGAATTAGACTTGTCACGTTGCTCAAGCCTGCAATAGTCATCTCATTTCTTTGTAAAGTGTCAATTTCATTTACTTGTGTATGGGTAAGGATTTGTACTGAGATTAGCGAAAGCTTATCACTTTAGAATATTAGCACTGCAGCGAGCAGTTCGGCCTCAGGCTGTCACTGTTATGCTTTACAAGTAATGGATTTGTCAACAGTCTCTTAGCAAAAACATATCTGGAATGAATAATTAAACCATTAAACTGTACACTGTTCCCAGAAGCACAATGTTGCACATGTTAAGAAACTGATGGCTGATTTTCTTCTGTAATGTATCCACTCCTTCTGTCAGCTCAAATAAGTTGGAGTTACTGGGATTCCAGCTGTGACTGAAGATAATCAGAATGAACACAAAATAGCAGTGAATCAAAGTAGATGCATATGTATTGTGTGATACAACACAAAGGGAAATCTAAATGATAAGAGTAGAGTATGTGTAATGCACTATGTACTGCACTTTTAAAAATTTACAGTAAGAGTCCATATAGTAACACACTAAGTTTATTCAATTAAAGTGGATTGTTATTTGCATCCAAACCACAAAACATTTTATCTGGTTGAATCAGCTCTTCTACCAAAGTGCTTGGTGCCAATATATTTCTCTTGCCAACTGTCTTAATTCCTGATTTAAATTAAAAAGGTATACACTCTTTACCAACTTTAATATTTCTTAATGCCTTATATTTTTATGTTAGCCTTACAGAGAACAGAACACTGATAGAAGCTTACATTGATATTATAATACAAGCAAACAACTTGCATTAGAAAAAAATGTCAATTACTTTATTTGGGATGAATTAAAGTAGAACATTAGACACTGGAACTTATTTTGTAACTGTTATAGTACTGTGGATTATAACTCATTGCTTACCAGTATTTCAGGAAACAGTTGTATACTTAATATTATAAATTAATTAGCATTGTTACTGCATCCCTGAATGTCATAATCTGTATATATGATATCTCTATCAGCTAAAGTTGAACATGGGTAGTGTAGATGGGAGAGATAAAAACATTGTAAGGAGAGCATGAGAAGCCACGGTTTCATAAGAAACAATGCTGAACTGCATCATGATTCATAAGATTTCAGTATTTCTATTTTTTTGTAATTGCAATTTGACAAAAGAGCTTTTGCTATGTACAGTAGGCCTAAGACAAACTGAGGTATTTTCTATTTTCTGTGATATTACATTAAATTATAGGTTACACTTTTTGTTGTATAAGGCATTATAAATCAAGGTGACTTTCTAGGATTAAACTTAATAATAAAAGTAGCTAAGAGAGCCTAAATACAGGTAGTACTGTACTAGATATTGGATTTTTTTGGCCTTTGCAGCATAGTATAGAATGGATTTCTGTATTAGTTTCAAAGGAACATCTTTATACAGAAAATGTAATTCTGGATTGAAAAAAAAATCTGAGTTAATGGCAACACCAAATATCCAGTCATCTGCAGTCTTATCAGCCACAGGCTTTTGATATCAACCTTGACATCGAACAAGTAAATATCAAAAAGAAGTGGTCCAAGGATCAATCCCTGGTGGACACAGCTGGTAACTATTGTTTTCAAACAAAGTGTTCCTACACTAATAGATTCCATTCTGTCCTTTAGCCAGTCTATTATCCATCAGGTAACATGGGAGTTTACATTTAATTTAATTATCTAAAATGCCAGAATGTGGTATCATTTCAAAGGCTTTGCCCAGGTCTAGGTAGGCAGTGGGAACTGATTTGCCTGAGGCTAATGCATCACTGACTTGCTCAAAGACGTCCACCAGGTTTAGGAAGCAGAATCTACCTATAACAATACAACATTGCTCAGTTCGAGGGTTTATAGACTGCCTACATCATTAATAAGTTTCATAATGATGCATTCCATTGCTTTGCAGATAAGGATAGTGAGGCTTATAAGTTGATAGGTTTCTGCATCAGTAGTGGGTTCTCATCTTACAGAGAGGGATAACTACCTCAGTTCTCCAGTGCTTTGCCACATATCTAGTGGAGAGTCTGACATTGATTAGACTTACTAGTGAGTCTACCAGACAGTATCTGACACTGACAAGAAGGTAGTCTGGCACATTATCAGGACTCACAGAGTTAGTGCTTTGACAATGGAGAAAGCATTGCTCGTGGTCGGAGGGGTTGGAGTGGCTGTGCTAATTGGTTGGGAAAAATTAGGAGATGATAGGGGAATAATGTTAGGGATGAATATGTCTGCTAGTATTTTGGCTACATATGTCCTCAATGGATGACTAAGTGTTCTTTTTTTTTAAAACAACAAGCAGCATCTTTACTAAATTATTATGTCTGTCATAGACAATCATGCATTTATATAAATGGAAACATACAATATTGACATAATATTAATTGAAAGCACAATACATCACAAACCATATTGACATAATTTTAGTTGCAAATATTATGCATGACTTATAATCTACCCAATTAATTGTCCGTCAAATATTACATAGTTCTTTCAATTCCTGCCTTCTTTTAAACCTCATTTCTCCCCTGTATGTATTGTTCCCACAATTCCCATTTATTTCCTATGTAATTTGCTCCTACATTTTTCTAAAGATCCTAATTCTGGTTATTTTATCTCTGTTACTATATTCACTACTTCTAGTACAGTTGGTTTAGACTTTGATTTCCATTTTCTAATAATCGCTTTTTTTGGCATCTGCCATAATTAGACTCAGCAATCTGTACATCTAGGCAATTCTGATTCTGTATCATAGCTCAGGAAAAAGTATTTCCCTAAGATACATCAATTTTCACACCCAGTATCTCTGATAGAGTAGTCTTCAGGGAATCTTTAAAGTCTGCCAATCATAGCACTCCAAGAAAATATGTTCTGAATTATCTCTTTCTTCCCCATCACACCTCCAAGATTTGCTATCTACCTAAGGAAAATTTATCTGGAGTCTATTTGGGGTATAAAAATACATATGCAAGCATTTCTAAGCAAAATCCTAAATCGTCTAGATTTTGTTGCATATTTGGGAGACATACGTATATCCCCCCTATTGTTTCTTTGTTAATTGAAGGGATGATCAAGAGTTCTTATCTATTAGCTCAAAGCATGTCTGGGCATTCCCTCTAAGGTGTCTGAAATAGCTGAAGAAAGCTTTGCTGTTATCCCTTGCAGAAGCAGCAGTTCTCAAATTAGACTTACCTTTGGAGGATTTGATTTTATTTCTGAGTCCTTTGTTGATCTCTTTGAGTTCATCTCTTGAGATGTTGTATTAAGTTTGCTTTTATGGGCTATGAGTTTCTTTTTCTTTTTCTGTTGTTTGTTTATACTAGGGTTTCACTACTGGAGCCTAATTTCTTAATTTAGAATTGTGTTTATGTATTACAGGGACAGATGCCTCAGTGAATGCTTTGAGGTGAACATAGAACTTATCACCAAATGTGGCTATGGACAAGATGGGGAGATCAAGGTGAAGAGGGTACTTAAATGTCAGGTCATTAGAATGCTGGAAGAGGTTTGTCTTGCTCTAGTGGGTGTGAAACATAAAGATTTTGTATGAACAGCAGATGCAGGGTGGTATCCAACGAGACGGAGCCCGAATAATGAAAAAATTCTTTACTCAATCCAATGATCAAAATGAAGTACAAATACACATAAAGTCATAGTTTAAAAATGATAAAACAATAAGTTAAGCGCTTTTGTCAATACTCAGACTTCTTCAGAACAGTGAATTGCTGGCTGATAACTCCTTAAATACACACCCAGTCAATTAGTAAAATATTACCCCACATCATTTCCTTTCAATTAAGAAACATCACAGGAAGTGTAAGGTAGTAGTGAATACTCCCCCTGTTTGCAAGTACACAAAAAGTCAACTAACCAAATGTTGAATCAATAGTGTCACGTGTAAAGAATGTTATAAGGCAAAAAATACCAATGACAATATAAATAAATCATAACATAAATAACTGTTTAAGTTTCAAAAGTGGTGCTATAGAAATTCTATCATTAAGACCTGGAGGAGAGTATGCATTCAGTCTGATCTGCCACTTTAACTCAATGTACTCCAAATATTCCTCAACAGGTCCGCCCCTTTGTCCCAAATCAACTTGTTCAAGAATAAAAAAACTAAAACTGTGATTACTTTGGTCATTAATATGCCTAAATAATGCATTCTTCATATTTTTCTGCTTGATGTCATATAAATGTTGGTAGACTCTAAGTCTAAAACCATTTTTTGTTTTCCCCACATAACCTTGGCAGTTTTTACATACTGCAATATAAACAACCCCCTTAGTATAGCAAAACATTTTCTTTTTATTAGTAATGGATCCAAAATTCTTAAGATTAAATTTGCCTGTATCCATCATGAAAGGGCACTGGGGACATCTACCACATTTATATGTGCCACCTCTAGTGAGATTAGGTTTGCCTTTTTCAAGTAGTCCTTTTATTGATGTACTCTTTTTATAAACTATAGTGGGTCTCTTACCTATCTTGTCCAAGACCCCAATATCATTATCAAAAACCAATGACCAAAGTAATCACAGTTTTAGTTTTTTTATTCTTGAACAAGTTGATTTGGGACAAAGGGGCGGACCTGTTGAGGAATATTTGGAGTACATTGAGTTAAAGTGGCAGATCAGACTGAATGCATACTCCCCTCCAGGTCTTAATGATAGAATTTCTATAGCACCACTTTTGAAACTTAAACAGTTATTTATGTTATGATTTATTTATATTGTCATTGGTATTTTTTGCCTTATAACATTCTTTACACGTGACACTATTGATTTAACATTTGGTTAGTTGACTTTTTGTGTACTTGCAAACAGGGGGAGTATTCACTACTACCTTACACTTCCTGTGATGTTTCTTAATTGAAAGGAAATGATGTGGGGTAATATTTTACTAATTGACTGGGTGTGCATTTAAGGAGTTATCAGCCAGCAATTCACTGTTCTGAAGAAGTCTGAGTATTGACGAAAGTGCTTAACTTGTTGTTTTATCATTTTAAACTGTGACTTTATGTGTATTTGTACTTCATTTTGATCATTGGATTGAGTAAAGAATTTTTTCATTATTCGGGCTCCATCTCGTTGGATACCACCCTGCATCTGCTGTTCATTCTAGTTTTTATTCTGCTTACTGAGTTTGTCGTGTTTTGTTATGGATGCAAGTGGCCAGGTGACCAGCGTTGATGGTGCCGATTTACAAAGTGTCTTGACATCTGTGACGCTTCTTACCAAGACTGTTGCTGAACTGTCAGCCAAGGTCGATAATATTATCAGGGACAATGCTGGCTTGAGAAATAAACCTTTGGACACTTCACAGTCTAGTTCTTGTTCTTCCATTCCTCCGGGACAAGGAAATAATTGCCAGGGTAACGGGAATAAGGAAGTGACATATTCCACTACCATTGGTGCATCTGGCACTCAAGGCTTGAATATGCATGAGCCTCGTGAAGCGGACTATGTTAACATTTCCATAGAACATTGGTTAAAACTGATCTCGGTTTAAATTGTAGGAACGAGAATGTGAATTCTGACCTGGGTACACTAGATCAACAAATCCACATGTTTAAAACTTTGTTATTCAAATATAAGAAAATTCAGTTAGAAAATGAGTACCTAACTGAATGTATTAAGAGGGAGCAAGTCCCTAAAGGACTACGAATGTGGAAATATCCAACCGGGTTGGAAAAGGATTCACATCTTTACAAAGAACTTTTGGGATTTTTTAACAGACAAGGCTGTGAATTGTTACGTATTCTTATTGTGGATAACAATAAGAAAATGGCATTATTGTTAAGGGAAATTAATCAGGTAGATGTCATCATTAAAAATGACTTATTGTTTGAATCTAAGAAAAATGTTTTTAATGCTGTGTTTGATACTGTCTATAACGAACTCAGTGATTTAAAAAGGAGAAAGGAAAGGAAGTTATGTAGGGGCAAAATGGATTATGAGAAGGGTGTGGCTTATCCAGACCCCCCAAGAGGGCAATTTAATCAAATGACTGGTAATCACAGTACTTATATGTTAGGGCAAGCTTGTGAGACACAAGATGATAAGGAAGGAGAGGAAATCCCTTTAGAACAAGCCCCCCTCAGGAGATCGGAGAGGCTAATCAACCAAAGACAGATGAGGTCGAATTATTACAGTCCTCGATCTGCACCATGGAGGGGGAGGGGGGGATGGAACAACTACCGGAGATAAGCAGCCCATCACATACTGAGACTGAGAATGTGATTCTTTCAATTGTGACTAATGATTTGGGTGACTTCAGTATTTATAATTACAGTGGTCTTACTGTCACTAGGGAATGGGCCGATTTTCTATCCAAAGGTATGAATTTTGTGCCTACTAGCAAGGGCAACATAGCAGATGTTATGGTGCAGTTAAAACTATTTACAAGGAAATTAAATCTAGCTTTATTTTTTCCTGATAGTAATTTTACTTGTGGCTCAAACTTTAGAAGACCAAGTACCTTTCAACCTCCCAATCACCCTTTGGTACAAATATTTAAGGTTCTATGTGAAAATGACATTAGAACACAATTGGGTTATAGGCATAATGACTCACCCATAGACAATTTAAAAATAGAGGAGAAGGGTATTTTGAGTGAAATTTTACATCCGACTAATATAAGACTTATGAAACCGGACAAGGTTGGGGGTCTGGTTATTATGAATACTGATGATTACAATAGTAGAATGTTTGACATACTATATAGTGAAGTGTACACTGAGACCTCACGAAATGAATTAAACATAGCATATCGTAACATTGACTTAGAATTGGAGCAACTTTTACTGAACGGACAAATCACACTAGACACACACAACTACATTTTAACCAAACATCCCAGGATTCCCACCATATTTGGAATACCAAAAATTCACAAATCAATACACAGTCCACCTTTAAGACCCACTGTAGATGCTAAAGCCTCCAAAACATTTAGTATAGCAAAATACATTGACAGTATGACTAAGAATGTCCTTGATAATCGGACTACTATAATTAAGGACTCATGGGACTTCCTTGGTAAAGTCAATCAGAATATATATGACAGTAACCTCATCCTGGTGACTATTGACGTCTGTGACCTGTTTTCAGTTATACCACATGATATAGGTCTGGACTGGTTCTATGAGTTTCTATGCAGTAATTCGTCATTGAATCATGACACCATCTTGACCATCCGTACTTGTATGGAGATGGTTTTGGAAAACAATTTCATTACATTTGAAGGACATTTATTTAAACAAAGGCTTGGAGTTGCCATGGGTGCATGTTGTGCACCAATCTTTGCCAACATTGTCTTAGCACATTGGGAAGATCAATACATTTTTAACTCCGAATTCAGGACTTCATGGGTATTGTATGGGCAATACCTTGATGATATTGTCCTGTTTTGGAATCAATCAGAACAAGATTTGAATAGGTTCTTTTCGTACATGAACAGTACCACCAGTTTTTTGAGATTTACTATGGTCAAGGATCTAGATTATATTCATTATTTGGACATCACCATAAAGAAAGATTATGTGAACAACTGTTTTATTTCCCAACTATATAGGAAACCAACCTATTCTAACACATTGTTACATTTTACTAGTGCACATGCTTTGCACCAGAAGAAGGCCCTGGTCAAGGGCCAATGTGTTAGATTGGCCAGGATGGTGTCTGACATTTATGACTTTACCAAGGAATGTGACAATTTGTCCAATATGTTTCAGAGAAGAGGTTATCCAGAGCCTTTACAATCAAACATCATTCAGGAAGTTATAAATAAGAGGACCAGTGGACACTTTAGAGCCCTATTGGGCAATAGGGATGGCCACAATAATGTGAGGCACAATAATACTATTTTTACACATGCATTGACACTCACATATTCTGCAGATTTTGAAGAAATCAAATACATAATACATAAATATTGGAAGGTTTTTGATAATGATATTGGGGTCTTGGACAAGATAGGTAAGAGACCCACTATAGTTTATAAAAAGAGTACATCAATAAAAGGACTACTTGAAAAAGGCAAACCTAATCTCACTAGAGGTGGCACGTATAAATGTGGTAGATGTCCCCAGTGCCCTTTCATGATGGATACGGACAAATTTAATCTTAAGAATTTTGGATCCATTACTAATATTGCTATACTAAGGGGGTTGTTTATATTGCAGTATGTAAAAACTGCCAAGGTTATTATGTGGGGAAAACAAAAAATGCTTTTAGACTTAGAGTCTACCAACATTTATATGACATCAAGCAGAAAAATATGAAGAATGCATTATTTAGGCATATTAATGACCAAAGTAATCACAGTTTTAGTTTTTTTATTCTTGAACAAGTTGATTTGGGACAAAGGGGCGGACCTGTTGAGGAATATTTGGAGTACATTGAGTTAAAGTGGCAGATCAGACTGAATGCATACTCCCCTCCAGGTCTTAATGATAGAATTTCTATAGCACCACTTTTGAAACTTAAACAGTTATTTATGTTATGATTTATTTACATTGTCATTGGTATTTTTTGCCTTATAACATTCTTTACACGTGACACTATTGATTTAACATTTGGTTAGTTGACTTTTTGTGTACTTGCAAACAGGGGGAGTATTCACTACTACCTTACACTTCCTGTGATGTTTCTTAATTGAAAGGAAATGATGTGGGGTAATATTTTACTAACTGACTGGGTGTGCATTTAAGGAGTTATCAGCCAGCAATTCACTGTTCTGAAGAAGTCTGAGTATTGACGAAAGCACTTAACTTGTTGTTTTATCATTTTTAAACTGTGACTTTATGTGTATTTGTACTTCATTTTGATCATTGGATTGAGTAAAGAATTTTTTCATTATTCGGGCTCCGTCTAGTTGGATACCACCCTGCATCTGCTGTTCATTCTAGTTTTTATTCTGCATAAAGATTTTGTGTTAAGTCAGGTTTTACCCTCATAGTTAGTGTTACCAAACAGTGGTTAGATTTGACCAGTGACATGACAAGTGTTGAGCATAGGGTGGCTGTATTGGTGAGAACCAGGTTCTATATTTTTGAAACCGTAGCTGTGAGTCAGTTGGACTATGGAGCTGGTAGTAATGAAGTAAGGGAATGTTTTTGTGTATTAATCTTAAGCTAAACTATGGGGTTAGTTTATAACTTATGGGCTGCAGATGACATAGAGATTACAGCAGTTGGCGATGCATACAGAGTTCTATTTATTATCCGATTCCGTGTTAGATAAAAAAAGAGTGGCAGGCATTAAAACCCTGTGCTGTGGAGGTGCTATCCTTATTCTGAAACCATGTTTCAGTAACTACACAGGCATCTCTATTTTCAAGTGTTTGGAATGCCTATACAATTTCTTGTTTGGGCTTCTATCATGGAACAGTGCTACCTCTATACTGTTTTGATTTTTGATTGGATATGTAGGTAATTTGAGGAAAATTACCTTGTCCAGAAAAGGTACTCATCATCATCAACATCACTATCATTATCATCATCATCATGACCAACAACCCCCTTTTTATCATTTTTCTACATGGAGTCAGGGTGGCACATAAATTGTTGCATCTCTGTAGATTTAATGTCACTCTCCCACCTTCTCCAGCAACCATGCCTGAATGCCACCTATCTTCTCTCACACAATCTGCTCATCTCTTTGCTGGATATCCATGTTTCTTCTTGCATTCTTTCTGTCTTCCCTGAATCTTCTTCAACAGATTGCCTTCTGCTTTGCCGCACATGTGCCTGAACTACTGTAGCTTGTTAATATTTCATCTTCTGCAATTAGAGCTAACTTAGGCTTCTGCTGTGATGTTCTCCTTTCTTTGACTGCCCCACAGTGTGCATCCTACAACCTATATCGGGCATTTCATCTCCATCAGCTTCAGCTTCCTAAACTGTTTTGATTTCACAGCCAGGCTTTTGTATCATGCAGTAGTACAGGTCACATAACTGTTTTGTACATCTTACTTTTCAGCTTCTCTGGCATTTCTTTGTCATACACTACCAATGACACTCTGTGACAGTTGAATGCAGCCCCTCTGATTTCAGCTTTGACCTCCTCATTCAAACTTTTCTTCTCCTCAGTAACCCTTCCCAAATATACCAAGCTGTTAACCTGATACACAATTTCCCCATTTCCCTTCTACCTTATTTCTGTTTCTTCTGCTTTCCCCTATTTACTGCTATTACAACTGTCTTATCTGCACTAATTTTCATCCCATGTACCTTCAGCTTTGCATCCCATTCCCCCGTCATTTGCTGATGTTCTTGCTCATAGTCTTCCTGGAATGTCACATGACCTGTCCCCTCCAATCTGTTTGCTAATGTAATGCATCACCAGTATGAATAGCAGGGGGCTCAGAGTTGAACACACACCCACTGCCACTGATATTCCCTTTGGTATTCTCAACACACTGATATTCCCTTTGGAATTCTCAACACACTGATATTCCCTTTGGAATTCTCAACACATTTCATACTTGTGTCATTGAGTCCTTCTATACAGCCAGTACTAATTTTACAAGTGTTTCTGGGACCATTGCAGGGCTGCCCAAATCATCTTTCCAGAAATGCCCATTTACACTCTTTTTCTCATCTCTAGCTTTTTCTCAACTATCTCTTTTACTGTAAACATCGGGTTAGTTGTACTGCATCCTTATATGAAACTGATCTGCTCATCTCCCATCTTACTTTCTAATACTCTGCATATTCATTTACCAGTCACCCTCTCCATGACTTTTATGTTGGGTGACATAAGTCTGATACCTCTTTACTGACCACAGTTGTAAATGCCCCTTTGTGCTTATAGATTGGAACTAGAATGCTTATCCTGCAGTCATCTAGGATACACCTTTCTCTTTATATAGCTATGAGTACCCTCTGGAGCTATTTCTCCACTAACTTTAATTCCTTAGTGCTGCCCTTACTTCTTCTTCTATGATGGGCTCCTCTTCTATTTTGATTATAGTTTGTGTCTGGGCAGTGCAGCTTCTGTGGGGTGTTTCTTCATTCAGAAGCTGCTGGAAGTACTCCTTCTGTCTGCTTTTGATGTCCTGTGAACTGATGAGTACGTTGTTCCTGGCATCGCTTATGAAGATTGTAAGATGACTGTCTTCTTTATCTTTCTATCTTTGCCATGTAACCTGAATGAATTTCTTTGTGCCATTACTGAGTCACTTACAAAAACTGGCAGAGTATCTCTGATGCTTTGTTCTTTGCTAATACTCCCTATTGAAATGTAAACACTCAAAATGCTGAAACGCCAAAAAAAAAAAAAAAAAAAAAAAGAAAGAAAACACAAGAGTGAATGTCACTCCTTACCTTAAAACTTCCACCCCTCAAACTTATATATACCAACTCTGAGATTGTCTTACCTAAGAGAAAAGGAAATATTCTGAAAAATGGCATCTCAGACTGAGTATATGTAAGTTTGTTCTTTCAGCTATTCAGTCTCCACATTTTGGGACTTGCTCTAGCAGGTCTCAGCATTTCAAATCGTTATCCTTTGCTATTGTAATTTCCTTCTTAGCTTCTTTGTTACCCAAACAGTATTCCTTTTCAGCCTGATTTGTCTTTTCTATCTTCCTCTTTTTCCTGCACTCCTTTTTCTTTTGATGGCTTCCTGGACGTCTGTATTCTACTCCCAACTTTCCTTATGTCCCTTATTTCCATACCCGGCTAGGCTGCATATCTGTTCTGTAGGCCTCATGCATGTTGCTTTGAAGTGCTTCCATTCTTCTTCTTCTTCAACTCCACCTCTTTTCTCTTCCTTGAGTAACTGCTGTACTTTTTCTCTAGCAAACTTCCAGGTCTTCAACTTTGTCTCTGTTATCATTAAA
Organism: Protopterus annectens; assembly: GCF_019279795.1. Lineage (NCBI taxonomy): Eukaryota > Metazoa > Chordata > Ceratodontiformes > Protopteridae > Protopterus > Protopterus annectens. Next base: position 933,318,464 of record NC_056739.1, read on the forward strand.
TCTTTCTCTGACCACTGCTTGCAGCAGATTGTGGCAAACAGTGGTTTACACTGTGGGCAGACTGTTTTACCTGGGACTTTGCAATCTCTGATCCTACCCGTATGCCCTTTCCTTTCCTTTTTCAGAAGAAAGTCTGCTTAAGTTGCATGATAATGACTCTTGTATGTGATCTTCAGACTGTCTGTCTTGCTGAATCACAATTGATTTCTTTTGCCAGATAGACATCTATCAGTTCACAAAGGGGGAACCCACTATTGATCTAAGTTCTATTGAGGAAGAAAAGGTTTTAGGCAATATATGAAACACATATGGAGAAAGGTGCATGCTTGCCCTAGCAAAGTAGCCAAGATTATCAGTCATCTCCTCCAAAGCCCATATGCATTGGATTCTCTTAGAATGACATAAATAGTTTATTCAATAATTGAAGTCAGGTATCTTTTGTTTGTATTATGGCATCGTTCTTGGTGATAGTAGGATACTGCCTGGTGCCAGTTACTCAACGATTTTACATGCATATTCCACAGGCTGCATCATGCCCCTCTACATATGACTCAAGGTATGTCTCCAATAATTCAATCCCATGTGTGCAATGACCATGTCATATATGTACTTTGGATGAAGGAATTTGAGGTCCCTAGTGACAATAGTGGCACCTAAAAGGCAGCTAACCATCACTTTGTCTTTGCTCAGCCTGGTGAGTGGTGCATCTGTGTGTCTGACTATGGTGTTCCCTATGACTAAGACATTACTAGCTGTCTTGGCCTTGCTGCCTTAAGGTCTTCCTGTTAGTGTGATGCAGAATGTCCTGTGCACCAAACCTTCACAGAGAAGGCCTTTGTGGTTTATGCAGGGACTTTTTAAATCCAACAGAGTAAGAAGCCTTACTGTTTTTGTCTAGGACATGGTGGGCATGCTTGTATGAGGTGGGTGACAGAAATGACAACATGCTGGGTGCAGTCTACAGAGTCTGAAGAAAGGCTGGCCACCAAGGTCAGAAGATACCTGCACCTTTCCATATAGAATGTTATATAGAATGTCATACAGGTGGAAGGGCAGGTTAAAGCAACACTTACCTGAGGAATAATAATAAGCAAACACAACTTAAGTTAGCTGACACAGAGGCACTGCATCAGCAAAACAATGTGTTACATTTTATGTCTGCTGTTTCTATAAATGTAATATAATAATTTGTTAGATCAGGTCTTTACTGCAGATAACTTAGATCATTGTAGGAGGTCGATAGTTTATTTCCAGTTATTTATTTCCAGTTTGATTACCGGGGAAGTCCACTGGGCCAGAACGTACCCATTTTCAGTGGAGGCCTGGGGAGAAAAGCTCCAAAAGCAAAGCAAATACAATCTAAGTTACATAGTGTAAAAGATAGTAATAAAATATATAGATTTGGAATAACATTACATTGAATACAGTTAGTAAAAAAGCAAATACACGCAGTATACTTCAAAAAACATCATTCAGGAAGGTAGATACAATAGATTTAGTAGTTTCCTTCAAGTATATATATAGTGTATACATATATGCATAAAAAAAATCTGTGTAACTGAGCCAGCATTAAGAGGTGTGCAGTAATCATAAAGCCTTTCCAAACATAGTTTTTCAAAATACAGAGAAATATATTGCAGCACCTGCACTCAAGGAATAATATTTGTATTAAATAGTATCTCTATTACAAGAAAGGGGCATAATAGCCTTTATCTAATGGTACTATATTGCATTATTCCATATAAACATGACCCGTGAATATGAATTTGCAGGCAAGAGTTGTGATGTTTTGCACAGCACAACTGAACTTTGTTTATACACTTAAAAAACATTTTAGCTTTACCTACTAATCATAGACTTATATTTGGAAATAGCTTTACTTACCAATCAACTAAGAGTGACTATAGCTAGAAAAATGCAATTATATGTGTTTGACTGCTTCCTGCAGAAATTGTTTGGCAGACCTCTAAATTGCATTAATAAAAAAAAACACAATACATTAGATTAGAAGTTAATATGAACTTTCTTATTTAGTGCCAGATTTTCTTAAGAACAATTTCTCCTTTGCATTCCTTAGACATTAAATAACAGTAACGTCAGTCTGTGGCACATGAACCCAGTTTCCATTTCTATAGGCTGTCAAAGATATTCTTTAGGTGACATGGCTAATTCAGTATAGATAAAGGAAGTGAAAAATCCTGTAAAGGTTGCTCAAGGATCACGTCCCAATCTAAGCGATTAATACTCTTCCTGGCCTTGTTTATTGATGCTCATGCAAGCTTTGGGATCGCACTAACCCATTTTGGAATCCTAATGTACCCGCCTGTCCTCCTCTGTACACATCTCCATTTGACATTTCTACAGCTGACAATGAGATCTTTTCAGTGTCAGATATAAAGGCTATTATTACCAATAAATCTCTGTGAAACATAACACTGAAGGATTATTTCTCATACTTACATAACTGAGCTGCCCTATAAACCCTTATGGTCAGCACTCTTATTTCCATTCTTGGGAAAACTGTCTCAATTTGTGTTGAAAATGGAAAATAAGCACAAAGAAATGTGAACCTGATTAATTGTGGGAAGTCATATTATCATGGGATTCTGTAACACAGATGAGAAAATCTGAGCAAAATGAGCATCTGTAAACATCATCTTTTAAGTAAGATCTGATAACCACTGCAGTGAAACAGAATGGACATTTCCTCACTTTGTTCTTCAAGGTGTGTGATTCTACACTTTCCCAAACGTGGACACAAATAATGTTTCCTTTTCTTCTGTTCACTTTTCAATACCTGCTTATGTATTACATAATAATTAGGTCATAACACCAAAATAGCAGCTTGTTACTTTATGTATCAGAATTAGATGTTTCTTTAACTAGGCAATTACAGTTTCTCTATCAAAGTGTTCTTGCAAGCAGCAGGAAAGCAGGAAAATTAACATAATGTATAAAAATCCCACTGCTGACCTATACTGAATTAGTGTCTATGGTTTGAAGCACATTCACAGAAACAGTATTTTAAACTCCAGTTGTCTGCTCTTTATGAAAAAATTGTTGTTATTGTTACAGGATTCTTTAGGATTTCAGAGGGCAAAAGCAGTTTACCTTCCATGTGTTACGTGTGTCCAATAACCCAGTTCAGGTTTTGCTTTCATTAGTTCAGCTAGTTATTAACTCAGTTCTCGTTTTCCTTTATTTATGTGTCTGTGAGTAGGTTATAAGCAAAACATTACTAATGTAGAAATAGATAATTCTAGATGGGTGTGTGTATATATATATATATATATATATATATATATATATATAAATAGTTCCATTAATTTGTGATTTTCTTACTTGGTGAAAGTGGTTGCATTGTATAACAGTCAAACTGCAACAGTTCAGCTGTAATATACTTACAGAATTTTTCTCTTTCTCCACCATTGTGTGAGCCTGGAGTTAGTATATCTAATTTCTGGGGGGATGGGGTAAAGTCCCCGACACTGTGTGGTATTCAGGGGAAACCCCACATAAAACAAACATTTCTGTTGTTTTATATGACCCATTTGCTTACATTTACAATCACATTAAATGTGTTTTGTTTTGACTACTCTGATAGCAAATGAACTTTTTTTGACATATCTTCTGTCAATCAAAGTTCAGCTATTTAAATGTATATACACACACAGATATAGATATAGATAGATATACATATATACAGATATATACATATATGACAACTTACTGTTAGTTAAAGAGTTAAAATGGCAGATACAATTATGAGCAGACACACCCCCAGGGCTAAATGAAAACCTGAGCATTTCCAGTGTCCTTAAATGGATTAGGTAACTACTTAACCCATCCCCTGCTCACCAGACAAGTTAAACATTAACCCTAGTTTCATGGATTAGGGAACTCCTTAATCCATTTCCCCCCTTGCCACACCAGTTAAATAATAAGCCTAGGTTCATGGATTAGGGAACTCCTTAACCCATCCCCCGCTCACCATACCAGTTAAATAATAAGCCTGGGTTCATTTTAAGTTATTTTCTGATGAAGTTCGACTGAAACCTTTACAACAAATGAAGGTGCTTAAAATGTGATTTAAACGAATAAAAGACTGACCAAAACACCAAGAATAGCCTAGCGTCTATATTCCTTCCAAAATAGCAAGAGTTTCTTAAGTTTTTAAATAGTTGTTTGTTGTTTGTACTTTTGTGCTAATGGTGTTACGATATATATATATATATATATATATATATATATATATATATATATATATATATATATATATCTACATGCATGCATACATAACAAACTTAAAACTACTGTAAACCACCATATGGCTCCCTACTGAATTATTAGCACTCAAAATGCAGAGTGCACACAATCCAAAAAAAAGATCGAAAACACAGGAAAAGAGCAAATCTCAAAAATTGTTCAGTTCCTGTAGACTTGTTTTTTTTGGGGGGGTGCACCCTTAAATCCCCTGGACCCACTAAACTTATATATGCCAACTTTGAGATCACCATACCTCCAATAAAATGGAATATTCTGAGAAATGGCATCTCAGACTTAATATATGGAAGCCTGCTCTTTCACCCATTCACTCTCCATATTTCAAAACTCATTCTAGAGGGCCCCAACATTTCACGTGGCTAGTCTGCCATACTCTCCTACATTAATAAGCAAATCCTGCAAAACATGATAAAAATTAATGACAATAGTTAGCAAATGAATACTGAACATTTTTCTAAACCATGCATTTTAGAACAATCAGTAAAGTAAAAACATGGCAAAAGCTGTTAACCTTTTAGGGGATAACAGCTTTTAATAAACCATCAAGGAAGTTTCAGTTTAAAAAAAAAACAGTACAAGTCAATTAGCTATCGGCTTTAATGTCAGTAAACTATTGATGATGATGACTATAAGGAATGAGACAAAACATATACACTAGGAAAAATGATCTAAACTATGAGTATTATCAAATTTAAGTTTTATAGTTGAAGTTGGAACTGATGAAGATGGATTGATAATTAATAGGTCAAGCGGAAAATTGCAAGAATTAATTTTAATAGTATACAAGATGTTATATAGAAAAGGAAGATGATTGAAATGTGATCACCAAACTGAAATGTTGATCAGTGTCTATAAAAATTCCAGTGAAAGCTATGCAGTTAAAGATTAGTAAGTGTTTGGATTATGATCTGTATTCCACAGCTGAGTTAATAAAAGAAGAAAAATACACAAGTAAGTTAGATATGGATGGGAGAATAATATTTAGAACAAATTAACAATAAAATGGAGGAACATATGTTGAGCAATGTTGTGACAAAACCATTGATAATAAAACTGAGAAAGCCCTTTCTAAGGGGTTGTGGAGATATAGCTTACATGATTGTATACTAATCTGCTATAAAATAAGTACTCTAAAATAACTCATACTGTAATTGAGTGTAAAACTAACAAAAATGTAACCGAGAGAAGTATTAGAAAGGGTACACCTTAAAACCTATACATTTTGGCTAGAACATGAATAAGATGCCTACAGATGCTATCAATTATGCATATTATATTTTGCTGGGACTGTAACACTTGCATCAAGCCTCATTGCAATGACCACCAAGGAATTTAGCATTCTGTACAGCTGTATCTGTGTTTGTGCAGTTACATCTTTTTGCTGTTAATTATAGCAAACTGTTCAAATTAGCTGATTGTTCGACTTTTTTCACATAAGTTCTCATGGCTGGTGTTCTTTATCTAGTGGACTGTTTGTGATTCAGGACTCTCCTTCAGCATACACTGCATGGCATGGCAATCATCAGTGAACTTGTATGATTCATTTCTTCTTTGTTTTTAAATCTGAAATCTCCCTGGTAATGTCCTCCAGAAATACTCAGATCCCCAATGTCTGCGGACCTGCATCTGTTATAAGAATTCAATTAGCTTACCAGCAATGCTTCAGTAGTGTGAGTTATTGTTAAAGTCTTGGTGTTCTTCAGTCTGAGTTGCTTCAACCAAACTTGTATGTCATTAACCAGCACAGCTTATTTTTCACTTAATTTCCACAGGATCAGCACCTCATATTGTAGCACTGATGTACCAGCGATCCTAATTACTCAATTAAAATATAATAAACAACATAAATTAGTTAAATCACATCAATTATAAAATTTAAAACATAAAACATTAAAAACATTGACAATATACAAAAATATTATATAAAGTCTTTCTTATACTTTAAGACACGTTTAATAATAGTTTTTACATTTAAACCAGGTGGCTTATTTGCCCTAAAAATAATTAATACATTTGTATTCAGCCAGTTCAGTATTAACATTTATATCACCTCCCCTAAGACTGATGACTTTTTGTATAACTCTAAACGTAAAACTATGATCATTACCCCTGGTCATAATATGTTTATACAATGCATTACTATTTACTTTCTCACTAAAAAAGAGAACAACAGGTCTGGCATAATGATGCACTATGCAAACACTGAGAAGAATGACCCTCTGATGTCTTCCAGCATTGTCTGGCTATAAGGATCTGTGATTTATGAGGGCAGGGATAGAAGTAAGAAGATATATCAGGGACATTCTTTACACTAAGGGACAAGTAATGGGTATGTGCTTGTATGCCAGTGTGTGAGTATGTGTGTGTGTGTGTGTGTGTGTGTGTGTGTGTGTGTGTGTGTGTGTGTGTGTGTGTGTGTGTGTGTGTTTGAATATGCACATGTAGGTTAGAGAGTAGATTGGGGGGGAGCATCTATGCCAAAGTAATACAAGGGCCACCAGTGACAACTAACACAATAAGGTGCTGATTTGCTGTCATGGTTACAAAAGGGAATCCAGACATTCATATTAACCACTAATGAAGCAGTTCCTCATTGTAGCTAAAATGTCAATGAATTGCATTTTCCCACATCGCAGAAACATTCACACTTTGCCATATCTCTTATCGCCAACAGGGGGACTCTTGCTTATCCCCAACAGGAACATTTCTTTAATGTTTGGGTTTCATTTATGACTGGTTTACCTACACATCGATCTATCTTTTACACATATGGGGAACTACCTTATCCTTATGGCTCAGAAGCTTTAACTTAGGGAAGTATGATCTTCAATAACTACTTTTGCCAGTGAATCTAAATTAAGGTTCCACTCACCCATCTGACAAATGGTGAGTAAAGAAAAATAAATTAAATGGGGTTGTGTGGATGCTGCATGAATCAAAACGAGGAAGGAATAATCAACTCAAACCCAAGTGTCTGTTGACAATTGTATTTATTTCATTAAACTGTCTTGGTTACACTGTGAATCCAGTGTCCTTTAACAAAACCTATATGATATAACAGCTGAAAGCAAGCTACTATACTGACTCATTGTCCAGTATTCATTGTAAATGGTGATGCATCACAAATTGCTCTAGACTGATGAGCTATGCTGTAGGTCATTTGTAAATTTATAGTCATCCATATTGCCAAATGGGTGATATTACATTACCCAGCAATTTACATGACTATAAATTGCACCACTGTAGCTGGAACAACTGTGGGAACAGAAGACCTTACCACTTTAGCCACTATATGGTATAAGTAATTAGAGCACCATACACAGTTACTGACCTCCATTCCTAGGGCACACACACACACACACACACACATACACACACACACACACACACACACACACACACACACACACACACACACACACGCACACACACACACACATACACACACACACTAGGCAGATAGCCATTTATAACTTACTATACTGGTTGTCTGTGCAGAGTGTAGTGTCTCTGATTCACCCTGCTCAGATACCCACCATTGAAAGACATGTGTACAACACAAGAATATTATCCTCAGTTACACTTTAAAATCCTTGACTTCCCTAGCAATTGCATAGTTCAGACCTTTATGAATCCCATATTACACAAGTCTTAACTGGATAGTGTGCAGCACTGGTCATTTATACACAATTTTCCCAATGACTTCCACATTAATATTTACAATGGTTTTGATAGGAGAGCTATGACCTGATATGGATATGTGAAGTATGCAACATCTTGCATTTATTCTGTATGCTTCACATGTGGACTATGGATACTAATCATTGTGAAGGTACATCAAATTTTTGTTTTGACTAATAGTGGTATGAGTGTTCTCACAAACAGACTAGTCATTTTCTGCATAGATGGTAAACATTTCCTTTTACCTACTCTGCTTTTCTAATACTTTGTTTATTGTTTATGCTAATTCTGTACTGATATCTGTAGGCTGCTAATTCTGTCATGTGTGGGGAAGGAGGCCTAACCCTTCTACTTACATCCATTTCACCTAAAGTCAAACATTTAATTAAGTACCACTGAAACAATTCCTTGACTAGAGCTTCACAAGAATCTCCTTTACTTTAGTACACCTAATATATATTTAAAACCTCATATGTAGTTCATTTTAAGTCTTCACTTCATCTTCTGCCCTGGTTATCAATTAAATTATCCTACCCTATCCAATACTCTCCTATTCCTACTTTATAATTACATTCTTTCTTCAGAGATCTTCATCAACTTACTGTATCAGTTTGTATCAATTGTACAAACCAGTTTTCTGTTCTGTGCTACTCCAAGCTGTACACATTTTTATTCCAACAGTAGACAAGAGTTCTTCCTTACTTAAACCTGATTACTGCAAATTGAATATAAGATAACCTAAAGGTTGTAACAAAAAGGAGAAGACTATATCATCCAAAACATTTGAACAATTTCTAAATGGAAGTCACAATAACATATCATCACTTACAAAAACTTAGAAGCTTTTCATTTATGATGGTTATGTATAACAAACCACATAACAAGCTATAATGACAATATCAAAGTCAAAGACAAAAATAACTTTATTGTCATTCAACCACACACAAGTGCACAGCTGAATGAAATTATGTTCATCCAAGCTCAACATAAACCCAGACATTAACACAACACAGAACAAATACAGATAATAACAAGAGTAACGAGCCACTGAAGGCACAGAATCACCAATCACTGCATCTCTCACTCCAGCACCAACTACAACCAGGTCCCAGACCAACTGCAGGCACAAAAGCTTCAACCACTGCATCTCCACTCCAGCACTAGAAGCATCCAAGTCTCACTCTGGACCCTCCAACCCCACAGACCTCAGAATGGCCAACATCTGTAGACCCGAATGGCCACAACCAAACAATACTTCCTCCTCAATATTCACCATCCACTTCATTGCCATCACCAGCTCCATCTTAAACATCATCATCAGCTCTCAAATCCATTCCAGATCTCTCTGACCCAATGAAAACAATTTATTTCCAAAAGTCTCACCGACAGACAGGTTTCGACCTCCGCTTCCACATTCACATCCAGCCCAACACGCCACTGAAGATCCTACTTCCAAGTTTCAAGTTCCAAAACAAGCAAAAACCTACATATGGAATGCCATGGACATCATGACTGCAGACAACTGGACACTGGACATACTCGACCAGGCAAGTAGACCAACAGATCAACAATATACGTAAGCACAAAACAAAAATGTAAAGTGCACAACCGGTGCCGCCATCTTGATTTCTATTTAATATTAAATATATATAATATATAAAATATATTTAATATATTTAATATAATATTTATATAATATTTATTCTATTTAATATTTTTAAGAATAGAAACTTTCTCATAACTGAGTCTAAAAATGCATTCTTAAGCACCTTATAGTTATTGCAATCACTATTTATGACGACTTTCTTAAGATACCTACTTTTTTCTTAGAAATGACAGTTACCATAGGCCAAACACACCTACAAAAGTATGTCTGACTATGATTTAACCTGATCTTTCCATTCAAACTACATATTGAAAATAGCATGGACACCTTTCTATGTGTACTAATGATCTGTTACAAATTATACAATTTTCTCAGCTATGAAGCCAAGAAAGTACTATGCATCATAGCTCACTATGCATTATAGCTCTCAACTTCTTTGCTCAGGAATTCTAGACAAAGCCAAATTATAATGTAGGGTAGCGGGACAATTTGTAACTATTAATCTAATTCACTTAAAATGGTACTAGAAGAACATGTTCTGGATGAACATGCGTTTCCTGAAGAATAAGAAACACAGCTCCTGAGTTAATAGTTTTATTAACCAATAAAAAAAATGACTATAGTCCTATAATCTTCAGTGATGTACCAGAAAATAAAACATTTTCTGATAGGTCAAAATTATGAAGCAAAATCAGGGATGCTCTACAAAATTTGAGAAAGCCGAAAAGCATGCTAAGCACTAATATGTTAAGCTACATACCAGTATGAGTTTCTAGTGGTAGCTCACAACTGAAACCCTAAAATGTCTTACTGTAGACTGTAATAAGCAGATTGTGTATGTTTTAACAAAGTTAGCTCTAAAGGAATATCTTTGCCTCAGGCTTAGGAATACCATTGTCTACAAATTGCTGCCAGAAGCTTATATGCTACTAGCACCTCTCACGTTTAAATTCCTGCACTTTGATATCTATACTCTGCTAACTAGAAGACTAACAGTGATGATCTAATATTATTCATCATTTGCTTACTGTGCAACTGAGTAAGTCACATAACTAGACAGTGCTCTTGGGTCACCTTGGAAACGAGATGTGTGGCAAATAGGTTTGTCCTGGTTGGCACATTAATACAACATTAGTATATGGAAGAAGGTTTAATTTTCTCCAAAAAGACTTATAACTGCTGTAACTAAAGGTAAATGGTGAAATAATTCGGGCTATGTTTGACACATTAATATTGGAGACAAGAAATGAACAAAAATCTAAACTTCTGATTAAAAAAAAGTGTTACGTATAAACAGATTTTATGAATGTAATTGCTTTACGGATATAAGGTGAATAGCTACTTAGGATTCTTATTCAGAAGCACTTGATATTCTAATGAATGGACCAAAACATTTGTAAGTGTAGAAAATATGAATCATTCCTGCAGATTTAGAAAGACTTATTATGGGAAGGATTAGTTTGGAACTTTTCCTCATTGTGCTAAGCTTTTCTGACTCTTTTTTTTTTTTTTTGCTCAAATAATTTTATTAATTTCCAACAATATTTATATAGAACTTATAAATCCAATGAATAATTTTATAATAAACTATTCACAGTATATACAATTGGCCTACAGTAAGGAAACAAATTGCTGTGATAAATAGTTACACAATGTTAGAAAAAGCCTTGAATTTTCAACATTAGAGTCTCAATGAGAGAAAGTACTTTCACCCAAGGGTTATTAGACCTATTCTTAGGATATATTCTTGACTCCTTAGTTTTTATTTCCAGCAGCGCATTTTCTTTCAGAAGAGATAAAAAGTATTCTATAGTTGGTATAGAGGAGGATTTCCACTCCCTAGTGATGCATTTCCTGGCTACCGCTAGCATGGTCCAAAGAAGATAAAGATCTTTTTTATTCATTGCAATATTTTCATTTGCATTCAACAGAATTAATGACTTAAATAAACTAAATGAATCTGTGTAAATGGCTTGAAGAAATTTACTGATCTCTTCCCAAAAGTACTTAATATAAATACAATCAAATAAATGTGTGACCAATCAGCTTTACAGTTCAAAGAACATCTCCAATATATTACTTCTTTGGAAGAGTTAAATTTGGCAATTTTATTAGGAGTATAAAAAGCTCTATGCAGAAATTTCCAAGTGAAAATTTTCCAGGTTTGTAAATTAGAGGTTAATTTAATAGAATACAAGATATTAGTTTTATTTTCAACAGACAAGTATAATGAATGTTCTCTGTTGATAAAATTCCAATAATTTTGATTAGGGTTGGCCTTATAGTTAATTATAATTCTGTATAACTTTGATATTAAGTTTGTCTAATCAAATCCATTATATAAAACTTCATGCATAAAAATATGAGTTTAGGAATAGATTTAAAGGAGGAATTTACAATTATTTTGCATAGATCTTGGGCATAGGGTTGCAAGCTACTAGGAACTAGCCAATCAGAACTTGATAAATCATATAAACATTTTAACTGGTGTATGTCCAAAACCAACACATTTTTTTATACAGTGGCACCAGCATGTAAAGTTTTTTTAGATTCCCAAGTGTTAAGTGTATTTATATGAATTTTGTTTAAAACATTTTTAGTAGATCTAAAGGGGTATAATAACTCTAGCTATAATTTTAAATCAATATTATTACTGATGTTGTTGTTTGTCTTTCGGCTTTTCCTGGTTAGGGTTCACCACAGCGGAACTCCGGTCCGCTAATGATTGACAGTTGTTTCTTTATGGTTTCGAGTTGCCAGCCCAACGCCCAACCTTCAACAAAGGCACGCCCATTCAATGCATGTCTTTTGAATGCCCACTCGGCTGCGGGGAGGACATGCAGACTCCACACAGAAGGCACTCCCAAGCCGAGAATCGAACGGGTGAACCTCTTGCTGTGAGGCAACAACACTACCGCTGCACCACTGAGGAAGACAACTTCTAAATATATTGTAAATGTAATTTATATATTTTAAATTAGTAGGTTTAGAAGAGTTATATTGTATGTTGACACTTAGAATATGAGCAAAAGGAGAAAACCAGCACACAACGAATTCGACAACAAAATAATAAAATCAAGCAGCTTTATTTCAAGATTCACAGCAGCTTATTCAGTAAGCACTTTCATCATCAAGACTTCCTCAGACTGAATAAAATTACTTAGAAATAATTCCCTTTTATATAAAACTCATCACTCATTAGTGAAAACAATTAAACAATTACCTTAAAGGACAACTCACTTTAAAACATCAAAATGTTCATGACCTTTCACAATAAGTCCGATTTACAAACCATTATTATACTAATGTTTAAGTTTTTTCTTTTTTGGATATATCTTAAAATTTTCTTTCTCGTTTAATCCAGGTGGGTGACTTGCATTCAACTTAACTATCCAGCAGTATTCCTTCCATTTTAACTCTTCATCTGCTGATAGTTTCATGTCAAAATTATATACTTTATCTATAACCATAAACTTAAGGCTACCGATATACTTCTTATACATAAAATGTCTACCCCAGGCGTTATTAATATAATTTCTTTGAATAGCATATAGATATTCTTTTATCCATTTATGTAATTCTCTTGTTGTCATACCTACATAATATGAGGTACATTCTGTACACTTAGACAGATACACAACATACTTCATCATACAAATATTTTCATTTTGAACATATACTGTCATATTATTAATACTAATTGAAATATGTCCCTTATATATATATACTTACAAAAACTACAATTTAGACATTTTATCAACTTCTCTCTTTTTTCTTGTTCATATTTTACCTTATCTTGAAAAAAAAATTTAGATTTTTACCTTTTTTGTTAACAAAAACAGGCTGTTCACCAACAATTTATTTTATTCCTGGAGAACTCATCACATTTTTCCAGTTCTCTTTCAATAGACTTTTTAATTGTCCACCATCAACTGAATAAGGTATAACCATTCCCAAACTGTAGTCTTCATATTATTTTTCTTAGTTAATTTCCTATAATTCTGAAAATCAACTATATGTGTATGTGCAACTATTGACCTTTTCATATTCCTAATTCTATCTATTTCGTCTTTTTTATTTTCTATCAGTGATTCTGGGTACCCCCTAACCACACATTTTTTGACATAACATATCCCTTTCTTCTACATATTTAATATCACAGTCAGTTAAGTCACTTATTCTCTTCAGCTGTCCTGCTACAATATTATATTTAACATAACTCAGATGCATACTATTAAAATTCAAATATGTATTTCTTTGGACACTTAGAATATGCCAAAGTTTATTGTTTTGTTCATTTAATGGCACATTTTTAGTTAATTTATTCTCATTTAAGAAGATAGTGGTGTGTAAAGACTTCTATGCTGATGTATATTTTGGATCAATCCATCTTATAAATGTTTTGATAATGGAAGCTTTAATGCAAGAATCTGTCTGGGAAATTAATATCACCCAACTCCCAATGTGTTATGTGATTAGAAAAGGCTATTCTATTTCTTTTTGGAAACCAAAGAAAATGTATAAGAGTTTTATTATTTCTTTTAGAAAATTTTTGTTGGGAATCATAAGAATAGCTTGTGCAACATAGTTTATTTTTAAGAGAAGAACCATTTTGATTAGTTGTAGTCTATCTTCAAATTTTAAAAATAATTTGTTCCATTTTTCAATATGTGTATTTAAGTTTTTTTATAATATTGTTATAGTTTATTTTTAATGTTAAATCTATATTTTCACATAGTGTTATCCCTAAATAATTTATAGAGGAAGCCTGTTTTACAATTATATGGTTTATATTTAGGTGGGCATCATCTTTTTTATTTAATAACATGAAATTAGATTTAGTTTTGCCAAAACAAAGACCTGAAATACAATAAAAGGTATCAATTTGTAAGTCTAGTTCTTATAAAGATTCATCTGAGTTTATTAGAGTAAGGAGAATGTCATCAGCAAAGAGCATTATTTTAGAATTAAATTGACCATAAATGTCACTGCCTTTGATTTTAGGATTGTGATGAATTACTGATGAAAAATATTCTATTGCAAGTGTGAATAAGAGTGGGGACATAGGGCAACCTTGCTTTGTCCCCTTAGTAATTACAATGGCTTCTGAAGTGAATGGACCCAATTTTATATAAACAAGGTTATTTTTGTAAATGTTTTTGATTAATGATATGAATTGTGTAGGAAAATTTCTAAGATGTTAAAAAGATAATCCCAGTTTAGTGAGTCAAAGGCTTTTTTAATATCAAGAGCTACTATAAGGGCTTCTTGATTGTCTCTATTTAGAATATCAGTAATAGTTCATATTCCCTGGATGTTATCGTGGGTGTGCCTATTGTAGATAAAGCCTGTTTGATCATCACTAATAACATGTATTAGATATTTTTTTGATTCTATTGACTAGGATGGACATAAACATTTTATAATCATTATTAAGTAGTGAAATTGGTCTATAAGAATTGCATTGATTTGGATCTTTATTTTCTTTTATGATAGGGGTAATGAGTGAATATCTCCATGAAGGTGAACTGTATTTGGTATATGAACTTCATTTAGAGCTCTATGTAATATTGAGATTGCAGATGTAGAAGTAATTTGTATATTTCAATAATAATTCCATCAATACCAGGAGCTTTATTGTTTTTACTTTCTTTAATTTTTTTCTGAAAGTTCTTTAGAAGAGATTTTTTTTGAATATCTAAGAATTGTTTTTCTGAGATTTTTTTTTATTTTGGATAAATCCAGATCAAAATTTGGAGTATTATGTGGTGAGTCGATATTTCTAAAATGTTCTGCAAAATGAAATTTAAAGGCATCTAGGATGTCGCTTATATCAGATACTTTTTTATTATTTTTCCCTTCATGAATATTTATATTATTTTCAGAGTATTGTCTTTTTATTCTCAATACTAGATTATGCAGGTACTTAGGTGACACAGAAAATTAATTTAGTTTTAATTTTTCTAGAGCCATATTAGTTTTGTGAGTTAATATTTCATTGTATTTTTATTTAGTTCCCCAATTTCTTTTTTTTTTAGTAATTGAGTCTAATGAATTATTGGAATTAGTTTCTATAATTTACTTTTGGATATTTGTTAATTCAGATTCCCATTCTTTTGTTTTATTATTAAACCATGTTATAATTTTACCATATAAGTATGCCTTTAGAGTATCCCATAGAATAACTATATTTATATCTTCTGTATAATTAGTATCTAAAAAGAATTGCATTTCTGAATCAAGCCATGGTTTAAATTGTTTCAATTTAGTAATATAAGCTGGGATTCTTTTTGTGAAAGTTAATCTCTTAAAATCTATTTGAAGTTTAAGAATAAGTGAACTGTGATCAGACAGGGGACATGGAATTATGGAAAAATTATTTATTTTCATTCTCAGATCTTGAGATACAAAGATTTTATCAATTCTAGTTTGGGTATTAAATCTGTGGTCACTATGTGAGAATAATAAAGAGTTGTTCTTTCTGAAACTAAACGTATCAGTTAGGTATAAATTCTCAGTCCATTTCTTAAGAGATTTCCCTATGGGGGTAGATCAAACAGGTCTTTTGTTGGTAGTCTCAGAGTTGTCTAAAATACAGTTAAAGTCACCTCCTATTATCAGATTACCTTTGGATACTCTATTAATATGGTTTATGTGTTTTTTGATTGTACCCACTCCAATGCCAGGAAACCAGTATAAGTTTACTAGTGTCCAGGTTCTATTAACAAATGTTAATATTACAATAGCTAAAAGCCCATCTTTATCTTCATAATTATAGATTATTTGAGGGTTACTAACATTTTTTTCCATAGTATTAAAGCTCCTCTAGTTTTTTTTTATTATAGGAAGAATTAGATAGTTTTAAATATTCATTTGGATTCCATATATACTTATCATTAGTTTTAAAGTGAGTTTCCTGAAGGAATACCACTTGCGCTTTATTTAGTTTTAGATATCTTAGTAGATTGGACCTTTTCCTCAGATTATTTAATCCATTAATGTTTAAAGAAAGTAGAGTTAAAGCCATCTTATTTGTTTAAGTTTAAAATTTATTTGTAGTAGACAAGGGTGTGTAGCACTTGCATCAGTGAAATCTGTGTAACATTCTTGCAGGAATTATATTTTAGTGTCGGATTTATTTTTCCTGAAGAAAAATATAAATTAACAAACACTGAGGCCAAAAAGGAAATAGAAGGTGAGTAAAAAGAAATATTACATACAAATATGTAAGCAATGACTCTAAAAGTCCCTCAAACAAACATGAAGTGACAAACGCTCCTAATCTGGAAAAACAATACCGTTCAACTATATTAACCTTCATATCTAGATAAAAATTAAAGAAAAGTGAATGTTACAAGAGCTCCAAATTATAAATTCTGGAGATAAGAAAAACATAAATCAAACAAATTAATAATATAAATGTGTGAGTAGTGAAAGGAAAATAATTACTATTAATTAAAAGAGAGAAGTTTATTACAAATAAATAGTTCCTATTATAATATAGAGTGAAGTGAATATATCCTATGTCATGTGCTATTAAACTATATTTTGCAGAAGAGAAATTACCACTATGTTAATATTATTCAAAAGTATTAAGTAATATAACTCTTTCTTCAATTATAGAATATCATTTGATATTCAATAATTGCATAGATATTGAGAAATGAGAAACTAATACAAAAGCAGCACATACATGAATATTAATATGTCTCACGAAAATTATTTTTCTGTGTTTCCAAACAACTATGAATACAAATCTGGACTCAAGTTCCCAAAACCATAAATCTTAATTAATAAGCTAATAATTAAAGTGTGAAAACCATAGATTGATATCATTTGTAAATTTTATTATTATAAATAAAGTAAGTTCATTGAAGTGAAGAATGAGAAGCATAGAAACCTATGTTTGGTAGTGTCTGTGAAGGGAACTATTTGTTAGAAGCATAGAAACCTATGTTTAGTAGTGTCAGAGAAGAGAACTATTTGTAGCTTGATACTGATTCATGTTGACAGAGTTCTGTATAACTTGGAGTCATAAAAGTAAAACAGTTCAACAATATTAAACATTTTCAACTTGTCTTACTTTTCCTATATACATTCAGAAAGATATGTATATAAACATACTGCATTACATATTTTATATCTTATACTGTTTCCCAGAGACATTGTTCAGCAACATTATTCTATATAATTATATGAATATTATCTCAGAGTTTAAGGGAAAAGAAACTATGAAATAATAAGATAATAAGAAATGACTCATTTAGTCTGTGTTATAAATAAGTTCATGAATGCATTTAGAAAGCTATTTAGGTGCATATATATGACTGTTAGGTTATACTTGCCAGAGCCAGATTTAGAAACAGTGTTCACTTTATTAATTTTACCTCTCTCTGTACAATAACAAATTAATGCAACCCTAGTTCTCACAGTTCCTTTAAACAATCTCTAGATACATTGTGCTAAGTCACTTGTTTGAATAGTAAAACAACTACCAAATGTAGAGAGATTAAACTACCAAATGTACAGAGATTAACTTTCAATACTCTGTCTTCATGAAACAGAGTCCAAGAGAGAATGGAGGTGCATAGCAAGAATGCACCGTTAGTATACTCTAGATATCAAGTTTGGTGAGCACCAAAAATAGATATTAAAATCTTATGTATTATCTAATATATTGCCAGCAACATTTTTATAAGAGATTATATAGAAGGCATAAAGTATTTATTTTCTCTAAACTAAGCACATAAAATAGAGCTAATAAATTACTTCACTACTAGGAATTTTAACTCTTGTAAAGATGCATGACTTAAGCAACAAATGCCAACATTTGTAGTAACCTAGCTGTCAGTGGATATGTATATACTCTACAGGGGGCTCACTGTGTGTTTGCAGATGACCTAGTATGTTATATAACATTCTGCATACTCTGTATTGGCAATCTGATTTTACCTACAGTATTCTGTATTTACCGGGTGCAATATACAGTCAATATCTCAGAACAGCTTGCTTGCATAGGGGTAATGATGTTGTTTATTCTGTTTACAGTGCCTTTTGTACTGCGAATGAACCCTCTTTGCATGTATAGAGGTGCCTCACTTCCATCATATAGCATAGTACTATGGTGTATGAAAGGTACAGGAGATAGTTAATATTAAGAAGTCATCACTATAAATCATTCCTGACAATCATTATTCTTAACTTAGTTTAGGATCATTTTCTGCTTGGGTGCTACATTCTTGTTATACTAGTCCAATCAAACATGAACTGTTATATATAATAGACGTGGACTCAAAGAAATATCTTAAAAATAACAGAAAACACTGATAAGTCTGTGGAGGAAAGGGTATGATTTCTAAAGAAAGGAACATGTTACAAATTTTGTCTATATAGACTTGTAACGGGCAGGATATGAGAAGGCCAAAGATATTGTATAGTGTTTAGGCAGAGGTATATTTCAAAATGAGAAGAAGCAAACTTTTTATCTTTTTTGTATTACCACGTCCAACATCGTTTTTTTCTGGATTATTTGAAATTTATTGCTGCTATTTTTCATTGTGCTTTTCCACTATTTTACTTGCTGTGGAATTAAAAGGTTATTTAATTTGGAACTGAAGTCATTGGTTTTTTGGACGTGGTAATAAAACTTTTTCGTTTTGGTGTTATTTGTTTTTTATCTTTTTTGTTTGCTCTAGACTATTTATCACACACGTAGTGCCTGTGAACTGTCTGAATAGAATGTTAAAATGTTAAATCAATGAACTTTAGTATCTAAAATCAAAACTATGATGCTTTATATTAAACATTGTTAAAAAACAATAATTCTTTTAAAAATCTGTTAATAAGACACAGTACTGAGCAACTAGATAAAGCCTATAGTCTCATAGGTATAGGGTTTACGTTGTCTAATGCGTACTTTCCCTTTAAGGTTGTCTTGGAACTAACCACATAAATGCGTGAAATGAATCTGCTTAACAGATTCCCTTTTTTTTCTTTTATTAAGTCCTTTTACGAAGTATAAATGATGGAAAGTGTATGAAAAACAGAATGCTTCCCTCCCTTTCAACCCACTCAGAGATTCAACTGCGATGATACTTGAGTGTTCATCTGACTAACAAGATGACTATAAGACATTTCAGCACAATAAGTGCATTATCTGCAGGTTAAGAAGTACTGAAATCATTTCCAACTGCCTCTTTCCCAATATGAGTGCCCAAACTAAAAACCCATTCTCGCCAGTATCCTGCCTAAGCCAATACAAGAATCATATAAAAATGCGCTTATTGTGCGAGTTGAATGATTTCAAGGACATAAATATCAGTATCGGCACACTAAATACAGCACTCAAAAGGCAAGAGATTGTGAGAAAGCCTAAGGCTTTCTGTCTAGAATCTGGTGTGCCTATGAAATTTGTAAGCTCTTCCATTGTGGCTAAACAACCGCAGCTGTAACTTGAGAAGAGAACTAGAATAGTATGTAGAAACTTGGGTGTGCATCCCAGATAATGAGTTGTTCCTCCCCACATTAATACAATGACGCTGGAGTCTATTACTATTTTAAAGAATTGGTGCCATTGTATATTGAGTGTGCGAAGTAGCGCTAGGTTGTTTGTGAGTGCTCGAGAATTTAAAAAAGGTGTATGCATGTGCATATATACAGAAAGCCATTAAAATATGAAATATTAACATTTTCATTGAATAACAATGCCTTGTACCACAAAAAAGATTAGTTTTTAGATAGAAATGAATATCAACAATCAGATTATGATAATCAGAATTAGTTTTAAACATTGCTTGAAGTAAATAGTAAATAATCAAATGATGTAGGAGCAACATAATGTGGTATTTTAAATCAGATACTATAATTTAAAACATTTTATAGTACTGAGTGTTGGTTTATGAATGAATTAAAGCAATTATAATAAAAAAGTACCCCTTTAAGTGTGAGAGTTGATGAAACAATGTGCTAAGTATACATTTGATACTATGTTCAGTTTGTTTTCGTATAATATGTGGTTAAAAAAAAAAGATGTGGTAAGTGTCATTTGAGCCTGGCTTCCCTCATTTGCTATGCAAGGAAATGTTTCTAAGTGTCACATTAATTATATAAGCACTTTTCCTTGTCAGGAATAAATACCAGACTTGTGATAGATATATTATAGTAAGTATAAGTTTAAACACAAGCATAAAGGTCTCAGAGTAACTATATAATGTAATAAACAAAATACATACTTTTTGAAATAAAGTCCTGCAGACTATATCTTTGTTGAATCTTTGAGAGATATGGAAGACTGTACGGTTTTAGAACCAGTTCTTTGTTTCTTTTTCCTTACATCAGACCGAGCATTTTTCTCTGGGGATCTTTACAGATTGGTTGAAACAGACCAGTCCATTTCCTCAGGAATTATGATGATACTGTTATTCTTGATGAAGGTGGAAGCTTCTTCGATGTTGTTAAAAGTTTTCAAGTCATTTGAGTAAAGAATTCTGATTTTGGTAGGATAAGCCATTTGCGCTTTTATTTTATTTTGCTTCACTAATGGCCATATTTTTTTCCTTAATTCTAACACTTTTGCAGAATAGTCACTGTCAAATCTAATCTGACTCTGTTTATATATAATGGACCTTTCCTCCAGGCTGATTTTAGTATGAGTTCCTTATCCAAAAAAGAGAGAAACTTTACCACAATTGATCTTGGTGGTGCATTTGGAGAAGAAGGGATAGATTTTCCTATGGCTCTGTGAGCTCTCTCTCTATTCCATTTGATAGTCCCTCGTTTAAATCAAGCACTTCTGGAAGCCAGGAGTTCAAAAAGGTGATAATGTCTTTACCTTCATTTTTTTCTGGAAGACCAAATATTCTTATATTAGTTCTCCTCTCTCTGTTCTCAAAATTATCTGCTTTGTTGATTAGCCAATTATTTTGATGTAGCAAGAATTCTGTCTGATTTTCCTCTTCTTTGAGCCTCTCATCTATGTCATTTAGTGATGTCTCCATATCAAGTAATTTATTTTGTTGCTGCTGTAATATTTATTTTAATACGTCTGTTTGCTTTTGGCAGTTTTCTTTGAGACTTTCCAAGTTATCAGTAAATCTATCCATTTTCAATGACAGTTCCTGTAATGTGGAAGACATCAGTTGAATTTCTTTCTTCAGAATAGTTTCTGAGTGAGAATTCTTTAAGATGGCCATCACCAAACAGTTGAAATGTTCTCCAGTATATTTTGACAGGAAAAAACTTAATAACATTTCTTGAAATTTGATAGAGTTGTAGTTCTTAGGTTCCTTGATGTTATTTTACTATTTATAGTTAATGAAAATATTTTTCTTCCCTGTTTTCTAGCACTGTTTTATGGAGCTCTAAAAGATGCTGCCTATCTGTTTGCCATCTAGGCTCTGCCCCCCCCTTTCTGACTCTTAAACTCCCGTATCACTGAGTTTTTTTCCTTATGGGTGCCACAACATGGAGTCCAATCTTGTGCGCATAGTTGCAGGCTGATGCAGCAGTTTAGATCTGCTGGCTGAGAAATTCAGCAAACTTCTCATTCTTTTACTCTTTAATGGGAAAAGAGATGATCATAAAAACAGTGTTTTCACCCATTCACTCCTATGGTATAATTAAATTGTCGAGTGTATTTAGCAAAGATATGGAGGTGGTGAGGTGTTGTTGTGTGTATGTGAGTGGGCATATGAGTGGATGTCTGTAGGGGAATGAATTATGCTTCATGAATTTATGTGTGTGTATGTGGAATCAACCCAGTTTGGTTTTGTCAAGGGCAGATCATGCCTACTCAATCTGGTGGACATATTTGAAAAGGTCACCAACAAGGGTGAGAGCAAAGTGTCTTACACTGCCTATCAGTGACTTGAAGACACACGTAGACAGTAATCTAGCCTTTGATCATCACGTGTCTACAGTGGTGAGGAAATAATTCTATGTTGTGCAACTTATAAACAAAGGTATGGCATCTAGCTCCAGAGAAGTAATTGTTCCACTGTATTCAGCATTCATTGGATCTATCATTGAGTACAATTTCTCCTTTGTTATGTGCCTAACCAGGCATATCTAACAACCGCAATGGCCACAGAGGTTCCTCCCTAAAAGAACACAGGGCATACATAACATGTCCTATGCAGACCACTTCAAGGCCCTATCCTTGTATTCTGTCTCCTACAGGCTGTTGAGGGGAAATCTATGGCTGGCATATAAAACATTGTCAGACCCCACTTTGATGGACCTCTTCTATATCCATGAAACAAACAGCACCAGAATTATCTGTTCAAAAGACATAAACCTTGCCTGTGATATAAATAGGACCTGCTGGAGAGACAGGTATGTATCCCAAAGACTACCCCATCTATGGAACAGGATCCTCATCCATGTGAAGATAGTTCCTCCCTAATTCAATTGAAGTGTAACTTGAACAATTGGATGGAGAACAGGAAATTCATCAGTGGTTTGACACCTATGTTTCTAATGGACACAGGCAGCTTGTAAATGTTTAATTTCCCAAGCATCTGCTTATACTTATCAAGGGTATGAGAACTTGTCAGAGATTTGGGCTGCATGGATAGGCTTAAAAAGGCCATTGTGGTCATTAACCTAGTAAACACCTATGAACCTGTGTGTGTGTGTGTGTGTGTGTGTGTGTGTGTGTGTGTGTGTGTGTGTGTGTGTGTGTGTGTGTGTGTGTGTGTGTGTGTGTGTGTTTGTGTGTGTCTTGTAGCATAATGAGATTATTCTCCATGCAGCCATAGGTGTTTCTGAATGACAGTTTTTTAACTGCCATACTAATTGACCAGCCTCCACTTGAGATTTGTAAGCACAGAGCCTTTTTCTGAATCCAAGGTATTCTCATTGCCAGTGTATTATTAGAAAGTGATGAATTTTAAATGTGGACATTAATAAATTCAGTTTTTTTAATTTCGACTTGGGGTCATCCTTATCTGTGGTTGCTCTACGATATTAAATTTGTGTTCTAAGTTGCTTTTTTCAATATTGGAAACCAGTTTTTTATTTAGGAGTTTTTTGGTTTTTTTTGGCACCCATGGATTCCCTAGATCACATTCCATCTCTTTTCTCCACTGTGCATAGGGAAGAAATTAGGAAAGTTCAATCGGAATTTACCATCATTAAAGGGGAGTTGACATGACTGTTGGAACTACTAATGCAGCAGGAAGTATCTCTCAACTGTAACATCACTTCATAGTGAAACCTGTTGTTCTCACACGTAAAGTGATAGGAGAGTATATGCAATTCCTGCCTACCCTCTACTACGAGATTACTATCCAGCAGGGACCCAAGGACCCCCAAATCTCTCAACTGTAACATCACTTCATAGTGAAACCTGTTGTTCTCACACGTAAAGTGATAGGAGAGTATATGCAATTCCTGCCTACCCTCTACTACGAGATTACTATCCAGCAGGGACCCAAGGACCCCCAAATCTCTCAACTGTAACATCACTTCATAGTGAAACCTGTTGTTCTCACACGTAAAGTGATAGGAGAGTGTATGCAATTGTAAGTTTGGCTCCTACCTGATTTAATACTCTGCCTTAATCCTGGTTGTTAATTATTGTATGCCTCACAGCCTGAACACCCAGTAGCCATTCCCCCCCCCACTCCAGAAGACTACGTATATTCCCTCTCATACTTCTAGTTTAATTAATTTAACCCTTCATATATATTGCCTTCCTAGCCCTAGTCTAACCTTGCCTGATTTTCTTTTCCTCACCTCTGTGGTTATTACCCTACTGCCCACTAGGTGGCACCCTCCTAACTGCTCCTCTCTTGTTGCCCTTCATTCTCATAAGACTGCCTTCTTTTTTGAACTCCTTTCTAGTATTATTACCACTGACCAGACATATTACCTCTTTTGCTAAACCTTTCCCATTATCTGCCTTTACTATTCATTTCTACTACACCCTACTCTTCTACACAGATCACAAAGCCTACTTACCCCTGCAGTCCCTCCTCCACAATCAGAATTTCACTGATTGTTCTCACTCAACTGTCTGAACCCGCTCCGTTCGCCCTGCGGGCTCACTCCGCTCCTCTCCCTACCCCCAATTCCCACCCACCCCCAGGGGTCCTCAATATATTTTCACTACGCCACACCCCTACTTTTACCAACACCAATCAAATAAATTCTCCTTATTGCCACTCCCCTCCATAATTATTCAATTACCTCTCCTAACACAGTGTAATACCCCACCCCACCCTTACAGCTTCTAATACCTCCCTGCTATTTATACAAACCCTTATCTATCTTCCCATCTTTTACCTACATCATGGCCAATATTACCTACCTAACTCAACTAAAATGTTTAGCCTTTATATTACTTCTAACTCCTCTAGTAACTATCTACACATTAACCTCTTATGAACAACCACTCCACCCAAACCTTCTATTGCCTTCTAAGCTCACTTCCACACCACTACTACCTATTCCTCTTTATAGCTTTAACACCACAACTTCTCCCTGCTACCTCCATGCCAAATATCACAGGCTAACCCACATAAAATACAGTACTCACCTTGCAAGGAAAACACTTTGTTTTTACTTCCTTAACATTAACAACCCCACATATAGAATACTCCACTTAGCCCTACTAGATGGAGACATTCATCCTAATCCTGGCCCACACAATATTCCTGACACTATACAAATTACCTCCAACATTACTCCTCCACACACACCTAATAAGCCTCCAAACTCACTTTCCATAGCACATCTTAACATTCGTAGCATTAACAATAAAACCACCCATCTTCATGCCCTTTTAGAATTCTACAACTTTGATTTCCTATGTCTATCCGAAACATGGCTAAAACCATCCATTAATGACAATGAACTTATCCCACCTGCCTACAGTATCCTGAGAAGGGATCGTATTAACAAAAAGGGAGGGGGTGTAGCAGTCCTCTTTAAAAATAATCTACATGTCACCATATCTAACATAAATCTACCTACATTTAATAACTCAGAAATCCTAGTCACTAAACTTCAAATCAACAAATTCAAATCCATTAACATCGCTTGTATTTACCTTCCCCCTGGTAATAACATTAATACCCTTGAAAACATTCTTAACTGGATATCTATCAATCTTCCACAAGAAACCTTAATACTTGGCGACTTTAACATCGATTGGAAATCCTGTAGTACCCCTCAGCCCACCACCCACATTAATCTTCATGGCTTCTCCCAAGTTATAACCTCCCCCACAAGAATTGATAAAAGTAACAATAAAGAAAGTATACTAGATTGGATTCTTACAAACTCCCACATCTTACATACAAGGCAGAAACCCTCCTGATAATCTAAGTGATCACTTACTCACTTATATCATCAGACACAAAATTAACTTACCTAACCCAACTACATATCGTACAATCAGGACTACAAAATCATTCAACCCAGAACTTTTCCAGCTAGAACTTAAACACTGTGACTGGTCACCACTAAAAACACTTCCCCTAGATGAAGCAGTTGACTACTTTAATACCTCATTCTTATCCATCCTTAACCAACATGCCCCAGTACGCTCTATTAGAAGTAACACTAAACCTGCCCCATGGCTCACCAAAGACACTAGACAAAAAAATCTCCTCAGAAACAAATCGTGGTCAAAATGGCACACTACCAGGAATCCAACAGACCACCTAACCTTCAGACAACTTAGGAATACCACTAAAAAAGCTATCCTGCTAGATAAAAAACTTTTACATCCAACTACAAAAACTAACCAAAGAAATCCACAAAAGTTTTGGTCCAGCATCAACAAACTCCTACACCCAGGCCAATCTATAACACCTACCCCTCTAGGCTCTGACCAAGAAAACCCAACACAAACTGCTAATGCCTTTAATTCTTTCTTTACAGACACCATTCTAACTCTAGCTAAACAACTATCTCCTACTTCCCCCAATCTAACCACCTCTTCCACTTCCTCTATTCCATTACTTCAGCTAAAACCAGTTCCTACATCCTTTATTTGCTCCCTACTAGAAAAATTGAAACCTACCACCCCCTCTGCTGACCATCTACCTGCTGAGTACCTGCAAAAAGGTGCCAAAGCCATAGCCCTCCCCATTTCCATACTCATAAACAGAACTATATCCGAAGGAAATATCCCATCTATCTGGAAAATCTCACACATCATCCCCCTTCATAAAGGTGGTAACTCTATCGACATCTCAAACTATAGACCAATAGCCTTACTCTCTCCACTAGCAAAAATTATGGAAAAATGTGTCCATAAGCAAGTACTCACCCATCTAATAGATAATAACTTACTTGCCAATTGTCAACATGGATTTAGACCTAACCACAGCACCACCACAGCCCTCCTCTCCTTCACAGACTGTATTAATTCTAACCGTAATAACAATACCCTTTCCTCCTCTGTCGTTATTGATCTATCTAAGGCTTTTGATATGGTTAATCACCAGCTCCTTATTAAAATACTTAAAACTCTTTCTCTTGATTCTCCAGAATTACAATGGTTTAAATCCTACTTAGACAATAGACAACAAGCAGTACTATGGGAAGGTAACCTATCCTCTCTCCTCCCTATTTCCCTTGGTGTCCCCCAAGGCTCGATCTTAGGCCCACTGTTATTTTCCATTTTCATTAATGACCTCCACCTAGCAATCCCACATACCACCTGCATTCAGTATGCAGATGATTCCACTATTATTTGCTCAGCAAATAACCCTGCCGAGCTACAATCTCTTACACAAAATGCATTTAACACAGTGGAACAATGGTTTTTAAACCGTTGCCTTTTACTTAACCCAAAAAAAACCAAACTCTTACTTTTTACTCCTACTCGTAGAACTCCCCCTCTTCACTTTACTCTTACATCCAAAAATGGGACTCTCATATCTCCTGACATAACCACCAAACTTCTTGGAATTACTATAGACAATAATCTAAACTTTGACACTCATACTAACATCACTATAAAAACAGTAAATAAGAAACTGGGATCCCTTTACAGAATCAAACCCTTCCTCACTCCTTCAACCAAAATCGCCATAGCTAGAACTCATTTAATCACTACCTTACTCTATGCCTCACCCATATACACCAATCTCTCAAAACATAATCTAAACAAACTTGCTACGGCCTATCACTCCATTGCTAGATTTGCCACAGGTTCTCCTTTTCGTACTCATCATTGCAACAACCTTAAACAACTTGGATGGCTTGAATTTCAAAACCAGATACTATCTCAACAACTCACTATTATACATAAGAGCTTGTACTACCCCACCTATACACCTATACTGACTACCCTCATCACCCCTTATAACAATCTCAAGAACCTCGCTCCTCAAATAAGCCACTTATTACTATTAACAAATCCAAGAACTCAGCTGGAGATTCTCTGTTCTCT
Source organism: Protopterus annectens (assembly GCF_019279795.1). Classification (NCBI taxonomy): domain Eukaryota; kingdom Metazoa; phylum Chordata; order Ceratodontiformes; family Protopteridae; genus Protopterus; species Protopterus annectens. The sequence continues at coordinate 933,346,441 of NC_056739.1, forward strand.
AACTCCGTAGGCAAACACTGGAACAAACTTCCCTCTGAACTCCTAGCTCTAACCTCCACAAGACTCTTTAAACTAAGAATAAAACAATTTCTCAGTTCTCACTGGCTTTGCCCTTGTACTAACCCTGACTAAATATCTTCTCTGCTCCTAGCAAGAATATATTCCACCACTCTACATACTCTTGCTGCCTCTTAGATACCTTTATCTCACTATATCATATGATACATTTCTATAATTTATTAACAGTATATACTTTCTGTTATCCTGCTTCCAAATGAAAACTACTAATTTGTTCCTATTCCTATTGCAATGCATATCACCTCAGCATAACCTTGGTATCCTTGTCATGTCAACTGAACCTAATCAGTATGTCTGTATTCTGCTTAATTATTATTATAGTTCTTTTAATTTTAAACAATTTATTACAGTCATATATTGCGTATGTAAATGGCTGTAACTGTTTAGAGCTATTTTACTACTGTTATTCTGCTTTGAACTTATTATTTTTTACTGTAAAAAGTATGCTGTGCTGGAGCTTTTCTCCCCGGGCCTCTACTGAAAATGGATCTTATTCCAGTTAGACTAGCCCGGTTAACAAATGTAAAATAAATGTAAAATAAATAAATAAATAAATAAAAGTAGCTCAGAAGGTGGGCATTTACAATGAGATGGGCTAGTGTTAGCTTCAAAGGAAGAACACAGCATAGTATTTCCTGGTGTGGGAGCAGGTGCAGTCAGAGGTTATATTTCTTCAGAAAGAGAGGAGGATTTAATTAATGGAGTGGCTTTTACCAGTAATGTGGCAAATGGTTTATCTGGAACTGCACCTAAACAAAAAGGCACTGTAGAAAATAGAACTTACACTGCTGTGTGTGGAAGTTCAAATGCTAATTCACATAAACAGAAAACCTGTTTTGATAATCTGAACCATACTTTTAATTGCCCGTTAAATACAAAAAACTTGGAGCAAGTCAATTAATTTCATGATATTGTTAATAAATCATTTCATTTTCAAGATAATGATGTGGTGATAAACAATCGAGACAATGTCATCTGTCACAAATCACTCCTGACACTCTTCTCCACCCACTCCATCCTGGCTGTACTCTCTTCTTCACCTCTCTTCCACACTCACCATTACTCTGAACTGTTGATCCCAAGTACTTAAACTCATTCACCCTCGCCACCTCTACTCCCTGCATCCTCACCATTCCTCTGTCCTCCCTCTCATTCACACACATATATTCTGTCTTAGTCCTGCTGACCTTCATTCCTCTTCTCTCTAGAGCATATCTCCACCTCTCCAGGGTCTCCTCCACCTATTCCCTACTCTCACTACAGATCACAATGTCATCTGCAAACATCGTAGTCCACAGGAACTCCTGTCTGATCTCGTCTGTCAACCTGTCCATCACCATTGCAAATAAGAAAGGGCTCAGAGCTGATCCTTGATGTAATCCCACCTCCACCTTAAACGCATCCATCACTCCCACTGCAGACCTCACCGCTGTCACACTACCCTCGTACATATCCTGTACCACTCTTACATACTTCTCTGACACTCCCGACTTCCTCTCACAAATAAAATTATATAATAATATTATGTATTCCAATAAGGATTTCAAAATTTACAATTATGCCAATGTGGAGATTACCCCTGACCATTTTTCATTATTCCTTAAGGGTTTGAAATTTGTTCCTACCAAAGGATTTGATTTGGTTGAGGACAAATTATTTATTAGAAAATTGAACTTGGCATTTTTTTTTGTGAAAATAAGTACTTAGAGAAGAATAAGTCTAGTGGGGATGGGGTCAAAAAGAAAGGCACATTCAACCCACCTTTGAACCCCACCTTAGGTGTATTTGAGAAAGTTTTAACAGAGGAATTGTATAAGGTGGAGAGTACATATAGGAAGAAGTTTTCAAATAACTCCAATTTAAGTAAAGGTAAGAAAACTTTGTTAGCACAATTAAAATAGGACAATACCATTAGAATAATGAAACCAGATAAAGGTGGGGGAATTGTGTTGTTCATTTTTTTTACTATGTAAAGACCATGTTTGATATTTTGAATTATGGTAAAACTTACTTAGTTTCTTCCATTAATGAGATTCACATTAGCTACTAAATAATTGATTCATATTTGAATGAATATTTATTAGAACAAAGGATAACTATGGATACCTATAATTATTTAAGTGTTAATAACCATATGATTGCGACAATTTTTGGAATTCTGAAGGTCCATAAGAACTTAATGAATCCATCTTTCAGATGTATATTCTCAGGAAGGGGTTCCAAAGCTTACCCGATAGGTTGTGTATATTGATAGACATTTGAAACCAATTCTTAGTAAGATACCTTATGTAATTAGAGATTCTTGGGATTTTCTTGGGAGACTTAAGGAAGATCTTTGGTCTAGGGATCTAATTTTCATCACAATTGATGTGGTTGATTTCTTCTCATCCATACCCAAAGATGAGGGATTAGAGTATTTTTCAAACAGTCTTTGTAAATACTCTTCCCTTTCAAATGATAAAATTAATATATTAATTGAATTAATGTCTTTGATCTTGGATTACAATTTTATTTATTATGAAGGGGAATTCTATAGACAAACTAAAGGTGGTGTTGCTATGGGGGCCTTGTGTGCCCCTATTTATGCTAATCTTGTCTTAATTGATTGGGAATCAAAATATGTTTTTTTGGGTAGTTTTTCCAAATACATCAACTTATATAATAGATTTCTGGATGATATTTTTAATTTATGGGATGCTTCTGAGAAAGAGTTCAGTAATTTTGTTGACTTCCTAAACAGTACTAGTTTTTTGAAATTTACATTTGATTTCTATAAAACTGGAATTAGTTATTTGAACACATTCATTGAGCATACCCAGAGAGGTTTTAAATCTAGAATTTTTAGGAAGCCAACATTTAGTAATGGTTATTTGGACTTTACTGGTTGTCATCCTTTTACCCCAAGAAAGAGCATATTAAAGAGCCAGTGTATAAGGGCTGCAAGGATGACTTTTCATTTTGAAGATGTGGTTAATGAATTAAGGTGTATTGGAAAAATGTTTTTGGATCATGATTATCCCCCCAACTTGGTCCAAGACACTTGTGACTATATTTTGGAACAATGAGGTCATAAATATAAACCTCTACTAGGTACTAACACCATAGTTTTTAATGAAGAGAAAGGTGAGGTGTATTTTGAGAGGGCTTTGTTTATACAATATGACCCATATTCTAAGGGAATTAAAGAATTGGTTAGCAAAAACTGGAATATTTTAAGGAGTAACCCACAGTTAGAGCTAGGGTTAAAACCAACATTTGTGTTTAAGACTGGTGTTAGTTTAAGACCCTAGTTTAAGATCTAGATTTGAAACAAAGACTGGTAACAGCAAATGGAATATTACAAATAAAGGTGCATCAAAATGTGGCTCATGTTCCCAATGTCAATATATTTTGGATGCTACCAGCACAGTTTTTAATAATGAAGCCAAGGTCAATAATAAGGTTCATAAAGGGAAACTGCCAAACTAAGAATGTGGTATATTTAGCTTTATGCTGCTCTTGCCCTCCGTTTTATGTGGGCAAAACTGAAAGGTGCCTAAGAAAAAGAATATATGAACACTTTTATAATATTTCTAGGCACAGTGAAAATAATGCCTTATATAGACATTCTTTGGAGTGTCTAAGATATAAAAGCTTTCAGTTTGCCATTCTGGAACAAGTTACCATGAACCCGAGAGGATGTGATTTAAAAACTATTTTAAATGTAAGAGAGGCTTCATGGCAGATAAAACTAAATGCACAAAATGTCTTTGGGTTAAATAATATGATTTCTTTGCAGCCCTTTCTGAACAAGAGTACATTAATGGTGTTTTAATTGTCATTACTAACGTTAATTTTTTCATTTTCATTTATAATCATTTTTACCATAGTTATTATGCTTGCATTTATTGCTTTCTAATGAATGTTTTTATTTCATGCTGTTGATTTTCAATGCAAGCTGAAACTAGAACTTACAAATAAACTGGATACATTTTAGGGCAGTGTGCCTTTAAGTTTTGTTAACTTGTTTAATCAGCTAATATGGTTATTCTTTATAAATATATATGGTTAATTTAGTAGAACATTTAATTCTGATGAAGTCCTGCTATGAGTGGACCAAAGTGTGCAATTTTAAATGTGGACATTAATAAATTAAGTTTTTTAATTTTGACTTGCAGTCATCCTTATCTTTTGCTGCCATACGATATTGACTTTGTGTTCTAAGTTGTTTTTTTCAATATCGGAAACCATTTTTTTATTCAGTGTATTATTATGTTACCTGTAGCCATCTTTGCAGTAATCTGCCCAATTATGATTTTGTTTTTAACATGGATTATTTATAATTTTAACATATAAATATTTTTCAATAACAAAATTTTATATATATATATATATATATATATATATATATATATACATATATTTTTTTAAGTGCAATTAATGAATTATATAAAGGTTTCGTTCATTATAGTAATGTTTAACATTAACACTTTTAGAACTCTTTGCCTTTAAAAACTAATTAAGGAAAATCAACTGGTGTATATTGATTGTTAAGGAATATATAAATGGACTGTTTGAGGAGTGACATTTTATCTGAAGAAGTCAGACAGTTACACTGACGAAAACGTTGTGATTTTATTTTGACATTAATAATAAATATTTTATTGTGGTTGTGGTCTCCTCGTTATCTGGTATTGGCTTTGTGAGTTTAAATTATCAGTAGAGTCTCTGGTGGTGTTTTCGTAGTTTTGAGTATGGAGACTCGTTCGGGAGAGACCAAATCCACAACATCCTCGGATCATCCATTGGGACCCGAAGTGGGTGAATTTCGGAAACTGGCTGGTCAGCTTACCCAACTCATTGAACTTTTGACACCCTTGAGTCAAGGGCTTTTATCGTTTGTAACTGGCAAAGGAATTTCAACATATAAAGACCCAGGGGCAGTAAGTTGTGCACCTGCCATCTTAGACTCTAATGGTACAGTCCAAGGTTCCGGTCCTGGCATTTCAGGCGCTTCTATTGACTTTCAGCGGACACAGAACATTTTACGTTCCCAGAATTTAGCTGCAGAAAATGGTTCTACAAGGGGAGAAATGACGGAGGACATCCCCTCTTCCTTTTGGGAGTGGTTACAGTCTAAACCAAAATTTTTTCACCATGAAAGGGAATTGGGTTCCTCCGACAACCATCGCACCTACAATAAGACTGTTGAACTTTTAAGGACAGCCCTATACAGGTACAAAAGTTTGCATCTTGATAACATGTACTTAAATGAATGTCTTAAGAAGCGCTTAGTACCTAAAGGGCTACGGACCTATAAATATCCCAACAATGTTGTTTTGGGTAGTGAATTTCATCAAGACCTTATTAGAGCTTTTGACAACTGTGGACTGGAAATTGTTCAGGCCATAGTTAAAAACAATGAAAAAGAAATAGTCAAGCTCCATGAGGAGATTGAACAACATAATATTTTTATTGTAAACGATTTAATGTTTAGTGTGGAACAAGAGAAGAAAAAGTATTATGATATCAGGGTCTATGTTGATAAAAAATGTGAAGAAATTTCCACTAGAAAACACAAAAGAATTACAACGAGATATTAAAGATTATGAGAAGGGGCAGCAATATCCAGCACCGCCTGCTATGCGGGCTCCACACTATCAGGAAGGGGGAGGGAAACCTACATTCCATCAAGATGTATATTTTGAGGACAGGAATTATCAGGAAAGGGGAGTTGAAGCAGGCAATGAATTTTTAGTTGAAAATGAATGTTTACCTAGGCGTTCAGAAAGAATACGTAACCAGCGTAACAATACAGAGCCTAATTCTTTTTATCAGGGACCTTACCCTCCCAGGGGGGGAGGGGGTTACAACAAGAACAAGAACCAAAGGTGGTAATTAGTGAAACACTCATGGGCATTGACTCTATTGGGAACCAACAGGTGATTTTTAGCAAAAAAGGTTTTCACATTTATAAATACAGTGAATTTCAGATTACTGATACATTTTTTGATTTATTTACCAAGGGCTTTAAATACATTCCCCAAAGAAACAGTGACATTACTAAAACTATTTTAGATTTAAAAATTTTTATTCGAAAGTTGAATCTAGAAAATCTATTGGGCAATGGAAATTTTGAACCCAATACCAGTGTTTCTTACAAGCCTAATATATATAATCCACCCATACATCCACAGTTAAAAAATCTGGAAACCAGGATGGAAAAGAGGATTAGGCAAGTTAATAGACATTACGTCTATACTCCTAATTTAGAAACAACTGAAATAGAATTGCTTAACCAACTTAGTCATAATCCTAATATTCGGGTAATGGAACCCGACAAGGGTGGGGGAATAGTACTTATGGATAAAATTTTGTATGAAGGGAAAATGAATGACATCCTACACTATGGATCTAGATACAGGCCAGTCTCTATCAATGAGATTAATGTCTCATATAAAAAAACAGACCTGGCCATCAAGGACCTGTTTGATCAAGGTATTATAGATTATGGTGTATATTCTTTTCTTGAGAACACAACCCCTAGGGTTCCCTCTATATATGGGATACCCAAAGTTCACAAAAGCATCCAAGATCCCCCACTAAGGCCCATAGTTGCTGCACAGGGTTCCAAGATTTCCCCCTTATCCAAGTTTTTGGACAAGAAGCTTAAACACCTTTGGGGTAAAGAGAACCATCTACTTAAGGATTCTTGGGAATTTTTGGCTAAAATCACACCAGATTTATATTCTCCTGATTTAGTCTTTTTGACTATTGACATTGTGGACCTTTTTTCTGTGATTCCACATGATCAGAGTTTAGCTTGGTTGGAAGTAGCCCTTAGAAAAAACGGAGGGGCTAGTGAAAATGATATTTTCCTAGTAATGGAACTGATGGAATTAGTCTTAAATAACAATTTTTTATATTTTTCAAGGGAGTATTTCCAGCAAATCTCAGGAGTGACAATGGGGGCCAATTGTGCCCCCACCTATGCAGATATAGTTTTATCTGTGTGGGAAAGTAAATATGTTTTTAACAGTATATACAGCCAGTACTGGACTTTCTATTCACAATTCTTGGACGATATATGTATTTTTTGGACAGGCTCAATTAATATGTTGGAAGAATTTCTCAAATATTTAAATTCTAGTACGGTATTTTTGAGATTCACACACCAAACTTCCAAGAACCAGATGAATTATTTAGATGTAACCTTGAAAGTCAAAAAGGATGGTTTTCAATCTACTATTTTTAGAAAACCTACTTTTTCCAACAGTTATTTGAGATACACAAGTTCACATCCAAAATATCAGGAGAAGGGGATAGTCAAGGGACAGTTTGTCCGAGTATCACGGATGACGTCCGATGATCTTGACTATGTACATGAATATTCAGTGCTTACAAGGTTGTTCTTGGAGAGGGAATACCCCCTAGATCTTATTGAAAATGTTTGTAGAGAAGTTAATGTAGGGAGGGGAACAAAATACCAGCCTATTTTAGGCTTAGGTAATTTGCCTACACTCTCCCTTTCTAGTGATGTCCAGGACTTAAATGGAAGTTACAAAACAGTGTTTGTCACTGATTATAGTGCCAATTCAGGTACCATTAAAAAAATAATTGAGGAAGAGTGGGGACACTTTTGTGACATTACTGACCTTACCAACGTAAAAGGGAAAAATCATGAAAACTGTCTTCCGTAAGGGTAAGAATATAAAAAACATTCTGGAATGGGAGATGGAGACCAAAGTCTCCAACCAACGTAAAGGTACATATAGATGTGGAGCCTGTGGGCAATGCAAATATATAGCACACACTGACAGAATTTACATTCCAGCTAGAAACAGATGGATTAATGCATCCAATTATTCTAACTGTAATAGTCAGAGATTAATTTATTTAAGTATGTGCCAGGTTTGTCAGGGGTTTTATGTAGGTAAAACAGAAAGACATCTGAAACGGAGGATCTATGAACATTTTTATGAAATACAAAAACAGAATTATAGTAATGCTTTGTACCGACATACCCTGACATGCCCACAGGCCACATTTACATTCTTTGTACTTGAGACACAAAGGAGGGACCACAGGGGGGGGTCCATGGGAGACCCAGTTAGAATACAGGGAAACCTTTTGGCAAGTGTTGCTGGAAGCTAATAGGATGCCTGGTATGAATGACCATATATCTATTTTACCATTGTTAAAATTAAAAGCTACCAAATTATGATTTTGTTTTTAACATGGATTATTTATAATTTTAATATATAAATATTTTTCAATAACAACATTTTATATATATATATATATATATATACATATTTTTTTTGAAATGCAATTAATGAATTATATAAAGGTTTCCTTCATTATAGTAATGTTTAACATTAACACTTTTAGAACTCTTTGCCTTTAAAAAAAACTAATTAAGGAAAATCAACTGGTGTATATTGATTGTTAAGGAATATATAAATGGACTGTTTGAGGAGTGACATTTTATCTGAAGAAGTCAGAAAGTTACACTGACGAAAACGTTGTGATTTTATTTTGACGCTAATAATAAATATTTTATTGTGGTTGCGGTCTCCTTGTTATCTGGTATTGGCTTTGTGAGTTTAAATTATCAGTAGAGTCTCCGGTGGTGTTTTCATCTTTGCAGTCTACTAATGGTTCATAACTGTTCTTTCTTTAATGTTTAGCTACAGATCTTTAATAATATCTATTTTTACTACTGGGTATGATATTACTATAATGTTTTATTGTACTGTTTATTTTGTCCTGCTGATGTCTACTATGTAATATATTCCTTTGTTGCATTATACATTAACTATTTTGCCTTGGTTTAGAAATTCTGACACTAGACTAGATTGCATCTAAAAAATCTTTCTGCCAGCTGACCTAAATAGTTAATAAACAAACACGCAAACAAACATTAAGCACACAAACAAATAAAGCTAATCAAGGACCTGCAAACACACCATCTACTAAGGCACTCACCAACACAAATCCATTATTTCAGAAAATGCCATCCACCATTGCCAAAGAATTGTTCTAATGAAGTCAGCAAACACAGACAGCCAGCACAATGTGAGGAATCCAATTTTTTATTCTGGAAAAAAGAAGGCTTTGTTCCAGAATAAAAAAATCAGATTCCTCACATTGTGCTGGCTGTTTGTGTGTGCACTTATGATCATTTTTTGGCCTCTGCACTTGCCGTCCATGAGGAGCCTTGGTTTGTACGTCTAATGAAATCAGCAGCATATGTAATAAGATGACCAAAGTATAGGCTTGTACCATCGCACACAATCCAGGCATTATTATAATTGCTGAAATTTGGACAGATAACTTCAGCTCCTATTACATTCACCCACAATGTATTACTATTCACAGTATGTGACAGCTTTTTGATAGCTCCATAGCTAAATTTTTGGGAGGCAAAAATAATGTGAACAGAATTGGTACTGCTTTTGACATCCTACTTTGATGTTTTAAAGCTGAAAGCCATAAAAACAATCTTTTATAAAATCATTTATCACTCAAAATAAACAGAAATATTCACATGCTATTCTATTAAATATTAAACATTTAAAACTGTGTTAAAATGCAGGGGGGGATCTCCTACTCCCTCAATACCCCCACATCTCTAAATATACTAACTCTGAGATCATGTACCTTGGAGGTAAGGAGAAACTTCCATTCCCCATGTTTACATAAACATAATTAACTTAATATGCAGTCTTCAATTAAACATGCAAGTCAATTAAATCAAATTGACTATTTCTGTTTTGTCTAACCATGGTGCAATATTTACCATATATTTATATTTTCAGACTAACAGTATTCAAAATGTAACATTCAACTTCATTTGTTATTTAAGAAAGGTCTTAGTTCTAACTGTATATCTCACTCTGGCTTACAACTACTTATAAGCTAAAGTAACAGTGCTTTTCTTTCAATTTAATCACTTTTCAGTATCACCACCTCTTAACATATTCTTGATACCTTCAATATTCAGGAATAAAATAAACATCCAATTTTTGTCTGGCTAAGGTATTTATAAAATGCACTTCTCCTAGTGCCCAAGGTCCTAGAGGTCATGCCAGTAAAAATCTAGATTTATTGCATCGTCATTGTCAACATCATTTTGTAACTTGCTTGCTCAGGTGATAGTCATGGCGGTACCTGCTGTATGTATACAGCAAAGGATACATATACACAACATAACTGAATGAAGAAGTGCATTTAATAAGAATCTTTACTGAAGTGAACAGATGCAGTCCCATGGTCTATAAACACAGCTACTACTAAATGTCATCACTATACATGTATTATGACAGCAAAACAAAATCAAATTCAAATGAATGTTGGCAGACACTTTGCACTTAAACAGAAGCAAAAAAAAATAAAGTAAGCAATCCAAAGGCATTTTATTAACTACTGACTCCTGCTATAATCCTAAATTGATTTCACAGACAAATAACTTTAATTATGCACTCATGAAGCAACACAATTAAACAATTACACAATTATGACCACTGGAAAACTACACAAATTTAATATAAGCTAAGACTGCATAAATCAAATTAATACACTAATGAAAGCCTTAAATACTTAATGTTCGAAGCATGTAAATAAAAATATGAGAGTATTTCATCATTTCAACTTTCTCATTTTCAGTTTTGGTAAAATACTTAAATACCCAATTCTCATTTTCAGTTTTGGTAAAATGATTAAATACCTAATTTAACCTGGGGGAGTATTTTATTCTATTAATATTTGTTACAATAATGCTTTCTTACTTAAAATCAAATTCATTTCCCCCTCTATAGTATTTTGTGACTTGCTACAGATAATAAAAAAGTTGAACTTCTTAAAAATTAAACATTCTTTAACATGTCTAAAACTAAATAAATAACGGTGATGGTTATAGAACAGCTAAGCACTTTTCATTTGTCTCAAATGGCAAACTTCATCAGACAACAAACAACTAAAACCTTCCTTCTTATATACTTAAAATGGCATAATTTCGTTTTCAAACAGGAAGTGACATGTACAGTGCTTTTTCTAAAAACATATAACTCGTATAAAAAACTTTTTGCTAAAATACTGATGCAATATCTAATCATCTAAGCCAACATGCTCCATGAATAATTATATTGCAGACAATAAACCATTTTTATATATAAATATATATATATATATATATATATATATATATATATATATATATATATATATATATATATATGGATTCACTTTATATCCTCAAAATACTGAAATATCGAATTTCAGTATGTCAAGGCTATAAAGTGCAATGCCCAGAACACTGCCAGCCAAAAAACGTCAGTTTTGAAACCGCGAATGCAAACAGCAGCCGAAAACTGTGAAATTCGAATCACGACTGTAAACAGGGAGTAAACTTCCCGGTGCAGGACAAAGCCATGGTGGACAACAGTATCACTGCTCCAGGAACACTAGGGGCCATGTACAAGACCTCCACATCACAGAAAGGAGGAAAGGAGCTACTATTAGATGGCTATATGATCAAATGAGAGAAGGTGAAGAACGAAAGGATCTACTGGTGCTGCAAAGGGAAGCAGACTGAGAAGTGCAAAGGTAGGGCTATTACCGTAAGTATGACTGATGGTGAAGGGCTGCTTAAGTCTGTTCCTCATGACCATGGTGGTGACCCAATAGAGGTGAAGAGGTACCGAATGTGTGCAGACTTGAAGGTGAAGGCCAGAGTGCCCAGGGATAATCCCTGTGTGATCATGGATGATATACTGGCCTCCAAATCATCCGCATTAACCCCTAGCTTACCTGCACAGAATGCACTTGTCCAACAAGTAGGCAGGGTCTGGAAACAAGCGACAAAAACTGCCTTGGAGAGCATACTCGCAATGCAGGATTTGGACATGGCTGACTTCCCCACTAAGTTCGGTGTCTTCACAAGCAAACTGATGTCAGATAGTAGCACTGAAACCACTGTGCTGGTATTTAGTACTCGCCAAAACCTGCTAGACCTCAGCAGTGCCACAATTTGGCTTGTTGACGGGACTTTCATTTATAAGAGTGTACTGTGTCACCAGCTCTATAGCATCCATGGCCTGGTGAAGCACTGTAGCTGCCACAAATCCATGCTGCTGCTTTACTGTTTGATGTCCAAGAAGATGCTGAAAGCATACAACTACATGTGCAGCTGTGTCCTGGATGACGAGGGGTTTGAGCTCCATGTCAGGTACATACTGAGCAATTTTGAAATCATGGCCAAACAAAGTGTTGCACTTAACCTGCAGGGGGTAACAGCAAAAGGTTACCTGTTTCATTTTGGCCAGAATGTCTGGCAAAAGGTCCACCAGCTGGGGCTAGCACACACCTACAATATGGATATGGCCTTCCAGATCAAGGTTAAATCTCTTGTAGCCCTGGCATTCCTGCCCAAGGATGAGGTCCCCTCAGCATTCCATGCATTAAAGGAGGATTTCCCATCAGAAGGGAGGAAGCTACTCAGGTGTTTTGGTAACTGGTACGTGCATGACAAACTGAGAAAGTTCTGCACACGTACCAGAGGCTTCAGTAGATTCCCTCTGCTGTTCCCTGTCTCCTTCTGGAATGTCAATGAGCTGAATATGCTGTTCCTGCCATGGACACAGAACAGTGTGGAAGCCTGGCACCGGCAGTTGAAATTCCTACTTGGTCACAGGGGGACGGACCTCAAGGTGCTCTTGAATGTGTTGGCATGGGAGCAGGACAGGGTGGAGGAGTTGTGCATCCAGATAAGTTGTGGTGCACCCTCTTCCCCAAAATGCCAGATGATCCTGAAGAGGCACTGTCAGTTCGAGATGGTCCTGCAGCATCGGGAGACATACACCATGAAGGACTTCCTGCTGGTGATTGCCAGGCTGTTATGGATGTAGTGCAATGTGCAAATTCGGACACCACTGCAATACTCTGCTGCTATGTGTGTATATGGCTGCTAGTACGGGCTGGTGGAGCGGTGCGGTCACCACGGTGGTTCAGAAGAATGAAGACTGTAAGTCTAGTACAGGGCTATGGGCATGTTGTGGAGGTGTTATTCAGTACTGTGGCCATGTTTTGTGCTTGGATTTACATTTGGGACGGGATATCCTGCACTTTCTTCATGTTGGGTCACCTGCACTGTCTTAATTATGGGTTCCTGCACTGACCTCCTTATTGTATGTGAATAAAGTGTGGTTTTGTGTTGTGGCACTTTAAGCAGTTTGATGTTATGATATGGGAGTTTTTGGCATTATCGGGTCATTTTTTTGTAGATTCGTGGTTCTGTACTTTCCACTTTATAGTCTCAAGATACTGAAATTCGATGTTTTAGTATTTCAAGATTATAAAGTGAATATATCTATATATATATATATATATATATATATATATATATATATATATATATGTATAGACATACACAAATATTCATAGATTAAATGAAAAATTTGCTACATCCATCATACTAGCAATGCATTTTCTATGACAACCAATAATTAATAAAATAGTGACTGCTATATACTCTTGAAAAGACACAATATGAATATAAACATACTAACCAATGCCTAAACTGAAAATATTATGCATAATATTCTATGTTTTATTATTATTTATTATTATTAATTCCTTACTTATTAACTTCCCTACTTTTTTCTTTTTTTTTTTACTTTATTACTTGCTACCTAGCCAATGCCTTTAACTTAAGTATACTATTAATAGTGCAGTAATCATTTAATCCTGGCCATACACATGAATGTAGTTGCAGTTGCCAAACCAATTCAGCCTTTTCCAGCTGAATAGTCAGAGGTTCACCCCATCCTGTTCTTTAATCTGCTGTATTATACAAAACTTGAACAGATGATCTTTAAATTTATATATATATATATATATATATATATATATATATATGTGTGTGTGTGTGTGTGTGTGTGTGTGTGTGTGTGCTTTGCTAAAGCATTTGTTAAAATGCCTTTTCTAATTGCATAAATATGCTCATATAGTCTCTCTTTCAAACTTCTAATTGTTTTTCCTATGTAATATGCTGGACATAATTGGCATATGGTAAAATAAACTACCATTTTTGTATTACAATTAAATTTTCTAGTAATTATATATTTTCTATTTTTGATATCAACACATTGACCTTGGGATACAAAACTGCAGTAGTTATACATTCCACACCTACTCATAACCATGTGCGAGTTATTAGTAGTTTTTTTTCAATGTTCTACTAAATTCTTACGGTTTTTGCCACTTCTTGCCATGATTTGTAATCCTTCCCCTTCCTTTTCTCTGATTTTTACATCATCATTAATGACTGCCCAATTCTTTATCATGATAGCTTTTACTTCATAAAAATAATTACTAAATGTTGTTATAAATGCAACTGAGCAGTCATATTGTACTTGTTTAGTCCTTATCTGTTGGTTCTCTCCCTGGTAACTAAGAATGGGCCAAAATGTCCATTCTCCCTTTTTGTTCACACTTCATTATGTAGGTCTTCCAACATACTTGTTGGATACCCTCTCCTGATGAACATCTTTTTAAACAATCCACATTCTTTACTAAAATCAACATCGCGAGTTACCATTCTTGTGGCCTGAACAAATTGTCCTTTTACCACTGCCTTTCTATTTCTTATAGGATGTGAACTGGTAAAATGCAAAAAAAGAATTCAAATAAGTTAATTTTCTATGAATTTTTGCTTTGAATACTTTTCTCACCTTGTCCTTACTTAAATTCACATCCAAAAAATTAATTTCTTGCTTACCAAGAGTATGAGTAAATTTTAAATAATCAGTGGTATTATTAATATAGGACAAAAATTACCAAGCATCTCTTCTTTCCTTTTCCATAATATAAAAATATCATCCAGTTATCGCAAATATAGACTGATATGCTCACTATAATTGCCATTAAGCACAAACTTTTTCTCTGATACTACCATTACTAAATTTGCAAAGATGGAGCCACATGGGGAACCTATGCCAACTCCCCACTTTTTGGAGGTAATATTCATCACCAAATTTTAAATAATTATTTTTCAAACCAATATCAAATCCATTAATATATAGATTAACTTCATTATGTGGTACACCTTGTTCGTAGAGGTATTCTTCTATAGCCTGAATACCTTCCTAATGGGGGATGATGGAAAAAAGGTATTTTATGTCCACAGTTAAAAACAATGTCTCATCTGAATATACAGTATTATAATATTAATACACATAATGTGCGTAATATAGTACAATGTGGAGATGTTTTTAGAACATTACTTAATCAATTTGACAACAAGCATTCTAAACTTAAGAAACTATAACTGGAGAATGTTTATCTTATGGACTGTATAAGAAGTAAGTTAGTGCCAAAACGCTTATGGGTATGGCGCTATCCTGCTGCATTGATAAACAATTCTGCCTTACATAATGAACTGTTAATAATGTTTGACTGACATGGGTTTGAATTTTTAGAACTGCTCATAAAATATAATCAGAGGGAAATTGATGCACTCCTTGATGAATGTAACAAGCTTGAAGTGGAATTGCAAGCAAATAATGAGTATGAGAGATATAAATATGGACATCAGCGTATATACACAAGTATAGAAACAATGTCAATTGAATTAAAGCAAAGGAAATTGAAGAAGTTAGATCGTGATAAAAAGCAATATAATAGTGGTCAAACTTATCCCAAACCACGAAGGGTTGGTTATACTATGGAAAGTGGCACAAACATTAATAATGAGGAGCAGCAAGCAGGACAATCAGGTCAAAGTAAAACTCAATCACAACTTGATTTACAAGAGGAGAATTTGACTGTTAATGACCAAAATTATCCTCCTTTAAGAAGACCAGAAAGGATTCATAACAGGGACAATAATAACAACTCTAATTGGTCTAATAACCAAACTTTTTACACTCCATCCAGAAGGAATCAAAGAGGCAGGGGTGGTTACCAGGGGCAAACCAGGTTCAGAGGTTACAATTGGTAACCATGAATATTGAACATAATGAAAGTAATGTCACCATGGTGGACAATTTTTTGGAGAATAATTATATGACTGATGTTTTTCATAATATTATTAGCAATAATGATTAATTTTCAGTCATTGACAAAGCAGATGATGGTATATACACTATTTGTTGTAATAATGATGGATTAAATGCACAGGTGCAAGGTAACAATATTTTTAATGAAAAGCCTAATATAGTATATAATACAGCCCAAGACTTCAAGGTGTATACTTTTTCTGATACTAGTATTGATGACACCATGGTTAATTTGTTGAGCAAAGGTTTAACCTTTGTTCCAACACAAAAAAACAAAGATGGTTGTTGACTTAATTGATTTAAAAATGTTTTTATGAAAATTGAATTTTAGAATACTGTTTGGTAATGATGGTAATAACTTCCAGCAAGATGTGCTAAGGATTAGTAGCATGTTCAACCCCCCCCTCTGCATTTGGTTTTGGTGTTATATGAAAAAATATGTGAATTGGACATTAGGAATGTATTGACTAAAAGGAACAGACAGTATGAAAACAAAAATAATTTAACTAAGGAGAAGAGCAGATACTGTCATTCCTAAAACAACAGAAAATTACAATAATGAAACTGGATAAGGGAGGGGGTTTAGTAGTGATGGATGTATTTGATTATACTGTAAGAATCAATGCCATACTTAATACTGATACTTATGTAAAAGTAAGTAAAAATGAGCTAAATATAGCATATAGATGAATCAATGTTATGCTCAATGATATGTTTTTGGAAGGTAGGACAGACATTGACATATTCAACTATTGAATATGATTTCCCCCACCATTCCTACTATTTTTGGAGCACCGAAAATACATAAGGACATTTATAATCCTTCCCTTTGTCCTATTGTTAATGGGCGTAACTCAGTCACTAATGCTTGAGCCAAATTCTTGAATTATAAGCTAAAGAATTCTTTAGAAAAACAAGCACAAATTTGTAGGGACTCATGCCATTTTCTGGAGTTAATAAGTAATACTGAATATTCAGATGAGACATTGTTTTTAACTGTGGACATAAAAAACATTTTTCCATCATCCCCCATCAGGAGGGTATTCAGGCTATAGAAGAGTACCTTTACGAACAAGGTGTACTACATAATGAAGTTCATCTATATATTGATTTATTTGATATTGTTTTGAAAAATAGTTATATAAAATTTGGTGATGAATATTACCTCCAAAAAGTAGGGGTTTCCATGGGTTTCTCATGTGGCACCATCTTTGCAAATTTAGTAATAGTAGTATAGGAGAAAAAGTTTGTGCTTAATGGCAACTATAGTGAGCATATCAGTCTATATTTGTGATACCAGGATGATATTTTTATATTATGGAAAGGGACAGAAGAGATGCTTGGTCATTTTTTGTCCTATATTAATAATACCACTGATTATTTAAAATTTACTCATGATCTTGGTAAGCAAGAAATTAATTTTTTGGATGGGAATTTAAGTAAAGACAAGGTGAAAAAAGCATTCAAAGCAAAAATTCATAGAAAATCAACTTATTCAAATTCTTTTTTTGCATTTTACCAGTTCTTATCCTATAGGAAGTAAAAAGACAGTGGTAAAAGGATAATTTGTCTGGGCCACAAGAATGGTAACTCTCGATGCTGATTTTAGTAAGGAATGTGGTTGCTTAAAAAGATGTTCATCGAGAGAGGGTATCCAACAAGTATGTTGGAAGACATACATAATGAAGTGCGAACAAAAAGGGAGAATGGACATTTTAGCACCATTCTTAGTTACCATGGAGAGAACCATGGAGAGACTAAACAAGTACAATATGACTGCTCAGTTGCATTTATAACAACATTTAGTACATGTTTTTATGAAGTAAAAGCTATCATGGTAAAGAATTGGGCAGTCATTAATAATGAAGTAAAAATCTGAGAAAAGGTAGGGGAATGATTAAAAATGGTGGCAAGCAGAGGCAAAAACCTTAAGAACTTAACAGAGCATTGTAAAAACCTACTACTAACTTGCACATGGGTATGAGTAGGTATGGAATGTGTAACTACTGCAGTTTTGTATCCCAAGATCAATGTGTTGAGATCAAAAATAGAAATATAGAATTACTGGAAAATGTAATTGTAATACAACAGTGGTAGTTTATGTTGCTATATGCCAATTATGTCTGGAATATTATATAGGAAAAACAACTAGAAGTTTGAAAGAGAGAATACATGAGCATATTTTAACAAATGCACTAGCAAAGCATATATATGAATTTAAAGATCATCTGTTCAAGTTTTGTGTAATACAACAGATTAAAGAACATGATAGGGGCAGACCTTGAACTATTCAGCTGGAAAAGGCTGAATTGGTTTGGCAACTGCAACTACTTTCATGTGTATAGCCAGGATTAAATGATTACTGTACTATTAATAGTATACTTAAGTTAAAGGCATTGGCTAGGTAGTAAGTAATAAAGTAAAAAAAGCAAAAAATAAAAAAGTATGAAAGTTGATAAGTAAGGAATTATTACTACTACTAATAAATAATGATAAAATAGAATATTATTCATAATATTTTCATTTTAGGCATTGGTTAGTATGTTTATATTAATATTTTCTTTTCAAGAGTATATAGCAGTCACTATTTTATTAATTATTGGGTCTCATAGAAAATGCATTGCGAGTATGATGGATGTAGCAAATTTTTCATTTAATCTCTGAATTGTATGTCTACACTCACAGATGTATATATATATATATATATATATATATATATATATATATATATATATATATATATATATATACTTATATATAAAAAATGGTTTATTGTCTGCAATATAATTATTCATAGAGCATGTTGGCTTAGATGATTAGATATTGTATCAGTATCATTTCAAGTATATAAGAAGGAAGGTTTTAGTTGTTTGTTGTCTGATGAAGTTTGCAATTTGAGACAAATGAAAAGCACTTAACAGTAAATAAAGATGCCGTTCTATAACCATCACCGTTATTTATTTGGTTTTAGTTATACAGTTTGTGTACTTTTTGATTCTTTAACATGTCTGTAAAGGTTCTTTAAACATTTTTTCTGCAATTACTCTATGTTTTTACACAAATAAAACTGAAGGAAAGAATATAACTGCATAAACAATACAATTACTAATACAATTGCAATGAACATCATAGCATATATCTTACTATTTCACTATTTAATTATTATTTCAGTCTTATTATTTACAGTATATATATATATATATATATATATATATATATATATATATATATATAATATATAAATAAATATTATATATATATATATATATATATATATATATATATATATATATATATATATATATATGTATATTTGCTGTATTTGATGTGCACATGCATATTCCATGAAAGCCATGAGCAAATGTACCTTTGCCTTTGTTTGGTGTTACAAAATATTTGTCTGTGATGTCCCACCTACTTCCTATTGAACTTTCATTTTGTTTCCATTTTTGCTGTGAAAACAAGGGACATTGCCTAATATATGAAACATCAAAGAATTTGCTAATGTGACCTTCCAGTTCTTCCATCTAACTTAATGCCCATGGCATCTACACTAAATACTGAAACCACAGCATGGTCTGTGCAGCCAAGATAATACCAAGAACATCCAAAGACTCATGTAGTGTGAAGGACCAAAACTAAAAATAAAATACTTTGATGTAGTATGAAGATTTTTAATAAACTCTACTGAAAAACTGTAAAAATCTTTCAAAGCATCTTAGTAGTAATGGTTAAACACTTTCATCCTCAGTATTGGACTTCATCAGAACAGTTTAAAACATAAATGTGCATGTATAAATACCAAAACAAAGTCATGTGCAAAGGGCAAAGTTGACAAAATAAAATTTGTGTTTCTGGTTTCAAAACACATGGTTAGAACATGTATTAAATAGAACATGAATGCTAAAGATCTGAAAATCCTACACTGTACACAAAAAAGATTTTATAACCATAGTTTTGCTGCCCTTAGTTTGAGAACCAGTAAAATGGAAATGTTCTCATTAAGACTAGGGTAGCAGGACGCATTTAGTAAAATTTGTGTTTCTGGTTTCAAAACACATGGTTAGAACATGTATTAAATAGAACATGAATGCTAAAGATCTGAAAATCCTACACTGTACACAAAAAAGATTTTATAACCATAGTTTTGCTGCCCTTAGTTTGAGAACCAGTAAAATGGAAATGTTCTCATTAAGACTAGGGTAGCAGGACGCATTTAGTTTTAATTGTTCTCCATACTCAGTTTTGGATTCCCAAAACCTACCTCTGGTGTTGAAGTAAACAATTTCCAATATCCCAAATAAAAATTTGGAAAAACTGGTGCATGTCTGTGTGTGCTTAAACAGTGAATTCTTTAGATTACACTTTGAAATTTTGCAATGATGTTCATAAATGTATTTGCAAAACTGTCTTTTTGCCTTTCCCACATAAAATGCAGGACAAATGGAACACAAAGCAATATAAATAAGTCCAATAAATCTACAGTTACCATCAGCCAAGTATTTCTTAGTGTGAAAAAATTGATCCAAAATAATAAAGTCTTTTTCTAAAATGTTGGAACTTTGACCACAATCCCCACATTTTCTGGTGCCTTTGGTGGTGAAAGTAAGTTTATCATCTTGTTTGTAGGTCTAGCGGGCATTTTATATTCATCCCCACTTTATAAACAAAAATGGGTTGTCACCTAGAGTGCTGTATATGCTCTCATTAACTGAAAATATTCCCGTTTCTTATAATAAGAGCTCCTTGCAGTGTGAATTGTGGGTGAGTACTAATGAATTCATAAAACTTTTAACATCAGTACTTGTATTGGTCATGTATTTGAGGTAATTTCTGAAAGTTACTTCTGTTCCTTGAAGTGGGAGATATTTAGTCTCCCACCCACTAGAGATCTCATTCTTAACTTCAAGTAGAAGTTTCTTCAGGTAACCCCTTTTAAGTGTCAGTGTCTGAGCACATATGTGCTGACCTAATCAACTGACCTCTGAAGATATTTCTCTTACATAGCTGAGGCTGGCAACTTGTGTAGTGTAGGTAACTATTTAAAAAAGTTGGTTTCCTATAAACAGTAGATCTTAAGCATTTGTTGTTCGTGTCTTTTGAAATGGTGACTTCTAAATGATTAATTATGTCATATGAGTGGCAGGAAGTAAATCTAAAAAACCTAGTTATATGGGTAATGTGGTCTAGGAAAGCAATCAGGATGTCAACCTCCCTGACCATAAAATGAAGATGTCATCCCAAAAACATAAATATATATGCCTTTACTTGTTGTAGATTGAATCTAAAATGTACTCCTTTTCCCAGGAATACATAACGTGGTTGCCATATATGGGGTTCACATGATGCACCCATGGCTACCCCATGGGTTTGTCAAAAGTATTCCCCTTGAACAAAATGAAATTATTGAGTAGTAGTAGTAGTTCCATAGATGTCACCAGGAAATTGATAAGAACATTGCTCAATTTGGTAAGGTCAATAACAGCTTGATGGAAAAGTTCCAAGCCAGTGGTGTGGGGAATATAAGTGAACAATTCAACATCAGTTGTAACAAAGTTGACAGAATCAGCATAGTAATCTTGCTTGATCTTGGATAAAAAATTCCAGGAATCTTTAAGAATGTGATTTATCTGCTTCAGAGAATCTTTTTAAAATATGATCAATAAAGACTGCCAAAGGATATGTCTTGGCTCCTTGTGCTGTGACTATTGGCCATTAAAGGGAAACCTGTCATAAATCTATCTCTGTTTAATCTTTCTTTTCAAACTTTCCATAGTTCTTTTCATACCCATTACTCCCATACCTCGGTCATGCAAGCATTCCTTTTAACAAATTCAAACTATTCTCTTACTCATCAAATACACTTGTGAATTTGGAAAGCAAGATGGTTTAACTTCTTACTATATTTTACTTTGGGCATGAGGAATAATGCACATTCTACCAATAGGCTCTTGTTTTCTATAACTGTACAGCATGAAACCAGTGTATTACACCACAAATATCACTAGTTTTATGATCCAGTGTATTTGATTACTTTCTATGCTATGCTTTTCCAGTGGCACTACCTGGAAAATCAACATGTATATTTTACACTTGCACTCACAGTCCACCAATACATGTCTGACTCAGAGGCTAAAGTTTATTAACAGAACATGTGAGAAGTGGGCAGAGATTTCCTCTCAGTATTAGACAGATTCAGCAACTTAAAAGTACTTTATAACAAAAAACATCATTATGCACTGATGTGAAGCTTAAAACTCTTATTTTCCTACTAATAACACATTTTCTGAAGAAAACATCAGTTGCAGTGCCTTTAATCTGGATTGCATTCATGTTATGCAACTCAGCTCTGCCAACAAATATCTCAGTTCTGTTCTATTTTTCACCTTTATTTAACCTACATTGTCAACTAATTTTGATGTGCTTTCTTATTCCTATATCCATATTTCTTGAACTCAGCATATTGTCTTTCCCATTTTTTCTTTATTTCATAAACACAAGCAAGTAAATACTTGAAATTTTTGCAAATATCAAAACACAAACTTACATTCATAAAGAATTAACTTATCTGGATCTATATATAACTGATTCAACTTTTTTAATGTATACTTTTGTGGTCTATTACCATTAACTTTCAGTTTAATAGAACACATTTCCTTATGACATACAACAGTGGATACATCAATTAACTCATTTATACTTGGTGGAGTTTGCCTTTTCCAAATCATTATAATAACTTTTCTCACAACTGCTAATATTGTCCACATCAGAGAGTATTTTGAGGAATTCAGAAATTAAGGAGGACAGTTAGTTAATATTAGAGACTCAGAAAAAAATCTATTTGTCCATAAAGCCATGAAGAAATCCTGGATATCTTGCCAATATTCTTTTTTTTTATATATTGAAAGTGTAAATTATACCAATCTGCTTTTAATGTATGAATACACCTCAAAAAGCTTATTCTTTGGTTTTCTATATTTTCTTGACATTATTTGGGTTAATAAGTATTTTATGTGAATATTTCCATGTGAAGACTTTGCAGCAAATACTAGTTGTGTTAACCTACTGATTTCATTATCAAATCTGTGCTATTGTCATTATCTATTTCTTGTAACTGGCATTGATAAAAATAGTTCCAGTACATACCTCTCAACCTCTTAAGAAAAGAAATCTGTACTATCCCTAGAATAATAGGGGGACAAAGGCCCGAAAATACGGGCAGATTTTAAATATTGGTCTTAAAAACATAGAAAGTTGCTAGAATAACAGGATTTGTGTTGGCATACTTTTACTGAAGGATATGAAGTCTGACACGTAGGTCAGCCATGGTGGTATAGTAGTTAGCATTGTCACCTCACAGCAAAAGGTGTTGTGGTTTGATTCTTGACTGTGGTGCCTTTTGTGTGGAGTCTGCATGTCATCCCTGTGGTCATGTGGGTTTCCTCTGGGTGCTCCAGTTTCCTATCACATTCCAAAGACATGCAGTAGGTAAACTGGACACTCTGAATTGGCCATAGGTACAAGTGTGTGTGCAAGTGAATGGTATGGATGAAATACCATGGCAGGGCTAGCCAGCCAGCATTGTAAACCTTGGCTCAAGATGATTGTCACTGTTGAAGTGACACCCCAACCCCACCCCATGTGCAAAAATGGGAAAAAGGGGTTGAGGATGGATGGATGGATGGATGGATGGATGGATGGATGGATGGATGGATGAAGCATGAAACTCAAATATGTGCCATTATTTGGTCATTATTTAGTGGCTTCAATCCATCACAATTTGCCAGAAAGCCACAGATTTTATGAGGAACAGACCAAATAACTGAGACAAAAATCTGGACATTCTGCGAAAATCTGTACAGTTGAGAGATATGTTCCAGTACTTGTGATTTATACTTGTTTCTAGTTTTTAAATTAATTTATATAATTTGGACAAGGAAAGCTTTATGCCAACACTACCACTAATAATTTTAGAAGGTTATTTTAATATTTTTGGATAAGACTTTAATGTCATTTATGTGAATATTGCCATTATTTTTTTTCTGTAATTCATAATCTTACACTGCAGATTAAAACACAGTTTACATGCTCTAGGTTGTATTTAGCAATAATCCCATCAGTGGTTATAATATTTGAGCTATTTAAACAATTTGACCAATATATGAAATTCCTATGTTTTAATTTGTTCAATTTATAGACATTATTACTTTTAATAAAACCTTATGTATGCACTATTGGACATAAATGTAACTTTAAATGTATTTAACAATATATTCATATAATTTATATATCATATTAATTTGAGCTAGCTAATTTAGTGGCAGAATGGCAGTTTTTATATAATATATAACATTTTATAATTTCTAATATCTAAAGAGAAGGGGACAAGTTTTAACAGTGAATTATCACATATTGATATATGCATACATTTCCATTGTGGCTCATAATGATTATCAAACCAATAAAATAATGTTTTTGAAAATTGACACTAGTGCATAACTTTCAGTATTAGGAATTCAGTTTTCCTTTATTCTGTGTTCTAATATGATTATCTCCTTTAATATGTATTTGCCAGGTATTAAAAGTGTTGAGTAAATAATATATAATATTTAAGTAGTAATATAATTTTTAATCATATTAATCAAATTATGCATAAAATTATTGAGATCATCGATGAAGTTATTAAAGTATTTTTCTATAATATAATCTAGGTTATCTAAAATATGTATCCCTATGTAGTTAATATTTTTTTTTACCGATCCTAAGTTATATCTACATAATCAGTCTTAATCTACTTTATTGCTTAATTTACAACATGATCACATTTCATTTTAGACCTTTTTAAAACATTTAACTGATGTCTAAATTTCTTTAAGTGAACTATTTATTTTTCCAGCAGTCGGAATATCATCAGCAAATAATTTCATGTTAGAGTGATATAATTCATTAATGTAAAATCCTTCAGCACTGGTATTATCTCTAATTTAGTTAGCACAGGGTTTTTTTATCAGTTTAATTGCTAGTTAAGATGTTTATATAAATTATTTAATAAATTGGTACTCTAAATAGGAACAACAGATTAACAGATTCAAATTCCTTTTCCATATTCAAACTCATAACTTCTACTATAAGATCATTTATTTTATCACAGTATATACTGGCAAAAATTGAATTTAATGTTGTTTTATGAGTGCATAGATGTTATAAAGCCCATTTGATCTTTATGTACCAGGGATTTAATTATTTTTTGGGGGGGTTTTTTGAAATTATTGAGAAAAGATTTTCTAGCAGTCCATAAACAGGCCTACATAAAGAACATAGTTCTGGATCTTTTTCTTGTTTCAATATTGGCATTATTAACAAATAATTCCAAGGTAGGAAAACAGCCTCATTTTCTGTACTATTAATAATCCCTTTTCAATAATAATGTCAAATAGAGGTTATATTTTGTATATTTCTGGAATTATTCTCTCCAAGCAAGGAGATTTAGTGTTTTACATTTCCAGATTTGATCTTTTAGTTCAGTTAATGTTAAGTCTTTTACTAGGGCTCCCTATTGGAATGTTAGTACTCATGATGCTAAGTGCCGACAGACCAAAAAGAAGTCTGAAACTATGAAGAAGTGTGAATCTTAAAAATCACTCCTCCTTTAAACTTGTTTTTTTTGTGGTGGGGGATCAAGCAAGCCTACCTACACCACCTGATGTGGGAAAAGTCCCTCATATCCCACAAACTTATATATATATATATATATATATATATATATATATACATATATATATATATATATATATATATATATATATATAGATAGATAAACTCCAAGATTGCAATAACCTGTAGAACAGGGAATATCCTGAGAAATAGGTTGTTGGACTTGATATATACTAGTCCATTTTAAAGCCATTCAGTCTGTCCTGGTCATGAAATTTCAAATGGTTACTTTTTAATAGTTGTGTACTTTGTTCCTGACTGATTTTTTAATGATTATAATTAAGAATATTTTTAATTTCTTTCTCATTGTGTTCATCCTTTTTCATTAGTTTTTCATAGTAATTATTAAAAAAATCATATCAACTTGTTTCTATATTTAGCAACCATTTAATTTGATTGACTTTATGAAATTTAGTTGTGGTGTAAGACTGCAATTTAATTTTTGTAATGATAATTCTGTTTTGCCTATTTTTTTTATATCTGTGTGTTAATTCTTTTACAGTTTTAATACTGTTTTTAACCTTTTTTCCATATTCAACTTCTTCAATTTAAAGTTACAGTAATGTCATGTTTGATTTATTTATTTTGTTCATTTTGAGATTCACATTGCCTTATTTTTGCTTAACAGCTTTTACATACTTTCAGTTCCCATCACATGTTCTGAAGCCAAAAACTAAAAGCTTACTTGATTTGTAAATATTCAATAATTTGCCAAGTGTCATGTTAACTACAATCAGTAGTCTACCTGCCTCTGACATGATCAGATTTGATGCCTCACTCAATTCAGTTTCTTATCATTGAAAGTAAGATTCCACACCCACAATCTTTCAGTGTATTTTAACTCAGTCCTGTTATACTGTACTGTCACCTACTCATTATTTTTTAGAGAAGCCCAAATATTTTACATACTAAAGTTTACTTTAGAATGCACATTTTGTCTCTCTCCTCATCCTTAAGGTTGAAGGTATTTAACGACTTCTTCAAGTGTGACAATAAAGGACAATTTCATATTGGGTCTTTTCAAGATTTTTTGCAATTCCATTCAGTGTGAGATGCAGCTCATTTTTCAAGTCCAGAGTTTCCAGTTGTCATGCAAGTTTCCGTGTAGTTTCAAGGACCTTGGTAGTTAAAGTGAGTGTAAAAACATGAAAAAAAAATAGCTCTGCATGACAATAAGATCTGAGAAAGAAACAATGGTTTTATGCACAAAAAGGCTGCATTAGTACTCATTTTAAAGTTATCAATGTGAACATATAAAAATATAACTCCAACATTTATTTTTTGCATTTAAATAAAAATCAAGGATTGTTTGCATCTTCATTTGAATGTGATTCTGTTGATTTACCTTTGAACATGACTAATCTACAAATGCAACAAAACAGCTTCACGAGTTTGAAACATTTGTTTTATTTATTTTTTTATTTCCACCACAGTTGTCTGCCATCAGCCATATCCCACTTTAATCACTCAGGCTTCCGTTTATGACAGCTGTCATACCCTTTCAGATGGGGACCTGCATGTTGAGAGATGCTTGGTACAAGCAGCCAAAAGAAACATGTAGAGAAGACATAAGGGGTCTCTGGTAGGTTCTCATTTGCTGAAGCATCTTTGAATGCTCTACAAAATACTAAACCAGTTGGTTTTGACTGCAAATCCTAACCTTCCTTTGGGATAACTGGGCTGGTAGAAATCCCATCCTACCCTCTTCACCTGGATGCTTCCAAAGTGTTTGGGTTCCCAAAATAAAGTAACTTTAATTTTGATATTACATCCCTGTTCTCAGTTATTTGTGGTATATGTACAAAATAAAGCATGTTTAAATATCAAGAGGATCAAATGAGGAATTGATAGACATGATGTGCATTCAGAATCATCAACTGGTAAATTATTTTAAAGATACTGCTAATAAACTACTAAACTATCATTACCATATATAGTACATTTCATCAGATATGCTATAATAGCCAGACAGGTAGACTACAGTACAAGTCTTCAGCTCGGTCTGTGAGATCCTTAGATGCTATTCAGAGAAACTGAGAAATATAATCGCTCCATCTTTTTGATCTGTCCAATGAAACACAATTGGTACTCCTGTATAGTGATTCACTTACGCACCTAGGTGGCATCCACACAGGTTACCCAAATCACCTCAGCTCTACTCTGAGGTCTTCTATTGTTATGTTCCTCACTTGTATCCCAGCTACCATGAAGAATGAATGTCACTTGTTGCTTGGTTCCAAGAGCTCATCTTTTTGGTCACTACTCAAAACTCACAACCAAAGATCTAAGAGGAGTATAGACTTTTTTTGTTTTGTTTTGAAATACCTTTATTAAGTCATCGGTTAAGACACAGGCATACATACAATGAAAACAAACCATATTATCATTTCATATTTGTGCATTATACTTTACATATGTTTTTTTTCTCTATAACAATTAATATTCACTTTAACATTACATAAACTTGTCATTTCCCACCTTCTCTTAAACTTCACTTCAAGTAAATATTATTCTGTATTGTTTGCAAAAACTCCATTTGTTTCTATGTAGTTTGTTCTTTCCATTTTTTAATGATCCCACCTCTAATTCTTCTATCTTATTTACAATAGTCAGTACTTCAGTTACAGTTGGTTTAGATTCTGATTTCCATTTTGTAGTAATTTTCAAAATGAATGCTTTGCCCTTTGACTCAACTCTCACATTACTTGGACAATCTGGTGCAATTTTTATGCATTTACCCTTCCATTTTGTCAAGTACACTCAAAAGTACTTTACACTGATCAGTTCTTCTGTTCATTTAGTGTAAAGTACTCGCATGTACTTTACACTGAATGACCAGCAGAGCTGATGTATTTCAATATGCTTTGTTAATTTATGAACATTTCCCAGTATAACATTTATTTATTGACATTTTATTACAGGCAATTCCAACTGGGTAGGAGTCCATTTTCAATGAAGGCCTTGGCCAAGAGAAAATCTCCAAAGCATTACAAAACATTTTAAGAACAAAATAATACAGAAAAAATATATAATTTAAATAATTATATAAAATTAGGCACAATATGAAACCATAGGTTAGGAATAAGATTTAATGGTTAGAGAAATTTTATTGAGTTTATAGAGAAATTAATGGTAAGTTAGTATAATACAAACAGGAATTGCCATATGAAGTGAGAGAAAAGCAGCTTTATGGTATATTTAGAGAGAAAGCTCAGGGAAGAAATTTGTAGAAGTAGGGAAGTGAGTGAAGATGGTAGAATCAAGGAGATGTAAGATATGAACAGAAATGTGTTCATATTTAGGGATATAGTTTATCCTGGTGTTGAGCAACAACAGAGCCAGTTTTGTCTAGGAAGCCTTTAAGAATAGATTTGAAGGATGTGAGGGAGGGCATTGATCTCATGGATAGTGATAAGGAGCTCCAGGCCTTACATGGTATGAGCACAAAAAAATACTCGGCAAATTTGATAGGTTTGTGGATGGTTAGGAGTTTTTGATCATTGGATCATAATGACTGACTGGGAACATAGTTGTGTAGAATATTATTTACTGCTGGACAAGCAGATGGATTCTAGATAATTTTATAGGTGGCAAGAGCTGTGTATATGCCAGATGATAGAGTAGTTCTAACCAATTTAGACTTTTTAGTGCTAACAGTGATGGGCTCTAAAAGGTGTTTTTGCTGCAAATTTATGCTTTGTACACACACACACACACACACACACACACACACACACACACACACACACACACATATATAAAATGTCACACAGTGACCTCCACTCAAATTTCCCAAAATATTCCAGCCATAATTTCCACCCATAAGACTTAATTCCAGTAATATTGTTTTCTTGTTACTTAAAATCAGTAAAAATAATTTTGTTTTAAAGATTTAGTTAAAACTATGGCTATGGCCAAAGAACTAGATGAACTTGGGGCACTTCTGAGATGAATATTTAAGTGAGAAACCACAGTCTTATCTAGTCTGACATATGAATACAAATATTTTCTAAAGTTTTCTTTAGATTTTTCTTATCATATGTTGCCCATCCATAATTCTATTAGTCATTATAAGTTGTGTAGTCCTGTGGCAAAGCATTCTCATGTTCAGCTTATAATAACATTTCTCTGTGCAGAGAAAAAAAGCCCAAATGTTTATTTTTTTACCTAGGTCATTTTTGCTCCTATGCCTGCTGATAACTATCACCCAGCTCTAATCAGGTTCAGGCCATTCTAGCCTCCATATGAAGGCTCATGCCTGAGTACTGTATGGTACAAGAGTTCTCAAAGGAAATCATTATACAGGCAGCCATGTGAGTTGATTGTGCCTTCACCCGAATCCCAGCAACTGTGGAAGATGTCTATAGTCCTAACATCACCACCTGGACATGGGGATGAGCTACCCTCCTCTCACTTAGACACATTTATGCATTTCTCCTAATCTGTGATATGTTTGCAAACTCACTATTGAAAGTAACCCCCAACTGGTGGCTTGGTTATCTGAATGCCCTCCCCCTGGAATAGTCTTTGCAATGCTGATGTCTGTCTATAGTATTGCAGCACTTTGTACCATGATGTGCCACTTTCTGGTCCCTAAAAATGGCATGCCTTTCTCCCACCACCAGTATCATCAAGTGCCTGAGCTTGCAATCAAACTCTGTTTGCCAGTGAAGTAGTCAGAGCTGTGTCCCTTTTTCCATGGCAGTGGCCTATGTACAGGAAGTGTTTTAGACACTAAACAAATATAAGGAGATAGTAAAAGATGAATAAGAATGAAAGGAGACTGCATATTGGAATTTGGTGGTCATAAGGAAAATATTTATCACATTTTCAAATCAATGAACTAAGTGGGAAGCTAAAGTGACGACTAAAGCAATGTGATATTTCTAAAACTAGAGATGATAAGTTACAGTAATATAAGTGGTTACATAGGACATGTGAAGAAAACACTATGACAGAATATAAGTAAGGTTTGTATGGAAAGGAAATGTAATGAAATTTATAAAAGATGTAGTGTAAGTGTTACAGAATGATGATAATCAAAAAATACATAAAATGAGAGTACAAGGAATGATAAAAAACACTAGTGCTATGCAAAGATAATGTGTCTAAGCACTTACATATAGCTGAAATTATAATCAAATGAACAAATGTCAAGGAAGAGTTGTGCAACTTTTTCAATATATGCAATATATTCTCTTTTGTAATTTAACAACACTAAAGCAGCATGCTACAATAAAAAGCAAGTATTGTGAAAAGAAGATGTTATTAATTTAAATCAAATTAACACTAAGTAGGTTTAGAGAGCAGTAAGCAAATGTGTTTCATTCTTCTTAAACCTAATGGAAAATAGAATATTTATTTTAAGAGCATTTGCTTGAGAAAGAATGGGAAATGGTACTATACTATGCTGTAATATTTTCATCATATTTAATAAAGCTTAATTATTTTATATGAAATGCTAGTGAGAGAACTGTCAAGTGCTCAATAATGTTTTATTGTTATGTATCAGGGTTATGCTTAATGAATAAGTATCTTAATAAACTGAAGGTGAAGCTGAACTCAGTATCCTTTAATGCAAGATAGATGTTTTCTGTGAATAAATGAAACAAAAATTCAGTTTAGAATGAAGCACTGTTACACAAATGACCCTTCTCAAATTATAGTGAACTGTAATCTAAATATATTAATTAATATGTTGCTTGCCACAGTCGTGAATTTGGGAGTTGACAAGGTAACCCATATTCATACTGAGAGTATAGTAAGACAGAACCGATAGCTTTTATCTAGATTGGAAAAATGCATCATAGAAAAAAAAGGCTGTGGAGTAAATATGCAACAGACACATCAACCTGTGTACAATAGCTATCCAATTCACACTAGTTAAACTGAAACAGAGACCCCTTGAAATGTATATAATATAATATGTTATACATATTTTTATTAAACCACACATGAAGGTGAGAACACTGTGACTGAGAAAAGTTTAATAGCACTCTAGCTTAAGAATTAGTAAATGGTTGTCTATAAGTAGACTAGCATCTTCTTAAGAACCCTAGTTAACATGTATACAACCTGATAAACAATTCAGCTAATGCACTAATGCAATCATTTAAGGATATATAGAAAGAGATCAAGACATACATCTTCATTTAGGCAACAAGCGTACCACAAAGACCAGCTAGGATAAGGGACTGCAAGCTGATGAGTTTTTTTTTTCCCACAAAAAATATAATATGTATCTGCTTTTATATTGATAATTAACTGTCTACAAGAAATCCAGTCCCATATCTGTGAAAGTAATTTTGCAGCAATTTTTGGTTCATCCTGGAAATTCTTCCATCATGAGAAATGAAGCAGAGATCTTCCTTATAAACAAGCTTTTTCAGGAGTTTGAGCAGAGTTAGGAGAATGACTATGGACTTGTAAACAGCTGGTCTATTTGTTCTATAAACTTTACAAGGGACAGAGCTATTGCACAATCCCAACAAATGGGAGTAATACTTTTATTTGGAGAAGTCCAGCAGGAAGATGCCATTTAAATGAAAGCATGTTGAAGTGAGTAATTAGAAAAATGACCTTTATCACAAACAAGAGAGAAAAGAAGTTGCCTGACATTAGATGGAATAATCTTAAAAGGGAAATAATTACCTGTCTGAGTGATGGACAAAAGAATTAGTAAAGTTAAGTCAATCCAACGAAAAGAGCTATTAATGTAATCACCCTACATAATACATTTTCTTCTTCAGCTTGATCTATGCACTTGCAATGAAGTAGCATGAATGGGAGGTGCCATCTATAATTATGTCATTTCAGTGTACAACCAAGTTTCACATGGGTTTTTCAATGGCTTGACACAGGTGTTGGTTGAATTTTAGTTTGTCATCAGCTAGGGCTCCCAATAGTTTGATTTTAGTGACAGTTTCAGTTGTGATATTGTTAGCTTTGAAAATGTGGAAAGCAGATTTTTGATCTGTGTAATGTTTGGGTTTGAATAACATTAGTTTGGTTTTATTTAGGTTTAACAATATGCTAGAATTACATAGCCAGGATTCTAGAGCTAAAATTAGAGTTGGGTGATTTCTTGTAGTCTGGGGTGTTTAGAGGCAATGCAGATAAGAGTCAAATGTTCTGCATATTGAACAATATTGGTAAGTTGAGTTACAGTGTGGACTTTATTTGTGAATACATTAAATAACAGTGGGCCCAGTATTGACCCTTGTGAGACTCCAAAAGAGACTGTAGGTAGTTTAAAAAGCATAATTGTTGCCATTTAGCTGCTTGTTGTCATACAGCTAATTAGCTGTAGAACCAAGAAGCTGCTGACTCATGGTTTCCGAGGAGAGAGAATTCTATTAGCCCTGTTTGATATGAAACCATGTCAAAGACTTTAGACAAATTAATAAACAGGGGTGAATTTAGACTGCCATTATTTTTGACTAATGTTGTTGGTGAAGCTAAGAAAGCTATTGAAATACTGTGGCTGGGACAAAAGCTGTGTTGAATTTTGGATAGAAGGCTGTTATTAGTAAGGTGGTTAATGAGCTGGATAGGAATATAATTTTCAAGGATTTTTGATAATTGTTATAGGATAGCAATAGGTCAGCAGTTACCACCTTTGTGCAGTGGGATAATATCTGATGTTTTTCACATGGCAGGTAAATAGTTTTCAGTTATAGAATGATTAATTAATATGGAAATGAGGAAGGCCAACGCATCTGCTGCCAATTTTAAATATTCAGCTGGGAGGTTATCAGCTGCTAATGTTGTTGGTTTAAGTTTAAGTAATAATTTTGTAATAGTGGAAATTTGAACAGTTTGGAATGGTATTGCCCAATGAGTCAGGAGTGTAGGGGTATTTGTAGTGTCTTTAACTAAAAAGAGAATAGTGTTTATAAAATAGCAGTTGAATTCTGTTGCAGTGTTGAGGGTGTTGTTATTGGCTGAGGGAATGGAAGACTGGCCAGGCTGGAGTATTTTCTTATGGATAATCAAAAAGTTTGATATTATTTGTTGGAGGTTTAAACTGTTGGACTGCTTCTCCTTCTTAATTTCTAAGTTGTCTGAAAGTTTGAAGGGCTATTTGTATTTTATTAATAGACCTTAATTGCCATGCGTTATCTCTGTTTTCTTTTTTGAGCCATGATGCTGGAGTGGATTCTACTGTTTTTGTTCATACTGGTGTCATTTCTTTGAGGAGATTTAGGAAAGTATTGTTAAAGTAAGAGACTACATCATCTAATTGTAGTGTTGTTAGAATTTTCTAATTACAGAGGTATAGAGATGACATAAAACTACCTTTACTAAATTTAGTTAAATTATATACCTAATTGCATATTACTTGTTTCTCTAAGTTATGTCATTGTCTGATTGCATATGTTGGCAGATGATCAATAATGCAGCCCAAAGAGTTTATAGTATTGATCTTACTGATAAGATTCAAGTCCAGTGTAGCTTGTTTATTGCTTATTTTATATGTTCTTGTGGTACAGATGATTAGTTTGGAGAATCCAAATAAATGTAATGAACTTGAAGGGGTGACAGTATTACAAGACTGAAAGTCAATATTTATGTCATCAATAATTATGGTGTCTTGGTTTATGTTCTGGTATAATAAGTGTAAAATATTTTCAAAACTTTTTAGATTGTTACCTGGAGTAATATATATGCTGTGGTCTTTCTGTTGTAAAGTTTGAGATAAGAGGTGATTTCAGCATTCTGAATATTGGTATTTGGTTGGGATGAATAATTACTTCTAAATTATTTTTGCATATTATAGCTTTTTGGCCTCCATACTTCTTTTGTTCTATTTAATCTGAGTATATTGACTCCAATAGGCAATATTTCATTTTCTTTTATTTCTGATTTTAACCAGGTTTCTGTGGTAATTGATGTATCAGGGGAGTGAAATGCTAGGCATGCATGAAATTCCTGAAGTTTATTTCAAATACTTCTGAGATTCATATTAAGAAATGAAATGTTGGAGCATTTGGTGAAGAGGGTTGAAATAATGGAGGGATCTGTTGTCAAGGTCAATGGTGTGTCTTGCTGTTTCAAGTGGGACCTGGGTTAGGGTGTATGTTGCCACTGAGTGTAGATTTATTTCTTAAAAGTTGGAGGGACTAGAAACCTTTAGCTTTGTTTTTCATGTTATGGACAGTTTTATTATTGTTGTTTTATTCTTTAAGTACCTGTATTTGAAATATTGTATATAAATTGACAAGTACAATTCAAAGAAAATAATGATTGTTTTATATTTATGTTAAATGTGAGTGTGTGTGAATTGGTTGCTGTGATTGTGTTTGATATTAACAGCATTTGGTAAGTTGTTATTTGTGGTAGATGGGTCAGGAGTCACAGAAATGTTATATGGACATACGGCGTTTTTACAAGGGGAAGAGTGAAAGTCAGATTAAGAGAAAGGTATTAACTGTTAGAATAGAGATGATCTAAGTAGCTGCAAGTGTTTTAGAGAAATATTGTAGAAGAATTGGGTGAAATAATTGCTAGAGGTCATATATGTTTATTAAGGGATGTTATACAGAATATGTTAGATGAAAGTGGATTTTAGGTAAGAGAGTAGGATAGGTAGTTGTGAAATTACTGTGTTTAAAAATAAGAACTAAAAGGAGGAATTGATTCAGCACAAAAATGTATGACTGAAGCTGTGAATTGATTTATTTTGGCACAGGAATCTTAATTTTTAAAGATTTGTTTTTAATGCTTGTATAACATCCTAGTGGTTTTTGCAGCTAGTTCAATCCTCAATAAGGTTTTGGTGGACAAAATATTACACAGCTACTTCCAGGTCTTCTTTTGTGGTTGGCAGCATTTTGTCTCTGGTTACCAATCTTCATTTTTGCTTTATGTGGACTCTTGTTAAAAGTATCCAGAAGAACTGTAGTTTTCTACTAAGAAAACTGAAGAAGTTGAAAAGCTACAGAAATTTACCCATATTACTTCCCACCACCCTCAGTCAGGTAGAGAGATGAAAATGATGACTAATACCATTACGATCCTAAGAGCATGTGATTATTCTGGTGAGGCAGAATATTATTTTATGTATATATATATAAATAGGCCCCCTGTGTTTTGTTGATGATACATAACTACAAAATGTCAAAACCAAGTTATGCAGGGACAGAACCCCCGTGCCCCCTATTTGGAGGTTACCCCCACCCTCCTGCTAATTATATATACCAACTCCAGGTTTGCATAACAGTGGGGAATGCACAAATTCCATTTCCAACATTTTGTGATGCCCGAAGGCAGGAAGAGAGGAGGAGGGTTAGGGGTGTAGTACTGAGGGTAGGAACTTTGAATGTTGGCAGTATGACTGGTATAGGGAGAGAGCTAGCTGATATGATGGAGAGAAGGATGGTTGATATATTGTGCGTGCAAGAGACCAGATGGAAGGGAAATAAGGCCAAGTGTATAGGAGGCGGGTTCAAATTGTTCTATCATGGTGTGGATGGCAGAAGAAATGGGGTAGGGGTTATCCTAACGGAACAGTATTCCAAGAGTGTTTTGGAGGTGAAGAGAGTGTCTGATAGAGTGATGTTTATGAAGCTTGAAATTGATGGTGTAATGATGAATGTTGTTAGTGCATATGCTCCACAAGTTGGGTGTGCGATGGATGAGAAAGAAAAATTTTGGAGTGAGTTGCATGAAGTGGTGGTGAGTGTACCCAAGGGTGAGAGACTAGTGATTGGAGCAGACTTCAATGGGCATGTTGTTGAAGTGAACAGAGGGGATGAGGAAGTGATGGGTAGGTATGGTGTTAAGGAGAGGAATGCAGAAGGTCAGATGATTGTGGATTTTGCGAAAAGGATGGACATGGCTGTGGTGAATACGTATTTTAAGAAGAGGGAGGAGCATAGGGTGACGTACAAGAGTGGAGGAAGATGCATACAGGTGGATTATATCCTATGTAGGAGGGCCAGTCTGAAGGAGATTGGAGATTGTAAACTGGTGACTGGGAAAGTGTAGTTAAGCAGCATAGAATGGTGGTCTGCAGGATGATGTTGGTGATCAAGAAGTGGAGGAGGAGTGTGAAAGCAGTGCCAAGGATTAAATGGTGGAAGTTAAAAAAGGGTGATTGTGAGGTGGAGTTCAGGAAAGAGTTAAGACAGGCACTGGGAGGCAATGAAGAGTTACCGAATAGCTGGGTAACTACAGCAGAGCTAGTAAGGGAGACTGCTAGGAAGGTGCTTGGTGTGACATCTGGACAGAAGAAGGAGGACAAGGAGACATGGTGGTGGAATGAGGAAGTACAGGAGAGTATACAGAAGAAGAGGCTGGCGAAGAAGAAGTGGGATTGTCAAAGAGATGAAGAAAGTAGACATGAGTATAAGGAGATGAGGTGCATGGCAAAGAGAGAGGTGGCGAAGGCTAAGGATAAGGCATATAGAGAGTTGTATGAGAGATTGGACACTAAAGAGGGAGAAAAGGACCTATACTGATTGGCTAGACAGAGGGACAGAGCTGGGAAAGATGTGCAGCAGGTAAAGGTGATAAAGGACAATGAGAGAAATGTACTCACAAGTGAGGAGAGTATGTTGAGTAGATGGAAAGAGTACTTTGAAGGGCTGATGAATGAAGAAAATGAGAGAGAGAGAAGGTTGGATGATGTGAGGATAGTGAATCAGGAAGTGAAGCAGATTAGCAAGGAGGAAGTTAAGGACAGCTATGAAGAGGATGAAGAATGGAAAGGCTGTTGGTCCAGATGACATACCAGTGGAAGCATGGAGGTGCTTAGGAGAAATGGCAGTGGAATTTTTAACCAGATTGTTTAATGAAATTTTGGAAAGTCAGAGGATGCCTGAGGAGTGGAGAAAAAAGTGTTTTGGTACCTATCTTTAAGAATAAGGGTGATGTGCAGAGTTGCAGTAATTACAGAGGGATAAAACTGATCAGTCACTGCTTGAAGTTATGGGAAAGAGTAGTGGAAGCTAGGTTAAGAAGGGAGGGGATGATTAGTGATCAGCAGTATGGTTTCATGCCAGGAAAGAGCACTACAGATGCAATATTTGCTCTGAGAGTGTTGTTGGAGAAATACAGAGAAGGTCAGAAGGAGTTGCATTGTGTCTTTGTGGACTTAGAGAAAGCATATGACAGGGTGCCTAGAGAGGAGCTGTGGTATTGTATGAGGAAGTCGGGAGTGGCAGAGAAGTATGTAAGAGTGGTACAGGATATGTACGAGGGTAGAGTGACATTGGTGAGGACTGCAGTGGGAGTGACAGATACGTTTAAGGTGGAGGTGGGATTACATCAAGGATCAGCTCTGAGCCCTTTCTTATTTGCAGTGGTGATGGACAGGTTGACAGATGAGATTAGACAGGAGGCCCCGTGGACTATGATGTTTGCAGATGACATTGTGATATGTAGTGAGAGTAGGGACCAGGTTGAGGAGACCCTGGAGAGGTGGAGATATGCTTTAGAGAGGAGAGGAATGAAGGTCAGCAGGGCTAAAACAGAATATATGTGTGTAAATGAGAGGGAGGGTAGAGGAATGGTAAGGATGCAGGGAGTAGAGCTGGTAAAGCTGGATGAGTTTAAGTACTTGGGATCAACAGTTCAGACTAATGGTGAGTGTGGAACAGAGGTGAAGAAGAGAGTACAGGCAGGGTGGAATGGGTGGAGAAGAGTGTCATGAGTGATTTGTGACAGACGGGTACCAATAAGAGTGAAAGGGAAGGTCTACAAGAGGGTAGTGAGACCAGCTATGTTATATGGATTGGAGACGGTAGCATTGTCGAAAAGGCAGGATTCAGACTTGGATGTGGCAGAGTTAAAGATGTTAAGATTTGCACTGGGTGTGACTAGGATGGACAGGATTAGGAATCAGTATATTAGAGGGTTAGCTCAGGTTGGACAGTTAGGAGACTAAGCAAGAGAGGCGAGATTGCGTTGGTTTGGACATGTTCTGAGTAGGGATGCTGGGTATATTGGGAAAAGGGTGCTAAGGATGGAGCTGCCAGGTAAGAGGAGAAGAGGAAGGCCTGAGATGAGTTTGATGGATGTGGTGAGAGAGGGCATGCAGGCAGTTGGTGTGAAAGAGTATGATGCAGAGGACAGGAAGAAATGGAAACAGATGATCCGCTGTGGCGACCCCTAATGGGAAAAGCCGAAAGAAGATGATGATATATACATATATATATATATATATATATATATATATATATATATATATATATATATATATATATATATATATATATATATATAAGGATCAAAGGAGCAAAAGACACCTTCATAAACATCTAACCTTGCAAACATGGCAATAATTATTTTAAATGGTTCATGGCTGTCATACACTTGCTAAAGTTTACTGATGTATCTTAGGTTATAACTCCCAGAGCTGAATCAAGACCAGAGAGTCCTTAAAAGAATCACCTTAAGGTTCAGATTTGAACACTGCTTTTCTAAGTGGTTATAGCCAGACCAATGACTGTTCTGACTTATCGAGTGTCTATATTCCCATGCTGGTCACCTATTAAAGAAGCAGTTCAGATATATAAACTGCACATTGTTTTTAAAATGATTAATTCTGCTGAAATTATTGCTTTGTATGTACAAATGATACATATAGAATTATAGTAGTACAGCACCTAAACAATGTTCATAAGTGTATAAAGTAACTGTTACGGAAAATTTTAGCTTCAGAAAAAGGGACGTGTGATGTACTATGTAAATAGCGTGAGATATATTTAAGACATCAGCTAGTTGGGTGTAAGTCACAAACCACTCGGGTGAATTAATAATAAACTGCTGAAGTGCCTATAAATATAACCAGCTATTTTGAACTGTATGTGTTTAATATCTCCAAGCAGAACTCACAGTGTTGTAGATGGCAGGATGCAATGCCATAACTATGTCATTGGTGCCCTGGAGGAGGAGAAAAAAACACATTCCTAAGCAAATGAACACATTCACTTCATTTATTTAAACAGATGCAATAGCAGCCAAGTCTTCTTAAATTATTCTTGTTACTATAATCATACCAATTTGGCAACTCAGTTGCTAACTTCTGCCCCTGGCAATTGTCCCCTTCACCCCACCCAAACATAATTAGTGGCAGGATGACGTAACCTAATTTTCTTTGTATCTGATGGTCTTTGCTTATTGAAAAGCATCCCAATAAGCTTTCATCTTGCTGATTTGCATCAGTCATACATATCCATGGTAACCTGGTAGCATGAAAAGTGCATGTTCATAAGCTACAATGGCAATATGTGGTATATCACATATAGAAGTGGCTTACTAACAGCAAGTCATGCAAATAGTAGATTCACCAGATACAAATAACGTAGCATGGAAATAAGAGGCTGACAGCAAGTGAAACATCATATGCAATTAGGGCCTAATCCACCACCAGCCAGTTACAACTAGGATTAAACGATGTATAACATGAAATTTACTGAAACCAGTAGTATAGCTGGAGTAAGCAAAGTGATAGGATGGTAAATAGCTAACTAAGGTTATGTGACTAGATAAGCAAAAACAGAGGCAGTGTTGTGATACTTTATTTCTAGCCATCACAGTTTGCACATTGCCCATTGTTTGCAATTGAAAC
Organism: Protopterus annectens; assembly: GCF_019279795.1. Classification (NCBI taxonomy): domain Eukaryota; kingdom Metazoa; phylum Chordata; order Ceratodontiformes; family Protopteridae; genus Protopterus; species Protopterus annectens. The sequence continues at coordinate 933,386,845 of NC_056739.1, forward strand.
ACCAGGTAAATGTAATAATTTATACAGGTAAAATGGAAATACCTCAACAATGAAAATAAAATATTCATTGTAAGGAGGCAGAGTTCATTGAAAATATTCAGGTATATCACTACTAAATATATCATTCATCATTGTACAGCTATTATAAATGAAAAAGAATTGCATTACAGTTAGTTAAAAAAGGAACACAAATTTAATTCATATGCAGTAAAAAATTCAGCAATGTACATATTGTTCTCATGCATTTTTATAACATAGATGTAAATCTTATTCAAGTTCATGGGATAGGTGCAGAAAAATTGGAAGCAAAATTAAAGTCATTACAGTGCCTAATGTACAGAACTAATCGTGTCTTTGTTTGAAGGTTTCAGTCCTGTACAAGCCTGAGACATTGAAACATTATGTGAACAATTTAAGAAAAAAATGGACCAAGTTCTGCATTGTTTTGTGTATATAAGGAGAGTGTTTTTTTTTCTGTAAATACTTATATCTGGAAGACCCTGGCTTACCTTTGCAATCCTAGCCCTTTTTTAACACAACAAAAGAAATCTGTCTTAAAATCTGTTTATTTAGTCTAAATTCATCTTTAAGAATGACTAATGTTGCCACATAAAATGGTTTAACTAATGGCTAATAAAATTCCAAAGACTGATATAAACACTTAGAGATCAACATTTCACAACATACCTTGGGAAATTAAATTTTCTTTAGAATTTTCTAGATTCATATATGTAAGCAGACAATACAGCCAGCACACAAAGTCTAGCATAATTTAATTTAATACATTTTATTCTCATTAAGAAAGACTGTCAAAATTTACTCTAGCTGCATCTCTGCACAATCAAATATATCATACTAGTGTTATATTTCAACTTCTAACCAATGTTTACTAAGGATCACTTTCACTCTGATGTCAATTTAATATATTTCTTGTAGAGTCTGAAGTGCTGTTATTCTTTTTATACCATTCAGAAGGCAGATGCACAGAAATCTTAAAATGCTTCCAAACACAGACTGCAAAAATCGAAAGCTATTTGCAGTTAGATGCAAAAATTTACGTTAAGACCGGTGTTTTGAGAGTCAGCAGTCTATGATACTCTGAAGGATCATTTTAACAAAGTCAGTGTGATATGTTTGGTGCTAGATGCTATAAGTCAGGAAGACTGTCATGACATTCTACAAAAACAGATGCATTTGTATCACTCTTAGGTGAGCAGTGTTAATGCAGCAGCTTGACATATGACTTATTTTCAAACCAACTATTTTTCTTTACAGTCCATCTAATGACACCTACCACGCACATCTTGTATGCCATTTTTGAAGGATAACCTGGTACCAAGCATTCTGTAAATAGCTTATTGCCTTCAATGTTAGAAACTGAGATATGGGGGCAATTGGATTCATTGGTGACCTGGAGGTATATAATTCAACTCTCTTCACTTTTCCTAAGAGCAGAAACAGGTGTTTTTCATGTGCACTAGCTTCATAAACATAGATCACTGCACAATGTGGGATCATTCATCACAGTGTATACAAACACACATGCACACACACACACACACACACACACACACACACACACACACACACACACACACACACACACATATATATATATATATATATATACACACTACCAATAATAAACTGTATAAACATAAACTCACCAGCTGCATAATTTCATTCCTGAGAAAGCAAAAACATTGTAAACATACGTTGGATTGATGCAGGGGAACTTTATAAGGGCGTCTAATGCCATCTACAAACACACACACACACACACACACACACACACACACATATATATATATATATATATATATATATATATATATATATATATACACTACCAATAATAAACTGTATAAACATAAACTCACCAGCTGCATAATTTCATTCCTGAGAAAGCAAAAACATTGCAAACATATGTTGGATTGATGCAGGGGAACTTTATAAGGGTGTCTAATGCCATCTACCTTTTCATCATTTTTTTAACTGAGAAAGTTCCAGAGTTACAATTGACTGAATCTTTATTATATGCAGACCAAAGATTGGCTCTATATACATGCATTAAATTGGTGGAGCATGAGAGCATGTACAAACACAAGCAGAGTAATACATTTGTGCACACACTTTTATAAAGAAATGTAAAGTACTTTATATTTCAAATAAACTCAGCCATGTGATTCTATAAAATCATTCCAATACAGGAATGATGTAGGATAAAGGTGGCGCTGTAAGCATATCTGTTCTGCCAGATTCTAAAACCATTATAATCCATTCTTTTTGTTCCAAAATACAACATACATCACAACCCTGCTGCTGCATAGTCCAAAATGTGATTTTTATTTTTTTGAGAGACAATCAGATGGAAACAGCTATTATATGTGGAAATTTAGACAATTAATGAACTATTCAGTGAATTTTGAGTAAACTGGATATTGTGTATGTGTAGCTATTAGTTTAAAACATGCCACATTGAATCAGTTTGTTAAATGCTACCATGATATGAATATAACATTTACTCTAATGGTAGCATATACCTTACGATCTTAGCCCTGCGAATAGGACACTTCATGCTAAGCTTCACTCGTGGGATAAATCTCTTAGCATCATGTCTCGATCACACATTAATCTGAATATGATCTGAGATCTGATGTACTAAGAAAGCACTATTTTGTATTAAAGACTGAACTCTTCATTCAAGGGAGCAAAATAATGTGTATTAATGCTGGTCTTTGATGACAGTCATATGAGTGAACTGCACCGATGACATAGTTTAGTATATCCTTTTTGCTAATATATTTTGAAGGAAGGATGTTCATTGGAGTTCATTGGTGATTTGATAAAGCTGGCAGTAAAAAAAACAAACATTTTTTTAAATAAAAAGGTGTGGGAGCATTGTGTGGAGTGTGGCAAGAGGTATATAGATGATGTTTTGTGTCATGTAGGCCCTGAAAAAATATGTTGTTACATATGATATACATATTGTGTACAAACCATTGTTTTTATTGCTATCTTAACCATGCCATAAGGTAAGATAACACAAGTTAATGTTAATGACAACTCAAAGTAAAGTGAACTTGACAATGCAAACAGTATAAATATGGTGTATTACTCTATACTGCTTCTAAAGATGTTAACTATGTATGCATGTGTGTATATCATAAACAAATGGTAGTGCATTACTTAGTACTAACACAAAAGCCACAGTCTATGCAAATCAAATGAAAGGATACAAAAAAAAAATAATGACATATGTTTACCAAAAGTTACAGTATGATGAGCAGATATTCTCTGATGATTATCTGTTATTATCACCTAATGTTCAGCATCATCTGTCTTTCATATTGAAGGTGTTTTCTTTTTTCACCAGAATATTTGTATTGAAAATTAACATTCCTAAGTTGGAATTATTTATTTTTTTTTTTTGCTATCCCACCCGTCAGTACCATTTGGGCTTCTTTTGCACCACTAATCTAGCAATTATGTTTGGGACCTTGTGGTCTCTGGCCAATTAAGCTGCATACAGTGCCAACTTGGACAATAGGACTAAATTTTAAGACATTGTGGGAAAATGTTATATGTCAGTTCATGCTTAGAAATGCCTTTTTTACTACTGATAATGATGCACCTGTATATGATAGTGCCTTTACTTTACCTATTTTTGTGTATGTCTATTATTTGTTCTGATTAATGTGTTGGTGAGAAATATGCCCAAAGCATTATTGGTGAAATTGTAGGCTTGCATTCAGTTTACTGTCTCAGGCCATGTTACATATTTGCACAATGCAGTCGTATAAGCCATTACATGAAGCATATCAGATTCTTAGCATGACTGGTGGAATGACATTTTTCTTAGAAGCATATATACCCCTTTGGGAGTCTCCAAAACCACAGTAGGAAGATGGCTATGTTATGTGGACTCAATGGGAAGACAAAGGCATAAGGAATGTATTACATCTTCTCCAGTTTGCTACTCCCATTTGACTTTCATATGCTTTGATGGGTTGAAGGAAACATTTTGCCCTAGAATAATTTTTATATATATTTAAAAAAGATGCATTCTGTCATATGATAACCCTTGGAAGATCTTGTAAAATTACACAGTTTTGATTTTGTATTAGATAAAACACCCTATGTTGTTAGGGTAGAGAGTGCCCTATGTTGTTAGGGTAGAGAGCAGATGGTAACAGCGAGGCCTCTTTATGATTTAATTACCATAACAAAGGAGCATGTTTCAAGGATATAAAGGAAATTTAATAATTTGTACAACATTGTTTGTAGTTGTAATAGTACAGAAGCAATGGGCATAGTCCTAAAGACTCTACACAATGCAGCTGTCTTTAAAAAATTAGAAAACATTTCTGTTTCATGGATATTGGACCTCAATAGACATTGTCAAACACAAATGCAGATCATCAGCAGAATGTAAGAACTATTACTGTTTGTATGCTGGTTTAAAGTATTAAACTGGAACTGCCTTTTTTGTAGGAACTGATCTCTGTTTTGGCAGAAGTGTGGGTGATGCTACAACTCATACTTTTAACTTTCATCATAAGCAAAAAGTGTTGACTGCATAGCTAACTGCCGATGGAAGCCTATGTATTGCTGGTCGCAAACGACATTATCAAAGCTGCACTTACCGGGCATTTAGGAATTGCATCAAATTTTTGCCACTTTTTGCCTCCACTGCCTGCCAGTCATTGTCCCCCTTCCAGTTAATCAGCTCATTCATCTCCAACCCCCCAAATCATCACTACATTACTCCAAATATAGTGGGATAACTTTCAAAATTTATTCGGACACATAACTACTTTAACTTTAATGGAAACCATTATATTCAGATTATGGGCACTGCACCAGAATGGCTCCACTGCATGCAGACGTCTTCATGGCTAAACAAGAAGAGGATTTACTATAGTACTGCACACAATGACAGCTTGCATGTTTCAATTTTATTGATGGCTTATTTGTAATTGGGACACTAGACACTGACTCCCCCAATAAATTCCTCCAAGGACTCAGCAGAAGAATTTACTCATCAATTTATCTTTCCTTTGGGTACTCAACTTTGAGTGTGACCTTCCTTTATAGTAAGGTTATTATATATACTGGTAAACTACAGGCCTATACCTGCAGGAAACAAAATGATAGATGTATCTGCACAGAATAAGTACCGATCCCAGTTACACAAAGAAATCAATTATCTACAGTCAAGCACTTTGATACCACAGTATTTGCTCTAGTGAGGCAGAAAGAGGAATACAGTTGACATAAATGAAAGAAGCTATGCTTGCTAAAGGTTAGTCTTCCAAGGACCTTGCCAGGGCAATCGATAGAGTAATATAGAAACCATGAAAACAGCTGCTTTAATTAAAAGGAGAGGAACCCACTGACAGAATTCCACTAGTGACAACATTTCATCCAGAGCTTAAAAGAAATTCTACAAAATGGTAAGGGGCCAGCAATCAATGTTCACTGAGGATTATAAGTTGGGAGACATTATTCAAGTACTACCACTGCGGCCATTTAGACAACCAGTAAATCTAAAGAATCTTCTTGTCTGAAGCACACTTAAACCAGAAGATAACATGTTCCAACACAGCAATTTCACAGAACAGAAGTTTCAAGGTACAGAATTCATTTACATTCAGAGATGGATCCAGCACTAGGCAACCAAGGTAGCTGCCTAGGGCCCCCTGGCCGTGGGGCTGCCACAAACATGCCTTCTTCTTTTAGGAATGCACTTGGCATGTGTTTAACTTCTTCTTTAAAGACGCACCCACATTTAAATTGGAACCAAGCAGAGTGCACAGTTTTTGAAACAAGCACCGTGATTTTCCAGACAAATGTTTTGAAACAAGCAGCATTTTATGGACCAACATGCTATAGGAGAAGCAATGTAAGGTGTGTGTGTGTGTTTGTGTGTGTGTGTGTGTTTGTAAAATGCCATAGTTAAGGTGGCTGGTTTGCTAATTTAACCAGGCTCAAACCCAAAGCCGGTAATTTAGTTACAGGTGACAAGAGCCTGAATCCTCTACACCAATTACTGGACTATTAGTTTCAGTGCATTTTCAAGGAATTGTGAGCTTTAATACATTTTCAAGGAATTGTGAGCTTCAAGGACAGAGAAGTTTGTTGTTGTTCATAGGTGTACTAGGCTAATGGCTCTGGAGCCTTTACAAACCTAGCCCATAAAAGTGCCCTGGCATCATGCCACCCAATGTTAGTTCACAGTGCCTCTATCAAGTAGAGCTACTGGAGTGATCCCCGGGGTGAACTTTCTATTTCCCATCCACTCATCAAGATTTCTCTTGAAGAGGGCCAGTGAGGTGCTCTGCTTGACATGTATGGAAAGTCTGTTCCAGATATGGGCAGTCTCTGGGTTATGAACCTGTCCCTCCAGCATGTTCTGTTGATTGTGGTAATGAGGCTGAGGTCTCTGGAGCATGTGGTGTGGATGGATTGCAATTTCTTTAGGTGTAGCATTTCTAACAGAGCTGGGTCAGACATGGCTTTATAAGTCAAGCAGAGATCACCTCTTAGTAGACGATATGAGACAGAGAATAGCTGGAGTTTTTTGAGTCTGTCCATATAGGACATGTGTTTAAGGCCTAGGATCCTCTTTGTGAGGTACTTTTGTGGCCTTTCCAGCTGTTGCATGTGTCTAGTGAGGTACATGCCAAATGGGGCATTATACTCGATGACTGGCCTAATGAGGGAAGAGTAGAGAGAGAGAGGATGACCTCTTTCTTCCTGGATGCAAAACACTTGGTAAGGAGATGTATCACACAGAAGGACTTTCTGACCACAGGGGCAATGTGGTAATCGAAGGAGAGGATGCTGTCAACCTATGTCCACAGATCTCTTATAACTCCTTCTGTGTTCAGTGGGCTCCCATTGATGTGGTAATTAGTGGGAACTGAGTTTTTCCCAAAGGAGATGATGACAGATTTTTTGGCATTAAGCTTAAGGCCATGGTTTCAACACCAGTCATTGATTTCAGTGAGGCCTTTCTGTAGGATGTCTATATCACTTGGGGAGTTAATAATGGCTACCAGCTTGCATTTGTCTGTGAACTTGGTCTGCCAGAATCACTCCATGTTGGCCTGAACTTCTGAGAAGTACATGCCAAACAGGAGAGGACCCAGGAATGATCCCTGTGGGAATTCACTCATAAATGGTCAGTAGACTGACTTGGAGTCTGCTACTTTTACACTGTGGGTTCTATCTGTGAGCCATTTTGCAACCCAGCTAGTGATATAGGGGTTGATGCCTAGCTTGGTGAGTTTCTCACCATGCTAAGTCTGTTTTCAATGTGCAACTGTTTTGTTTATCAAATGATCATTACTCTTTGGGCTAGAAAATTTGAAAGCAATATTAGCACAGCAGGCAGCATTCTTGCCTTTGATGCAAAAGACTGTGGGTTTTACTCCCACATCATGTAGATGGATTGCTGATACTGTGTTGTACTTCAATGGTGGGGTAGGGTGAGGTGCTGTAGTCCTGTGCATGTCCTCTTTTGGATGAGATGCCTTGTAAGTATGAACCTGTTGCTGATATAGGTTCATAGATTATAGGTTCATAGATTAATACTAGGCTAACTGCCCTTGTGAGCCATTTCAAGCCTAGCCAATTACCCCATGTGAAACTTTGTGTCTGTAAGGCAAACACCTTAACCATTATGCCAACCTTCCTGTGGGACTTCACTCCTGACTGATCAGTAGACTGACTTGGAGTCTGCTACTTTCACACTGTGGGTTCTAAACTAGAAACTAATATATGCCATCCATTCCCTATTGCAATATCAGCAGCTTATTAATTTTTGTGTTATGTAGCATACGGACAATGTATTTGTCAAGAGCAGCAGAACTTTGTAGAGGAAACACTGAAATATAAAGTTGTTTGCTAGTAGAAACATTTACATTAGTTACAGCTCTCTTTAATGTAGAATTATTCAGATTACTTTTACTTCTGCAGAGATTGTGTATATTGACTGACATAGGTGGATTGTAATGACAGAAGTCTGATGGGCCTTTTACAGTTGAAATTTTTGAAATTTGCAGTTTTGTCTTTATTGGTTCATAATTTTTGTTTCATTGTTTACTGGAAAAAAGTTCAAAACTACAAATTTACAAAACTCTCTAACAAGTAGTGCTATATTATACAAATAATATAATTTAATACAATCAGGAAGATGAATCAAGTAGCACATGCATGTGTGGATGATCCTAAATGTGTTCAAGTGGCAAACAGGCCAAAGGTAAACTTAAGCCACTGTTGCCAAGATGCATTTTCATTAATTGTGGGTTTTATTGCCATTTCCATGAATGTGAGTTTTAAGTGCAGAGAAGTTTACTGTTAATGCATAGTCTGTTTTTATTGTGAGACTATATTATTTTGTTTAGCAAACATCTAACTGTGTTTATGCTATAAAATTTGAAATAAAAGTTTTAAACTAAATCCAAATATCTGTAATCATTGTCGAAGTAAAGAAGAAACTAGTATATGCACTAACTGGTTTGAGCAGAGTTTATGGTAACTGGGGAGAAATAGCCAAGTAATGGGACACTGGATTGGCTGTGGGTGTGGGGCTGCTGGAGTCGGCCAATCCATTACCTTGCCTAGGGCACCATTTAACCATGATCCAGCTCTGTTTACATGTTCTTCTAAAAATGTGATTTATCTAATTCAATGAGGTTTATCTATTCAAATGCAGAAATGTCCAGGGGCATTTTATATAGGAGATGTCAACCACTCCAATGTGGAATGAATACCTATATATACTTACAAACAAAATGATTGATAAGCACATGACAGCACATGTTTCCCATTCTGATCATTCTGTATCAGATGTGACAGACAAGGTTCTTTCAAGGTAATTTCTGTACACCTCTGGAAAGAAGAACAACAGAGATTAAGCTAATTCAGTTGTTTAAGATTACAGTCAATGGTCTTGACCTGGATGTTGGTTTTTAAGACACACAGTAGTATTTAAGAATATTTCACTCTGATGTAGAATGGTGTACTGAAGTGCAACAAATATTTATTTTTCTGTATTGCATACTTTTGTGATGAATTTACCCAGACTCCAAACTGCTGGCCACTTCAAAATGTTAACAGTAACTCTTAAGTTGACTGGATCTATGTTTTGGCGTCTGTGCATAGCTACTTTGACATAAGGCAACATTCTACTTCTATTCAAAACAGTAGTAAACACAAACTTAGGAAGGCCTTGATTTTCATACAGTTATAAAAATATGACAATGCTGCTGTTCTTCAGAGGTATCTTTCAGAACATTAGAGTAACATAAAAGCACGGTTTCTTTTCTCTCTCTATAAACCACAGTCTGCGTAGTGGATTAACTGCACACAGCACCTATATATTCTAACTCTGTGACTTGTATTCATAGTCACTTGCATAAGTGAGATGGGGGATTGCTGATGCTTGCAAATGAGCATAGCAAAGGTGAGATTCATAGACGACATTTGCACTAATGTGGAAGGTCTTAAAATAATGAGATGGAAATAAGAAATATTGTAAGGTAATATGCTAATAAGACAGTTTTGCAATTCATAGTCTGACATTCCTGTGGTATGCACATCCATTATTAAAAGCAGTGCTTCTTCTTTGATATTGGAGTTGCAAACTGTGAACCTGTTTGTCCAAGTATACATAAGCCCTTTCATGACACATGCATGAATTATTTCTCCCAGCAACCCCTTTATTAGTTTGTAAGTATGCACAAGCACTAAAATGACACAGAAATTATTCTGTCCAACAATAACTTCAGAAGTCTGACCATGTATATAAAAGCACTTCCCTAATACATACATGAATTATTTCCCAGCAGCCCTTTCAGTAACATTTCCTAGTATGCACAAGCACTAAAAGGAAAAATTCGCACTAGCAACCACTTTGCTAACATGTACTACTATGCACAAGCACCAAAATGAAACATTTCCCCAAGTGACCGTTTCAACAATATGTGCAGGTATGCACAAACACTAAAGCGAACCATTTCCCCCAAGTGACCCATTCAGTAAAAATGTCCAGGGCCTTGTTGACAGTCTCAAATAAGTCAGCTAGGTTCAACAGGCTAGATCTGCCCTTGACGAATCTGAACTGGGTGCAATCAAGTGCTTGAAGATTACATATGTCCTTGTTTATGAGATCCATAATAATATGCTCCATGGCTTTAGAGATCAGACTTGTCAAGCTAATGGGGTGATAGCTTCCAGAGTCAGTAGTGGCACCACCTTTGTGCAAGGGGATGACAATGGCAGTTCTCCGCTCTGCTAGAATGAAGCCACTACTTAGGCTGTGGTTGAATAGGCTGCTCAATGGAGAAGCCAGTTCTTGCTAGAAATGATGCAGAATACATCCCAGGATACTATTAGGTCCCATGGAAGCTGTGTTCTTTGCCTTGGATAAGGCCTGTAACACTTGATCTATGGAGATGTGAGGTGCACAATAAATATTGGGGATATCAAAAGAGCCTTTGGGGGGACAGAGAGGTGAAGTTTGCACTGAATCTATCTGCTAGCAGGTTGGCTAAGTCAACAGGATCAGTGTAAGTGGTACTGTTAAGTACTAATTCGGAACAGACCTGGGCCTTGCCACGGAGGTTCCTGGTGTAATTGAAGAATACTTCATGGTTTCTCTTTCTTATGGAGGCTAATTTTGATTCATAATTTGCCTTGGAGGTTTTCACTAGTGATCTAATTTGCTTGTTGAGGCTAAGGAGGGCATTTTTTACAATTTGCAATTTGTTCCCTTTTACTGTTGGACAACAGTTTCTTCCTTTTGTTGTAAACCCTGTTGATAGAGGATGTCCACCAAACAGGTTTGTGTTTCCTTGAGAAGCAGGTTTTAGTTCTACTGGGTATGGCTGAGTCCATGCAGTTGTACAGATGCTTGTATATTGCATTGTCATACTGTTCAGCATAGTTGTCTGCATCCTCTGAAGGGGGGGGGGTTGGTGTTAGGGGGTACACTGATGGAGTCAGGTAGATCCAGGTAAGATGAGTGGGTGTCCTGAGTTATGGAGTGGGGTCTCTAGCTAGCTATAACTTGGATGGGTGTCTTGCCAGCTGTCAGTTGTACCTGGAGTAGTTCCAGTGTGTCATGCTGGCAAACCAGTCAGGAGGTGTGTCTGTCCTTAATGAAGATGGAGACACCACCACCCTTAGTCTTCCCAACCTCATTTTGTGGTTGAAATGTGTGGAATGAGGTATAGCCTGGTAAGGCAGGGGTGCGCTCCACAGTCCTGAACCAAGTTTCCATGACCACACAGATATCAGCATCTTTCAGTGCAAGGAGGGCCTCCAGTAAGTCCATTTTCAGGTTAAGGCTCCTAGCATTAAGCATTATGACCATCAATTTATTTTTTGACAGATCTTTTAAGTTACAAGGTTTTTCTTTGGCACATTGCCTAAAAAAGGCACAATGGGGGAGGTGAGAGCCTTGGCCAGGATCCGGAAACCCAGTGGTGACAGGTGAAGGCCATCTCTGGCAAAGCATCGAGGCCTGTCGACCATGTCATCCCAGGCAGACAGATACTGGATCCCCTTGGAATGACACCAGAAACTAAGCCAATTGTTAAAGTAAATCATTTTTGTTGGTATTGTGGTACCATTCTTGGTGAGGGTAGGATGCTGCTTAGGGCTAGTGTCATACCTGCATAGAACACATACTCTGAGAGTTCAATCATATCTCTCTTCATATAATCCAGGGAGGTACATCTCAAGTCATTCATACCAACATGTACAATGACAGAGTCGTACTTGTACTTGTTGTGCAGAGACTTAAGTACTTGCATGATGTGCTGGATTCTTGCACCAAACAGACAAATGACCGTGACTTTCTCCTTGTTGAGCCTGGTAAGGGGGGCATCGGTGTGTCTCACAATTGAGTCACCAATGACTACTGTGTTTGGTTTATTGTTATGTCTTGTGGGCTGTGATGGTTTATTGTTTTGCATTATGAGCTGTGTTTGTGAAACACTGTTGTGTTGTCTGCTGTGTGTGTGATGTGTTTGGTGTTGTGTGGAATGTTTATGAGTGTGTCTTTTAGGTCTCTGCTGTTTAGGTAAATTTTTATTGAGGACATTTGTATAGGGGTGTGTGTGTGTGTGTGTGTGTGTGTGTGTGTGTGTGTGTGTGCGCGCGTGTGTGTGTGTGCGTGCATGTGTGTGTTTTTGTGTGTGTGTGTGTGTTTGTGTGTGTGTGTGTGTGTGTGTGTGTGTGTGTGTGTGTGTGTGTGTGTGTGTGTGTGTGTGTGTGTGTGTGTGTGTGTGTGTGTGTGTGTGTGTGTGTGTGTGTGTGTTGTGCTTTGCTGTGTGATGTGAGTGGTGTGCTGTTTGTGCTGGCAATCTCTACTTTGTCAGGATTACAGACTGTGGCGGGAGAGAGCATGGACTCCAGGTTACTGATGTGCATGCATTTCTCACAGGTGGAAGAGTTACATACTAGGAGAAGAGGGTTGTCAGTAAAAATGAGGCAGTTGCTACACTGTCTCAGTATGCCCATGTTGACCAGGTTGTCAGGAGAAAGTGATGGGAATTGTCCAGACATAGTGGTTACGTATATAGCTATAAAACACCTTATGATTATTCCCAGCTGTACTTGTTAAGTTTCTCTCAAAAGAGCCCTTGGAGGATTTGGCAAGTTGTCTTATTTGCTTGTTGAAGCTGAGGAGGGTGCTTTTCCATTGTTGGAGCCTTTATTTTCTTGGACAGTAACTTTTTCCATTTATTGTAAAGTTTGTTGATGCTGGATGTCCACCATGGCACCTTGTTTTTTACTTGGGGCTCTGGATTTTATTCTTTCTGGTATGGTTGAGTTTATACACTTATACAAGTGATTGTACAGGGCTTTAGGGTATACTTTGGTGTAGTTACCACTTGCAGCTTGGGGGTGGGGCTTGGAATGCATTTATACCTTCACCTAGAAGGGTATAGTTTGCCTTGGTGAAGTTTTTTAGTCTGATATCACCCTTTGTGAGTTCTGCTGTTAGTGCCAGCTCTAAGGTGACTGATTTGTGCTCAGTTGTAACTAATGAGGGTCTGACAGTTGTGGCAGTGCATCATTTTGACATGTTGGTGAGAACCAGATCCAGAATGTTTGTTCCACTTGTAGGGGTATGGACAATTTTTTCCAGGGCATTTGAATTAACAAAGTAAAGGAGCTTTTACATTAATGAGTTAGGACTAGTGTAGGTTTCCCAGTTGAGGATGGGATGATTAAAATCTCCCATAACCAGTGTGTTTGGTAAAAAATTGGATTGTCTCCAGTTTGGTCAAGTAGGCTTCATGGGTGTCATGACTCATGGAGAGTGATCTTTAACTGGATATGACTTAAATGGGGGTCTTTCCCACCATAACCTGGACCTAGAGTAACTCCATGGAATTGTCCAGTCTAAGTAGATGGAAGGTGAATTTATCTTTAACATAGACTAAAAGACTGGCTCCTTTGGTTTTCACATGTTCATTTTGTGGTCTAAAGGTGTGTAGATGACCTCTTCCTTATTTGGAGAGGTGATGAGTCTAGTTTATTGGAATTTGTGTCATCGGTGAATACTCTCACTACTATTTTGGAGTTTACTGTCAATTTTTCTAAAAATAATATTTATTTTCTAGATGTACAAATTGAGAGGTCTGATAGTGGCTTACTTAATACCGCTATACATAGGAAAACTTGTTACAAGAATACCCTGCTACATCGTAAGAGTATGCATCCTCATTTCGTTTTCAATAATGTAGTCAAGGGACAGTGTATGAGAGCTTCGAGGCTGAACCCGGATGATGAAGGTTACCAAAGGGAGATCGGCAGCCTCAGGGACATGTTTATACAATGCCAGTGTAGTCAGAGGGAGATAGATCAAGCCATTTCTCCGACAGATTTATTGAGGATGACGAGAGCTAGTCCATATTTTTCAGATAGGGATTCAAGTGTTACACTACCACCTCCCAATGAACAGAATCAGTTTGTGAGGTTACCTATGTTTTTTACCTATGATATGACTGAGATTAAACAAATTATGGAGAGGCACTGGAATACTTTATTATTAGATGAACGAATAGCAGGGGTAGTAGGTCCTAAGCCAAACTTCTCTTTTAAAAATAAGAAGAATTTAAAACGTCTTCTGTGTCATCGTCCACTTATAGGACGGTTATTGATCAGATGGAAGATCAGGTTAATACTATACCCTGTCGTCAGTGCAGACAATGTGCTTTCATTGACACTAGTACTGAGTTTGTGCACCCTGTTACAGGGTTGATGTATACATTCTTTACCAATACAAATTGCTTGAGTGAGAATATAGTCTATTTAGCTAGGTGTGTCACCTGTGAGGCGTTCTACGTTGGCAAGACCAACCGTAAATTGCATGAACGCATAAGACAGCATATTTATTCAATACGTATTGGATCTGAATCAAATGCCCTTGCCAAGCATTGTTTTTTAAATGACCCTTCGCATTCATTTGTCTTTTGTGTTTTACAAAGCATTACTTCCAATCCCCGAGGAGGTGATATTGGCAATTTCACTGAGGAATGTGAAGTAAGGTGAATCATTAGGCTCAGGGTGGATGTCTTCCCTGGGCTCAATGATAAGGTTTCCCTTAAACCTGTTCTCAAAGGTAGGAAGTTGCTTGTCGACAAATAGGGACTAGCAATATACAAGATGAATGATGTTGTTTTGCATATGTTTTTTTATATTTATATTTATTTTTTTTTATGATTCTATGTTTTTATTATATATATTTTTTATATATGTATATTTTTTGAGTCTTTTGAACTCTAATGGTTTTAATAAATTGTTATTATGATGCGTTACTACATGAACCAATAGATTTAGATTGTTTGCTATTTAAACAGGATTGTTATAATAGTCTTGAAGTCTGATGAAGCCTGAGAGGTGAAAGCTCTAACTTGTAATAAATTGGACTATCGCTGAAATTGGCATTTGTGGATTATTTTATGGTCCTGTCTGGTTTGGGACTATAAATGATACCTGGTAGTGAATTGATACCTTTATTCAACCATAAAAAAATGATACGTAATCCAAAAAAAACATTGAGCGCTTTCATCCACTATGCGTGGATTTCATCAGAATGTAGTACAAACAGATGATAGCAGTTTAAATTAACTTTTAGGCACCAATTTCGCCTTCTTGTAAGAGCTTCATCTTAAAGCTGCATAGTTACCAATAAAACCTTTGTTAAAGCGTCAGCATATATCAATGAATATGTCAAGCAGAACTATTATTAAACATTCTATATACTATAAATAATTCAGTAATAATGTTAATAAAAATGAATACTGTTTGGCATGGAAATAATATAAAAACTACATGTAAAAATATAAAAACTATAAAGACTGAATATGAAAAAACCAATATAAACAACATGTCAGAGTAAATAATACATTTGTGTATAATGTCTAATACATACTAAAAAATGTAATAGCCTACAATATACATAAAAGTTAGACTCTAAGATTCTAAAATAGGTTTCATCGTAATAAAGTCATTGAGACCTGGTTTTCTAATCGCATCTGTATAAATCTGCCAAAGAATTTCCTTTCTACTTAATAAAATCTTAAAATTTCCCCCCTTAGGATCTATCCTTACTTGGTCTATAATAACAAATTTGAACTTGTGATCAGGTCCATTTTCAAAAATATGCCTACTTAAAGCGTTATTCATGTCTTTATTCTTAATAGAGTACAAATGGTCGTAAATGCGTTTTTTAAAAAAATGCTCAGTTTTCCCAATGTAAATTCCTGAACAAATACAGCATTTGGCTAGATATATAATGTATTTCGTATTACAGTTGCCTCTTATACATCTTACTGTTGTCCTATGAATATTGTCTAAAATGAGCTTGTCTGTTTCTAAAATAACAGAACACTGATTACAAGAGCCACATTTTTTAGTACTTCCGTAAATTTTAGTACCACTTGATTTTAATATTGATCGTTCTATTTTCTTTTTTATATTTGTTCCAGTTCTATATACAAATGTAGGTGTGGTACCTATAATGTCATGTATTTCATCATCTACTAATAGTATATTCCAATTATTTTTTATAAAATTTTTAATATGGTCCACATATGGCGAATATTCCAGAACACAAGCTCTAGCATACATGTTGTTGTCATTGTTGCGTGTATTGCTCTTAAATTCTTTTCCTAATAATGGGGGAAATCATTTACCCCATTTCTTAATAACATATTGAGAAATATTATCTAACAGTCAACTAATTAATCTATCAGTAAACAGTATATAAATCTGCTGATAGAGTACTTCACTCCCATTGAAAATGAATTAACAGTGAAGGCAGATGATTTGCATAGAGACCTGTTGAAACGGTTTAAAGGGGAAATTTATCATAAAAAATTAGAGGGGATGTTCGTACAAGTTATTGCATTTGAAGAAATACTACAACAGTTGAAACATAAAAAACTTTTGAGAGACTATAATGACTTTGTTTCAGGACAGATCTTTGTTTGGCCAAGGAGTAATGCCCAGTCATCAGGGCAATGAAATTCTTATGCAGAGGTGGCTCAAAGCTCTTCTGGAACAGATGTCAGTACTCTGCACATTAATAATGGCATTTCCACTTTAAATGGTTCATCACAGTCAGAATTGATGGACCCCTCTCAAACTAATACAATTATTAATGAAAATGCAACACGCCCAGTAGCAACAGAGATTCTGGATATTCCACCCCCTAACCAGGAAGGTTTGCAGCAACCTGGTCTTATAAATGGAGCGAGACCCAAAATGACCATGACCATGACACCACAAGGTTTTTTACCCCTACCAGTTCAGTATCGCCATCAGAACAGGATGAGATCGAACAGCAGAGGGAGAAGGAAGAGGAAGTTCTCGGAGGAAGTTGTGGAAGAAAGAAGAAGACAGCGCAATTAAATGAACTTGTGTTTAATTTATCGAGTCATTTTCTTACTGAAAGTGAATATAGTTTGTTAAATAAGGGACTTTCATTCATTCCCTCTCAGGGTAGCAAGATAGCAGAGGTGTTAACAGATCTGCGAGTGTTTGCAAGAACATTAACCTTGAAAATGATGTATAAAGATGCTTCAACAGAATATGATGTTAATAATGATGCATGTTTTAAGAAAAAAAGCATTTTTGCACCAGAAATTCTGCCAAATGTGAGCTGCTTTGTACAAATGTGTGAGAATGATTTTTATAAATATTTCACAGATGTAAGAAGAGGCAAAAAATGTGGAAAAATCTTTTATAATCTCAGTAATGATGAACATCAAGCGTTACTGAATTTAACCAAAGATTGGTCATTAACTATAAGACCTGCTGATAAGGAGGGAGGGGTTGTCTTGTTAGACACAACCTTCTATGAAGAATTAATGTTAAAAATGTTAAGTGATGTTGAAAAATATGAGAGAATTGACAATAATAAATTAAAAAAGATTACAAGTACAGTTCAAGAAACGCTTTATGATTTACTTATGTGTAGACAAATAACTAAATAATTATATGATTATTTTTTGATAGACACACCTACTATTCCTAACATAAAGGGACTTCCTAAAATGCATAAAGCAGAATATCCCCACCTATGCGACCGATAGTGGCAGGAGAAAAATGGGTTACTGAACATATTTCCAATTATTTGGAATTTAAATTAGGACCCATTGTGAGACGGATACCCACTATTTTGAGGGATACTTATTCATTATTGAATGACATTGAACATCTAGTAAAAGGAGTAGATATGCCATCTACCCTAGTATTAGCATCGTTAGATGTTAAAAATGTGTTCACCATCATACCTAATGACTATGGAGTAGAGGCAGTAAGGGAGATATTATTGGAAGACAAATCTCTGCATAAGGATACAGAATTACTGATATGCACTTTATTGGATTTAGTTCTAGATAATAATGTATTTCTATTCAAAGATAATCTCTACATGCAAACATGGGGTGTAGCAATGGGCACCCCATGTGCGAATTCATATGCGAACCTTGTAATGTACTATTGTGAATCTAAACATTTGTTTAATAGTGAATACATGAAATACATCATATTATACAGACGTTTTGTTGATGATGTTCTTATTTTGTGGAAGGGAGAGCAGTCTGCATTACAGGATTTAGTCATCTATTTGGAAACAACTACAGATTTTCTAAGGTTCACTCTAGATCATTCATTGACAAAAATTGACTTTCTAGATATTTCTATCTTGAAAGTTGGTAAAAACTCGCTTACCACAAAATTGTTTAGAAAACCTTGTTGGAAAAATGCTATTTTACAATATAATAGCATGCATCCCCGATTTATTTTTCCTAATATAGTAAAAAATCAGAAAAATAGGATTACTAGGTTATGTGCCCAGACCCCTGAAAGAAACAAACAGCTTAATATTTTAAACGAATTATTTTCTGACAGAGGCTATCCATCTAGCCTTATTGAAAGCCCTAATGCTAGACATTACCTTGATCATAGTGATAGCTGGGCTTTTAATAAAGGTATACAGAGTTTGTCTAATAGTAAAAAGAATATGATACCCTTTACTACTAGATATACAAATGATAACTGTAATATTGTAGAAATCATAAAGAAAAACTGGGATCTTCTCACAATAGACAATGATTTGAGAGAGTTAATAGGTTTAACACCACACTTTAGGTATAGAAACAGCAAGAACCTGAAGAGGTGGTTGTGTATTGATAAGATGGCCAATTGATTTCTGAATAATAGAGATATCAGGATCTTGATGGGAACATGGCCATGTAAGAAATGTAGTATGTGTAAGTTAATTACAACTGAGAAAGAATTTATAGTACCTACTTTAAACTATACACATAGATTTACTTTATATGCTACATGTAATACCACCAATTTGATTTACTTGGCTACATGTACCAAATGCCAAGCATATTATGTAGAGTTAACCTCCAGGAGGTTGAGGGGCCATATCTACAACCATGTATATGAAATTAGAAAAATGACTCTAACTAATGCTCTAGCTAAACACATTAATATATATCATGATCACAGTTTTAATTTTAGGGTCTTACAAACAATAAAACCAACCATGAGAGGTGGTGATAAGATGAATTTGTTAGAAAAAATTGAGTTAGAATGGATTTTCAGGTTGCGGGCACATATAGAACCTGGACTTAACACTGCTATTAGTATTAAACCTATATTAGAAGCACGTAGATAGCAATGAATTCTGGAGAAATAATGAATACATTAATTAATATTAATTCACTATATGATATGGTCCTAGATGATATAACATCAAAGTTAATGAATTAATTATTGAATTCATTAGCTATTAGTTATAATTTATTAAGTATTTTATAATTTTGATTATTTATATATAAGCATTATAATTATTCTAATATATTATATATACTTCAAGCACAATATAATATATATATTCTTTATAATTTATTCATAGTGAATAGTGAATTATTTTTGTTTCAGTAAGATACAGTTCAGAGATGTCAATTAATTATATATTTATTTATCATTTGATATATATTTTTATCGTTTTAACACATGGTGTTTTATGTTACCCCATTTTATATTATATAATTTTCCATTATTACATTTTCTATGTAGTTATGACACTTTGTTGGATGTAGTATGTTTTAGAGATTGTTTCCATAAGAATTTTTCTAACTTCTTTAGTATATGAGACTGTTTTAATAACAGAAGCTAGAACTAATGTTCTGTCTCTTTTAAAGTTAAGTAGTATAATTGATTATTTAATTAAGTAATGAAGTTGATTGAATCAGTTGTCAGCATTTGAACTAGTATATAAGTCAAGGTGTTTTAACATCTTATTATAACCTGATGAAGCATACTTGGAGTATGTGAAAGTGCTCGCTTTGATTCCTGTTTCGTATAATAAAAGCTTTTTACCTTTATACATCGTGGTGGATTCCTTTGGTTTTTACAAGATATCTTTTTGCCTACTACAAGTGGAATCCTTTGGATGGTAACTGTCTGCTTTCTATTGATATTGAGAAATATTATCTAACAAACCTACTGGATAACCTCTATTTGTAAACATACCTTGTATATATTGAATTTCACTTATTACATCTGAGTATTCAGATGTCATACGCGCTGCTCAGATACATTGGCCTTTGTATATACTCTTTAACATATTGCGTGGATGGCAGCTGTTGTACTCTAAATAACTATTTGAAAAAGTTTTTTTTCTATAAATATTAGATTTGTAACCTGTTTTAGTTTTAGAAATAAATAAGTCCAAATAAGCAATACCATCGTAATTACTCGTGAAAGTAAATTTAAAAAATGTACTAGATTCATTTAAGTAATTCATAAAATCGTTAATGCTCTGCTTGTCTCCCCTCCAGAGCAAAAACATATCGTCCAAATATCGTGAATAATAAACAACATTGTTGTAATAATCACTGGTAAATAAATGGGTGGTCTCCCATTCAAGCATAACTAAATTGGCGTATATGGAAGCACAGGCTGCTCCCATAGCTACGCCTTTAGTTTGCCTGAAATTCTCCCCTTCGAAATGTATATAGTTATGATCGAGAACAAGAGACATAAGCTCCATAATAACTAGAATCTTGTCCCACTGAAAATCTGAAAATTTCGATAAACTATTACAGAAATATTCTAAACCAGTTTCTTTTGGAATACTGGAAAAGAGGTCAACGACATCTATGGTTGTGAACATAATGTCATCAAACCATAAGTCGTTGGTTAATTTGGACAAAAAAGACCAAGAGTCTTTGACTAAATGTGTAATCTTATTATACATTGGTTTAAGCCATTTGTCGATGATGACACCAAGGGGGTATATTTTAGAACGACTTCCCGATACTATAGGGCGAAAAGGGGGATGCTGTATATTTCTGTGTATTTTTGGTATACCTACTATGCTGGCTAAAGTAGGATGTTCAACCTTTATAAAATCATATATGTCCTTAGTAATTCTTTGGTCTAATAAAAGTTCTTCTATACATAAGTCTATACGTTTGTATCCGATATTGATTTCGTTGATGGATACAGTCTCGTAATTTCCTGAATCGTATAGAATTTTGTAAATTTCGTTAATATAGTCAAAGGTATAAAATAGAACTGCTCCACCCCCCTTATCGGGTCTAATGTCATTGTTAGTGTATAGTTCTTCCAATAGTTTCCTCTCTTCGTTGTTCATGTTATTGCAACACTTCTTTTTAATTAATTTGCTATTAATGTTATACACCTCATTAGTCACAGCTTTCTCAAAACATCCTATACTAGGGTGAGTAGGGGGTATAAAACTACTCTTTTTCTTAATTTCCACATCCTTATAGGTACAAACAGTCTCTGGAAAAATCAGTGAGTTTTGTTGACTATGGCTTCTCAGGCTGACAGGAACTGGATTACCTTTGAATGACACCAACAGTGTAGTTTAGTACACAATAAATAAATACAGTATAAAAGTAGTCAGTGTTTTGGGGGGGTATGTATTGTTAGTCTTAGGTTATTATTGTTTAGGTTTATAAGTTAATTTTAAAATTTTTGCATTTTAAGATTTTTGCTTGTATTTTGTTTCATTCCACTAAATTTCTTGCAATAATTGTTTTCTGATAAGCTTAGCATTTTGTCTTTTTTTTGTCATTAATTCCTGGCATGATTGGTTTCTAGAGGACAGATTAAGTGATTACATTGGCCAGTGTAGTTTTTAGGCAGTTGTTTGCATATTTTTATCATTCTTTGCACACCTAGGTATTTATTTATTTACTTACTTAATGGAATGTGACTAGGTAGAAATCTAAAATAAAAGTTGCTGCAAAACAGTAATAAAAAAACTAATATAAATTTAAAAACTGACAAGAAATAAGTGAGCATCTAGTCTGCTTTGAAAACCATTTACTAGGTATTCTTTAGGCTAGTCACATCTACAACCAGTGTATATCTAGCCACTGTCTATTAAACTATGTAAAAGAACAAAATACTGTATCACACTGTCATGATATTCTACAAAATAATGTTGTGGTAGTCAACAAGGCATTTAATCTCATCTAAATTTTTAGATCATGTATCTGCTTTAAGAATACATGTACATAAATCAGACATTTAAAGATATACTAAAAGTGCATAAAAACACTAACAATTGTGATGCAGTTCATAGCAAATTTTGAATAATGATTTTAGCTGAAATTGTTTTTAAAGTGGTACTATTTAGAGAAGTAAAACATTAAACTGAGGATGGTTTAAATACATTTAACATGGCTGCACTTGCATAAAATGCATATCTCCATCTGATGATTGATTATTTATGTCAAATTATCAAGTATTTCAAGTATATTATTGCTCAGAACTTGTCATGCTCATGCAGTCATGATATTGATATTGCTTTTCTTCACAAATTCTTCAGAGCCGTTACAATATGCCTATTTAGACTGAGTTAGGAGAAATTTGTTACTTAAGTAATTACTAGAAAATGTATAAAACAGAAAAAAGTAGTTCAGAATAAACTAGTTATCAGAGTGTAGTGGGTGCTCATCTAAAACTTGGAAATAGTTTAATGATTTAATTGGTAATAAAACATGTTTTACCTATTTGTCTTCAAACTGATAATGGAGAAGTTATTGATAATATTATTGAAAATGTGGATGTGTTTAATGAGTATTTCAGTCATTTTCAAAGAGTAATCAGAAATAAACTGGATATGAAGTGGTTTGATGTCTTTTTTTTCCTTTTATTTCTTCTCCTTAGGATCCCACCCTCCTTTATGAGCCTATTTATCAACCATGTTATGCACAGGCTCCCACTGACACCCTGTAGTCATTCTTCAACACGTAGCCCTGGAAACAAAATCTCCTATGAAATGTCTTGTACAATGTAATGGTTCCACCTTAATATACAAGCAGATGGCACAGTGCCATGCCAGTGCCCCATTTAAAGGTACAACACAGAGTCTGTCTCACTGTGACTGACATCCCCAGTAACTTTCTTGTTTTTCTGCTGTACTTTAAGACTCTGCAATCCCTTTCTTACTTCTGGAAAGCAGACAGTCTACAGGCTCTTTGATACACTTCTATTATTCCATAACTGTATAGGTTTTAGCTAGGTTGAGTAATGTGCCATGGCACTACATTGCACGATATGTGAGATACAAATGTGCATCCATGCACATGGGACTACAGTTTTGCTCCTCCTGCAGACCTGAATGAGTTGCCATGGGTACCTTAGGTACTCTGGAGTGTAGAGCTCCAAAATATTGGTCCATGGAGTTCTTGTTCTTCCTCCACAGTGACTTCCAAGAGTTCCTCCTTGAGCATTATGCTGGTCCCCTTGGAAAGTGGAACACTTAAACAAATTTGATAGGATGGAGGACAATGGCGCTGCTATCATTTATTGTTCAGAGTGCTGCCAGCATCCCCTGTGGTGAAGAAAGCCATGCTCACTTTGACAACAGGAGGTAGAGGCTAAGGAAGCACAGTCAGAGATGCACTGTAGGCATATTTTAGCACTTTTGTGTTTGGGTGTCTTTATTATTGTATATGTATGCTTATGAATGAATACTGTGTTTAATTGTGGAAAAAGAGAGAAAATACTCAGCAGTGGAGTGTGTAATATATCTGTGCCAGTGCACTGCACTGTTAGTTTATATGTTTATTTATTTTTCTTATTATTTCATTCTTCAGTAGGTGTATTTGTAGAGACTGAGGTGAGAACATGCCCATCCCCTTTAGTGTTGGATTAAGATGGGCAACATGGACTGTGTCTCAGCAGGTGAACAATTGTTCTCTTGCTGGACCTGACCTGAAGGTTTCACTAGTGCCCCCATGACCACTTCACAGGAAGTGGGGTAAAGGGTACCCTCTTAATAGTGGTCTAGTGGAGGTTCCCTTTTCAGGGACTGGTAGTGCTTGAGATACAGCAGCAACTGAATACCTGTTTGGCATATTGAAGATCTTCTGGTGTGGTTTTGTGGAGTCATGCACCTGGCAGGCCTTGCTCTTTGGACCAGAAGATGAGCAACCTCCTGTCATTGACAATATATGCAAGTGAAGCCTGAGTTTGCTTCCATCCAGGCTAGCCTGCCATTCATTTATTCCAGGTCCCTACTCCATCACAATTCTGATGTCCCCACATACGTGTTATTCCCATTCCCTGTGTATTGTCCAGTCCTCCATATTACCAGTTGTCTACCTTCTGTTTGTGTATGTCCATCCACTATTCTACCAACCCTATACAAGCCTGTGTTTTATGTATGCCTGCACCAACTCCTTGCCCTTCTGCATGTCTCATGTCCATACCCTTACTTCCCTACCTTCCCCACCTACACTCTTTACTATGTATTAAAAAGGACCATTCCTCTCAAAACATCTACTCTTTGTTCCCACACCATTTATAATTTACCCTTGTTTAACCCTCTGTTTGCTTTTCTCCCCTTCATGCTTTCCTCTTTCCCCACTCCCCCCATTTTCTGTTCATTTATATGATGGCAAGGGTTTGCAATTTGATGTGCAAACCCAGACTGGTATCAGAAGATGCATTTATACAGCAATACCTTGCATGTATGGCCAGACATTCTCTTAGCCATGTAACGTATGCCATATTGACCACACTGCCTGTTATAGCTCTTCTCCAGCCATTATGCAGCCTAGCATTGCTCCTTCCACTGACACTTTATTTATGTGGATCTTCAGTCTGACAGCTGGTATATTCACTGACTGATAAAAGATAAATTAGTTATGCACCTGATTTTACACTTGTTTGTTTGTCTTTTCGGCTTTTCCTGGTTAGGGGTCACCACAGCGGAACTCCGGTCTGCTAATGATTGGCAGTAGATTTTTTTATAGTGCCGAGTTGCCAGCCCGACGCCTAACCTTCAGGGAAGGCACGCCCATTCACGCATGTCTTTCAGAGGCTACTCGACCACGGCGAGGACATGCAGACTCCACACAGAAGTCACTCCAGCCGTGAATTGAACAGGAGAACCTCTTGCTGTGAGGCAACAATGCTACTGCTGTACCACCGCAGCTATGAGTAGCACCGCGGCTACCTGGTTTTACACTGACTCCTTCAAATATTAATGCACCATTCTACTATGAATCCCATTTTAGAGTAAATGATGGCAAGGAAGTTTTCTGTACTTTGAAAAGATTTGTAGACTGGGATTAAGGGAATGAAAGAGGAAGGAAGGAAGTGAGAAAATATTTTTGCCCTGGTTTTGATTATAAGTTCTGTGATCCTTATTAGCAACATATGCAGCTATCTGAAATTTAAGCCATTGTAGTTACCTTGCACCCATAACGCACTTGGCATCAATTTTGATTCAATACATCTGTGGCTTTGCTCACCTATATCAGCTGCTGTAATTGTTTTTTTTTACTGTTTTTAGTTTAAAAAAGCAAGCTGTCGAACATGCTACAAGCAGAGTATAATCTGAGGAGTACACTCAGTGTGAGTACACTTAATTGCTTCTTTCGTCTTCTACTCTAGGAGTTCTGTCAAGTTTCAAAACAAGGGGCATCACTAATTTGTGTTGCTGCTGTTTGGCTACATTAATTTACAGACCTTTGCTACCACTTTGTACCACAGATTAGATAAACCAGCCATGATGTCTTTTCTAATGTTTAGCAAAAAACAGATGCCCCACAGCAAAAGCCTTGTTTCACATAATATTTATGACTACCCTGTGTGGAAACAGTACAGTCACCTCATGATAGTAAGAATAGCCATTTAGAATTGTTTATAATATTATGCTCATTGCTGTAAGACATTCAAAGCACTAAACCATTTTATCTGCAGATATAATGCTCATTAACCAGAGCAACATTTTTATTCTATTGGAGTGGCAAGTACCTGAGGAAAACTGAAGGTCCCATCCCACTGCATAAGCTTAACCCACAAAGAATGAAATAACCGGAAAATAAATGTTTCATTTACTTAATACAGTATGCTTCCCAACTTGTAAATGCTGGCTGTTTCATACATAAACACCAGTATGCTGACACATTATACAGTAACTAGATCTAGCTCTCTGTCTCTTCCCTTTTGTCCCCATCTCACTCTCTCGTCTCCCTCCTTTCATTGTTGCATTGTCATACCATTTAGGCAAGCAGTTGGATTTGATTTCTTAATCAAACAGATACATTTGGAAATACCCTGATATTAATGGTGGATAAATGAGTTCATTTTTTAGTCAGCAGTCAAGAAAATCATGGCATTTCCAGCCCTTAACATGTCTAATTCTTCTCGTCCCACACCATTAAGACATATTTTGATGAGACACTCAAACACATAATGAGCAATGGAAGCTAAAAGCAAAAAGATTAGTTAAGCAGATATGGGTTAGAAATTAATTACTTTCAGTGATAGAAAATGTGGCTAAGACCATATGACTATATCACCGTGACATGTTAATTAGCTAAGTAGGTACTGTTTATGTTTTTTGACATATATCATCTTTGAATCTGATATTTTCTGACTTCATTATATTGCCAGCAGGCCACAGCTGTCACCTGCTTTTCTCTGTAATGTGTTGTTTAATTTACTCTGAATCAATATTGAGTTATAATCATTGCTGAAGTAATGTATACAGTGCTTTTGATCAATAACATGTGTGCTGTGTTCTACCATTACAGTGTTTCTTTGCTACATGCTGTCTTTTAGAAAATAATCAATATGCCTTAGGCTTCTTCAATATATTTGCTTTGTTATAGACATTCCTTATTGTTTCTACTGCATATGAGCAGGCCATCCATAAAAAATCACTTTAACTGTCTTAGACTACTGCCTATTTCAGATATAGCACAGAAATTAGCATTTAATAAGGTAGCATAGACTAAAAGAATACAACACTAAAGAATCTTTTGGCAATTACAAGATGTTCTGGTAACTACATTTGTCATATTAAGTAAATGTGTTAACATGAACTATTTTACAAGACTGAATATGCATTTGCCTTGTATCTCTGCACACTAGTAAGCAAAAGTTATGTATAGTAATTTTACACTAGTTAACTTCACATCTAAAAAGGCTGACACCCTTATTAATAAGGAGGATTATATCACTTCTCTTAAGTCCTACAGTAGACTCCCTCTTATCCGGTCTCACTGGGACCGGACCTTAGGCTGGATAAACAAATGGCTGGTTAATCAGAAAAAACATACAAAATAATATTTATAGGTTATAAATCAGCTAGAATAACAAGATTTTTATTAGTATGGATTCTTCTAATGAATATAAAGTCTAAAACTCAAATGTCTGTCATTATTTAGCTCAGAAGCGGTAGAAGTGTTGTTCTTCCCGGTTGTCTTTTGATATGACTATGGCAGAAATTTGGTGGTCAGTTAAAGTGGATGCTGGTTAAAGAGAGGCCGGATAAGAGGGAGTCTACTGTATCTAGTTAGTGTTAGATTGGCTTAGTACGAAGAGTTTGAAATTGAATCTGCAGAAATGTAAAATCACATAATTTGAGCACACCTGATCTGCCTTTCAAATTGTTCTGAAATTCTATTGTTGTTTCTGTTGTAAACTTCAGGTCTAATGCAAAATTGGTTAAAAATCATATGTTGCATATTATGGGTATGATTTTAAAGAATCTATCACATTGGTAATTGTAGTGTCAGCTGTTAACTTATGTGAGTCTTATAATAGAAAATAATTCTAAATGCTTATACTCCAAAGATAATTTGCTATTACTGGAATATGTTCAGAAAATATACACTAAATGAATACCAGCCCATAAAGAGTTGTTATGCCCTAAGAGTCTAGTTCTAGGCTTATACTCAGCAGATTACCATTACATCAGAGTTTGTTTATGCTTTGCCTTCAAGGAACTACATGGTGAGGTACAACAAATGTTGTTAAAATTATAAATCATTAACATTGCCAAATCCTTGCATAATAACATCATATTCAATATAGAGAGGGTTTACACTTAATGAGGAGGTAGTGTATTTCTTCATCATTAGCAAAATTCTGAAAAAATACCTTTAGACACATTTAATAGATTTTGAGTGTGCATTTTTTGTGGCATTAAGGCCATGGCACAGTATCATAAAGTATGAAACCTAAAATAACAAACTAAGAATGTGTTATAGCTTGGCTTATCTAGATTTTAGTACTGCTTAAGATGGTTGTCAATTATATTTGATTTATAGGTTCATAGGTAGGTACTAGGCTATCGGCCCAAGGGCCTAAGTAAGCCTAGCCAACAAGGTTCTCTGGCTTATGCCACCCAAGAAAGCTATTTTCCTGTGCCTCTGTTGAGCAAAGCCACAGAAGTGATCCCCAGGGTGTATTTCCTATGTCCCATCCACTTATCAAGATTTTTCTTGAAGAGTGCTAAGGAGGAACTTTGCTTGACATAGATGGGTAGCTTGTTCCAGAGTATGGGAAGTCTCTGGAACAAGAATCTATCCCTCCAGCATGTCCTGTTTATTGTGGTGACAAGGTTTAGGTCCCTAGAGTGTGTAGCTCAGAGGGATTGGGATTTCTTTAGGTGTAGCATGTCCAACTGCTCTGGGTTTGACATAGCTTTATATGTTAGGAAGAGATCACCTCAGAGTACACGATATGCTACGGAGTAAAGTGGGAGGTTTTTGAGATGGTCAGTGTAGGGCATCTGTTTGAGGCCAGTAATCCTCTTTGTGAGGTACTTCTGTGGCCTTTCCAGCTGTTGCAGATGTCTTTTGAGGTACATTCCAAAAGGGGCATTGTACTTTATAATGGGTCAAATGAGTGTCGAGTAGAGGGGAACAATTACCTCTTTTTTCCTAGATGAGAACCCTTTTGTGATGAGGTGTGCCACGTAGAAGGATTTCCTAACTACTGTGGCGATGTGATTATGAAAAGAGAGACTACTGTCCACATGGGTCCCTAGGTCTCTTATCACACATTCAGCATTAAATAGACTGCCACCTATGTGGCAGTTCATGGGTACAGAGTTTTTACCAAAGGGGATGACAATGCACTTTTGGCATTGAGCTTGAGGCCATGGCTCTGACACCAGGCATCTGTCTCAGTGAGACCCTTCTGTAGGATGTCCACAATGCAGTCATCTGTGACCTTCATTAGCCAAAGGCCTTCTATGTTAGCCTATACTTCAGAGAAGTAGATACCAAACAGGAGAGGTCCCAGGACTGAACCCTGTGGTACTCCACTTGTCACTGGTTTGAAGTCAGATTTCGAGTCTGCAACTTTTACAGTGTGGGTTATGTCAGTGAGCCAATTGGCAACCCATCTTGTGATGTAGGGATTTATACCTAGTTTAGTGAGTTTAGCTATAATCCAATGGGGGATGGTGTTGAAAGCCTTGGTGAGGTCAAGATAGGCTGTGTGAACTACCTTACCCTCGTCTACAGCTTTGGTGACTACCTCAAAGAAGTTGATCAGGTTCAGGAGGTATAATCTGCCTTTCACAAACCCAAACTGGGTGAGGTCCAGAGTTTGGAGGTTACCAATGTCTTTGTTTATGAGTTCCATGATGATATGTCCATGGCCTTACAAACCAGGCTCGTCAGGCTAATAGGGTGATAGTTCCTGGGATCAGTGGTGGCTCTCCCTTTGTGGAGTGGGATAACTGTTGCTGTGCGCCATTCACTGGGCACAAAGCCTGATGTGAGACTATGAGCGAACATGGTGCTTAGGTGGGGAGCCAGTTTGTACTGATGTTCGTGTAAAATGCAGCCTGGGATGCTGTCCAGTCCCATGGATGCTGTGTTTTGGCTTTAGAGAGTGCAGCTTTTACCTGCATTGTTTTGATTACAGGGACTCTGCATTCTTCCTGTATAGTTATGGGCCCTTTAGGGGGTGAGAGTGGAGTAAAGTTAGCACTAAACCTATCTGCCAGGATGCTGGCAATATCAGTTGGTTCTGTAATTTTCATGCCATTGTGTTGTAACTCAGAGCAGATCTGGGTGTTGCCATTGAGATTCTTGACATAGCTATAAAATGCTTTGTGGTTGTCCCTAGAGTGGCGATTTTGTTTTCATAGCTAACTTTGGAGGATCTTATAAGGGATCTCAGCTTCTTACTGAGGCTGGCCAGGGAACTCCTCCACTCATGGGATTTTACTCTCTTTTGCAACAGTTTCTTCCTTCAGTTGTAGAGTTTGTTTATGGTAGGGGACCACCAGATTGGCTTCCTTTTTTTGAAGGATAGTGTCTTGGTTCTGTTTGGCATAGCACGATCCACGCACTGGTGTAAGTGCTTATAAAGTGCATCTGTGTAGGATTCAGCAGTCATAACTCTATTGTTCATCTGTATGGGTGTCATGAAGTTCACCACTTCTGTCTTAAGAAGCATGAAGCTGGCTTTGGAGAAATTTTTTACAGTGATTTACTTAATGGGGGGTGGGGGCGGGATGTGGATATCTAGGGTGATTAGCTTATGGTCGGCTCTGACCAACGAGGAGTTGACTTCAGGTGTGGAACACTGGTCACTCATGTTGGTAATGACTAGTTCTAGGATATTGTTGCCCCTGGTGGGGGTGTGGATAAGTTGATCCAGGGCATTGGAATTTATGAATTCCATAAAGCATTGGGCAAAGGAGTTGGTACATGAGCAGTTTTCCCAGTTAATGGTGGGGTAGTTGAAATCACCCATTATTAGGGTGTTTGGGTGAACCTTAATATTTTCCAGTACATCAAGAAAAGAGGAGTGGGAATCCTGGGGCATGGTGGGGGATCTGTAGCAAGCTGCAATTTGGATTGCAGTTTTGCCCAGAGTTAGTTGCACTTGGATAACCTCAGATGCATTATGCTGAGCAACTAGCCTGGAGGTGTGGATATCCTTAATGAATATGGACACACCTCTGTCTTTGGTGTTCCAGTCCAGGTTAGGTGGCCGAAAAGTGTGGTATGAGTTATAGCCTGGTAATACAGGGGTGTTCTCTGGATCCTTGAACCAGGTCTCAGTCACTACACAGATATCAATGTTCTCCATTTTAAGGAGTGCCTCGAGGGAGTGCATTTTGAGATTTAGACTTCTAGCATTGAGTAGCATTACCCTCAGTTTTTGCTTGCCTGTTCCTGTTATGGTGGTGAATTTGTCATTTGAACCTTGCCTAAAAAAGGCCCTATAGGGGCAGCAAGAGCTGTAGACTTATAATAATAAATAACCTGAATTAACAATTATCAGCAGACGAAGAAGTAGAACATCTGCTGTGAAGTATTTAGTGTTACTGCCTCAAAGTACTTGGTACTCCACATTGGTTCTCAGCTAAGGTGCCTAAAATCAGAGTCGATCCTTGTAGTGTTCCCATGGACTATTTGTGGGTACTCCTCTTTTCTTCTACACCCCATAATTATGCCATAGGTGAATTGGCATTTTTCAAGACTGTCTGTAGATGTGTGTGTGTGTGTGTGTGTGTGTGTGCATGTATGGTTCTGAGTATGTGTGCTAACAGTTTTGGGTGATTTTATTGTGACATAATCGTATCATATTCAGGATTAGTTCATCTGCTTTTTGCCCAATGACTGCTAAGTTAGATTCTGTCTCTCTGTGACCAGGAATTTAATTAAATGACCAATCGGGGAATGCATAAATAAATATATAAAAGGGGCAGATCAAATTATTAAGTGATACATAGTTAAGCACACTCTAAATGGGCAGTGATTTAGGTCATGGGTTATTACTGTGAATAAAAGTGGTTAGCTTAGATTTGTGATATGGCAAAATAACTGCTAAGAAATGTATTTTTCATTTTTTATAGCAAACTCCAAACTTTAGAACAGAGCTGCCACTTCAGAAGGTGTGCTTTATGTGTGTAACAGCTAAAATGTAATTTGAAATATTCATTCTGAAGGCTACAATAATTTAAGAAAATGTGTTCAAATGTATATACTAGTAACAGTTTGAAGATAATAATGCAAAAATGCAAAAGTTTTTTGCCAAAAATGTCTTTGCATCTAAGGCAACAGTCATCATATTTTACTGTAGGATATTATATCAGATGTAGCTGAGTCAAAAAGTGTCTTTTTTGAGTAGGGAGATTGTGTAACTAAATGATGGTCATTTTGATGACTATTATCATGGATATGGACTATCAGCAGTATTCTACATACATGAAAAAAATTGGAAATACTCTTGTATGGATATAAATGCCTTTTCTTGATTATGATCAGACATCTGAGATGTATACATCCAGAACTGGTTGATTTTACCTGGAGTTTGGGGGATGTTTCATGAAAGTTAAAATACCTCCCATGACAAAGAAAAACTCTGAGATAAATTTTATTTGTAGGTGATTTATTTACTGTCCTCAGAGTTAAAGCATGTGCACTATACTAAAAGAAGCTTAGTGAAGGGACCAGTTCTGTGCAAAATGAACTGAAACAATTGCTTTGTGTTGTTTTGTAAAATGAATGAAGCTGCAACCAAGACTGTCTGTTAGAATTATCAGTGTGCCATTCAAATGTACAAGTATACTTATTAAATTTCTTTATCTGTTAACATCTGTCAGCCTAAAATATTAAAAAGGGTCAGGTCACAGCAAAGATGTGAATATTCATGTAAATAACAGGTATAGCTTTTCCCTTACCTTTGCACCAAAAATCAGGAAATGTAGTTAATAACTATATATTCAAATGAGTTGTCCAGAACACTTTCGTAGACAATATACTATTTCAGAAAATAAAACACTGTATCAGTATGGCAGCCCCTCAACCCATATGCTGACATGGCCATAGGAATATGTAATGTGTCAAACTGAACCATGCTTGGCATCTGTAAGATTTGGATGTGTATGACTTCAGTTCAGTGAACTGAAAAAATACATTTGAAGAACATATCTGCATGGACATGCGATTATATGTGATTAAATCTGCTAGACAGGGGTCCAGGGAAGTAAATGGTGTGGGGAGAAATAGCCAGGGAATTGTTATGGCTAGGCTTGTATAGGCTCTAGGGCTGATAACCTAGTACCAACCTATGAACCTATGAATAAAATAATACATAGTTGTTGAAAGGTAACAAGTTCTGTTACTGGAGAGATGTCAGTAAACCAAACACCGTGCAAACAAATAAGTGAACAGTGGATAATGTGAAACTGTCAGTGAAAACATTGTACTTGTAATATATTTCTTAATGCTCCAAGAACTGTGAGGTTTTCTGACAAAAAGATAACTTTTTCTTTAGAAGAGCAGATTTGAAAATAGACACTGAAGGTGAGTATCTTACAAAGGTCATATGACTGCATTTTTGACTGGGTGATTAGTTTAGTTTTACAGATTGCTCTTGTATTTATGGACATCAAATGTGTTGCACAAAGTCAAGAAAAAGAATGAGAGTGGTGGTGGAATCTAGTTCTGAGAATGTGGTCAGCCATGTTTGGAGATACAATGAAGTATTTACATAGTCTGTATTGAGAGGGGAAAGGTGTGATATAAGGGAAAATGTATGGGAAACAGGATAAAGGGGTATAAAAGTTAAGGACGATAATGAAGAACTGAAAACAGCTGTTTTGACTCCTTTTTTAATATACTGAAAATTAACTAATATTACCTCTAAAAGCTTTAAGCATGATTATGGGAGTGGTTATTGGAAGTCAGGGTAAGTCAGTACGGTGAGACAATAAATTCACATAAATTTATATGTGCTGCAAAAAAAATTGTATGATATGATTGGAGGTGAAGTTAACAAGTTGGATATGAGTAATCTTTTCTTGGTATGGTGGGCTGCAAAATTTACAATCAAATGTGAAGTGCCCTTGATAGACAAAAAAATAGGATAATGACATGGTATCTTGAAAAAAAATTCAGGATTTATTGCAAAGATAGTTGATCAGGACCTGACTTAATAGTTTAAAAACTTTTAAATTCTAAATTGATAGGAAGCTTAGATGGCAAGTAATGATGTTGAACTTCACAGCCATACTGCTTTTACAAGACTACTGACTCTTTTAAGGCACCTTCCAGTCTTAATCCAAAGGCAGTTTAAGCTTGTATCAAAACATTTTACATAGTGGTCATTCTCAACTGTGATTTAAAATATATTATCAGTGTGTATAATGCACCTCTTCTGGGAAATTATGTCATTAAGTGTAAAACAAATTGAACAAAGGTACAATTTTAATTGTGTGTGGAGATTTTAGTGTAAGAACTGGCATTTTTCTGAATTATAAAACATTTATTAAATTGAATAGATATAGGAGTGAGAAATCTTGTGGATGCACAAGTAACTACATCATGACTCAATTTGTTAAAATTGGTAACAGCTTATGATCTAGTGATTTTAATAGTCATAAAGAGAAATAGGAATGTAAGGATACTTGGCAGGGGAAACATAAAGGACCAAAATTGTGTGATAATCTGATCTGAATTATTGGAAGAGTGTATCTTTTGACCTGCTACAAGAACAATGAATGATCACTTGTTTATAAATGCATTTTATAGAGGCACAGTATGAAAATGCAGGCAAGAACATCCTATTATATGAAAAAGATTAAAAAGAGGAATGATTGTAGAATGATACACTACGTTTTGAAGTTAACCTCTGGAGATATGGATTCAGATATGCATTTCTTTGCTGTGAATTTTTTAGGAAATGTGCGGAAAGTATAATCATAAAAATGAATGTATACATATTAGGATTAAACCCAGCAATGCATATTTTGATGAAGATCATTAGAATAAGAAAGTGAGCTATAAGGATTGTATAAAGAGATGGTTGAAGGTGATTTCTCAATCGCCATAAGCTAAGATGTAGAAGGTGAAAACAGTGCGTCATTAAAAACAGTAACTGTGTGGAAGGTATGGCAAAAATTATTTGATCTGGAGAGGGAATGTTATTTTTGATAGAGTAGATGGTGTTCGGCTGTGCCATGTAAACATGATTATTATTATATAAAGGGAAAGGTATAAGAACATCTTTAAAAAAATAAATAAATAAAGTGCACTGTTAGCTTGAATTATGACTTTGAACATGATACAATTTTTAAGATAATTCAATGAGTTTATTGGGTAAAACACTGCTGAAAAAAGTCATAAAATGCATTCTTACATTTAAAAGAAAGAAATTTACAGGTCATGATGGAACTTGCAATGAGCTGTGCTTACTTAATGAGCAAAGGTTTTCTCTGTACAATGCATTTATTGCTTTCAAAACACCATTTCCTGATTCCTTGAAACATGATTCCATTCTCCCAATACATAAGAAAGGAAGACAGGATAATCTTTTAAATTATTGCCCTATTAGTTTAACTAAGTCTTTACAGGTTTTACTACAGCATTAAAGGAGTTAAAATTACAGCATGACCAATACCCATCACATTATGTACAGTTTGCTTAGGTGTCCAATAGAATGTAGATTAATACTTTTGCAACAGTAAGCCATCTACTAGGAAAGTGATGAGGACATTAACTGCATGTATTTTTATTCATAAATCTGAAGTCTGCATAGTGTTAATAGAGTTAAATTATAGTACTTGATGAAGGGGAAAGATTGCACATCTTCCCTGGTAAAAAACATGTCCATTTATATGTATTAACACGTGTAATTTATAATAACCAGGAATGTCAGCTGGCAAAAAGATATAAAACTGAAGAAAAAAATGATAGACAGGAATTTGTACTAGTACCATGCTAATATACACTGATCAAGTATTTTGAGAGTGGTGTATTACTAGTCAAGATTGTCGCAAAAAAAGACATGACAAATGCCCAATGTTGGGCTTTCATGAAGATTTTGTGGTACTGGCAACATCACAGAAAACCCTTCAAAGAAGGCCAATGTTAACAGTCTTATGTGTTCTCATAATTTGAAATGTCTTCTTCTTCTTCTTTCGGCTGCTCCCCTTAGGGGTCACCACAGCAGATCATCTGCTTCCATTTCTTCCTATCCTCTGCATCTTGCTCTGTCACACCAACCACCTGCATGTCCTCTCTCACCACATTCATGAACCTTATCTTAGGCCTTCCTCTTTTCCTGTTACCTGGCAGCTTCATCCTTAGCATCTTTTTCCCAATATACTCTGCATCCCTCCTCAGCACATGTCCAAACCAACATAATCTTGCCTCTCTGGCTTTGTCTCCAAACCTTCCAACCTGGGCTGACCCTCTAATATACTTATGCCTAATCCTGTCCACCCTCTTCACACCCATTGCAAATCTTAACATCTTTAACTCTACCACATCCAGCCCTGACTCCTGCCTTTTTGTCAATGCCACTGTCTCCAACCCATATAACATAGCTGGTCTCGATACCCTCTTGAAGACCTTCCCTTTCACTCTTACTGGTACTCATCTGTCACAAATCACTCCTGACACTCTTCTCCACCCACTCCATCCTGTCTGTACTCTCTTCTTCACCTCTCTTCTACACTCACCATTACTCTGAACTGTTGATCCCAAGTATTTAAACTCATCCACCTTCGCCACCTCTACTCCCTGCATCCTCACCATTCCTCTATCCTCCCTCTCATTCACACACATATATTCTGTCTTAGTCCTGCTGACCTTCATTCCTCTTCTCTCTAGAGCATATCTCCACCTCTCCAGGGTCTTCTCTACCTGTTCCCTACTCTCGCTACAGATCACAATGTCATCTGCAAACATCATAGTCCACGGGGACTCCTGTCTGATCTCATCTGTCAACTTGTCCATCACTATTGCAAATAAGAAAGGGCTCAGAGCTGATCCTTGATATAATCCCAGCTCCACCTTAAACACATACGTCACTCCCACCACAGACCTCACCGCTGTCACACTACCCTTGTACATATCCTGTACCACTCTTACATACTTCTCCGACACTCCCAACTTCCTCAAAGAATACCACAACCCCTCTCTAGGCACCCTGTCATATGCTTTCACCAAGTCTACAAAGACAGAATGCAACTCCTTCTGACGTTCTCTGTACTTCTCTTTCAACACTCTCAGAGCAAGCATTGCATCTGTAGTGCTCTTTCCTGGCAGGAAACCATACTGCTGATCACTAATCATCATCTCCCTTCTTAACCTAGCTTCCACTACTCTTTTCCATAACTTCATGCTGTGACTGATCAATTTAATCCCTCTGTAGTTACTAAAGCTCTGCCCATCACCTTCATTCTTAAAAATCGGTACCAAAACATGTTTTCTCCATTCCTCAGACAGCCTCTCACTTTCCAAGATTTCATTAAACAATCTGGTTAAAAACTCTACTGCCATTTCACCTAAACACCTCCATGTTCCCACAGGTATGTCATCTGGACCAACAGCCTTTCCATTCTTCATCCTCTTCATAGCTATCCTTACTTCCGCCTTGCTAATCCACTGCACTTCACGATTCACTATCCACACATCATCCAACCTTCTCTCCCTCTCATTCTCTTCATTCATCAGCCCCTCAAAATACTCTTTCTATCTGCTCAACACACTCTACTCACTTGTGAGTACGTTTCCCTCATTATCCTTTATCACCCTTACATGCTGCACATCTTTACAGTTGAGGCTGATGATTTATAATGTTAAGGACAGAAAAGAGTGAAAATAAAACTATAACGTTATTTTTTAGAAATGGGCACTAAGCAGACAAACATGGTAATAGTATTTCAGCTAAGAGACCTTTTACTTCCCATATTAAATATTTCAAAGCAAAAACTCGAAAACATCTGTCATGCAAAAATTAGGACAGATAAAATTGTAGGCAGGATCAGAATTGCACCTTTAATGGAATGCATGTCTGCAAAGTTTTATTCTTTGATCTCAGGGTGAAAGTAAGATGGAACAACAGTTCATGGAGTATATTAATGTCAGTAGAAGAGAGCATAGAGAAATCATTTCCTGTTATCTGTCTTAGACTCGAATTAGGAATTATTCAAGAACAGGCAAGTACTGATGGCTGTTTGGTTACCAGGCGAGTAAGTCTGACATGGTTAAGCAAAAAAATATCCGGTTTACTGGATGTGGCAAAAGATACATTTCTGACTAGTGAGAGGGATAAGGGTATGCGATTTATTAAAATTGGAAACCTTTCTAACTTGAATCTCTTGTAATATTTGGATAACTATCTAGATAAATATATTTAATGAGAAGTGCATCACCTTTTTCAAGAGAATTCTGCATAGGGTATGGCGTGAACAAGATCTAGAAGTAATAACTGATAATAACTGAAAATATTCTCCATTACATTTATGACTCACTTATGTGCAGAAATGATGCAGAACATTTAGATATTTTGGATAACAGGCTTTTTAGATTCATATGCAGTGATATAAATATAAAATCTGCAATGGAAATATGTGGTCTCACAGTATAATTAAGGTAGTTTTAACACAAGATTTTCTAAGCAATATAAAAAAGAACATCTTGCTCTTTTATTTACACACACAGTACGCTTTTACAATCATCCAATGAAAAACTTAGTGTACATGAGTTTAGATGCTGCAGGATGAATAATGTATTCTCAGATGTGTGAAAGACCAGGAGCAAATAGGAATCAGTAGATAACAGTGATGGAAAAATTTAGATTAAGAATAATATCAGCTAGTTAAAGTAAGAATAATATTAACATATATTGAGTGCAGCTGTATTCAAATAATGATATTGGTTATATTAGAGTTTCTATTTTGTAGTTTATTACTGTTTAATGTTTTTAATATGTTGAAGACATTAATGAACTGAAACTATAACACTAGTTGCCTGAATGACTTATGACTCAACACTTCATTCGTCTCTTATTCCATCTCTACCGTGGAGCTTGGAATTTCACAGTTGGCGTCTGGAAGATTCAGCTCTCACACAGCTATAACTCTCGTGCTTTTAGCATCCTTCTTTATCCTCTCCACCTGCCCCTAATTGTTGTCTGTTCGTATGCATGAGTGCCACCGTACTGCATTAGTCCATCTCTAGTTCTGTAATATTACATGTAATAACGTTACGGTTTAGGAAAGAAAGATCAAAGTCATACATATTATCTCATTGTGACTACAAAAGTATAGTCTCAGGTCATGAGAATCTCACCATTGTAGGAAACTCTCCCATTTCCTAGCCAAGCATATTTCACATACTTGTTGGTGGAGACTATCAGCACTGCCTCAGAGTCTAGCTCCTGATTTATCTCTTCTCATTCTATAGAATTTGCTGATAATGTCTCAGGCTAAATGAGGCTGCTAGAAACTCATGCATTCAATGGGCATTTGCCGCCAATTATTTTATTTATTGCATTTGTTGACCAGGAAAGTCCACTGGGCCAAGAAGAGCCCATTTTCAGTGGAGGCCCGGGGAGAAAAGCTCCATAGAATTATATAATTACAATTTAACAGTAATACATACATAAGTAAAAGAAACAATCTTGATACATAGCATGAGTAAAAGATAATTTGAAAAGAAAAAAAAATAGGACATTGTCTTTGCAATAATTACATTATTAAAAAATAATTTGAGTAAAAAAGGATATAGTAATTGCATTAATTCCATACAAAAAAATTCCTACTATTTGTGATAGTTAAACTGTGTAAAGTTTGGGAAGAAAGTTATGTGCTGGGAAATTATGGTGGAGTACAAACAAAAAAATCCTTAGTGATTTGCAACAGTTAAACAGTGATTATAGTTGTTGTGTCTTTTGGCTTTTCCCGGATAGGGGTCACCACAGCAGAACTCCAGTCCACTATGATTGGCAGTAGATTTTTACGTGCCGAGTTGCCAGCTCTGACACACAACCTTCAACAAAGGTACGCCCATTCACGCATGTCTCCACACAGAAGATGCTCTACCTGAGAATCGAACAGGACAACGTCTTACTGTGAGGCGACAATGCTACCACAGCACCAGCACCGATTATAGTAAGAGAAGGAAGGTGTCAGGGTTGTTAGGTGGGGTACAGGGGCATAGCCAGTGAGAGGAAAAATGTAGTTTGAGGGATTTTTTTGAAGGAAGCAGGATTATTGATTGATCTGAGTGGGGGAGGGAGATTATTCCATAACATGGAGACAGAATGAGAGTACAGCATTTGGCCAGCTGAGAGTTTAGGTTTCTGAATGGATAATAAAATTTTGTTTTCAGACCTGAGATGGCGATTTGGGTGGTAAGTGGTCAGTATGGATGCAATGGAAGGGCAGGTTTCAGGCTGAAAGATTATCTTATGGGCTGTAGTTAGTTGTATGTAACTAAGGTGGTGAGAGGATTCAAGCCAGCTTAGTTTATGGAGAGATAAGCAGTGGTGGTTGGAATATTTTACGCTGGTAGCAAATTTAGCCACTTTGTTGTAACAAATGTCCAACTTCTTTTTTAAGGAGGATTGGAGGTTGGTGAGGATAGGGGCTCCATATAGAAGGGTAGGAAGTAGGAAGGATGAGGCCAAGTTTTTTTTTACAGGGAGACTGAGGAAATAACTGTGCCTATATAAGGCACCCAGTCATTGATGTGTTTTTTTATGTTATTGCGGAGGTGAAGGTCAAAAGTTAACTTGTCATCAGTGATGACCCCTAGCAGTTTGGTGCTAGGGACAACTTCAATGACAGTGTTATTTTGGGCACTTACTGTGAATTGAGTTTTGTTACTAGGGCTAGGTTTTGTAGGGGTAAATAGTAATAGTTTTGTTTTATTGGGGTTAAGGGCTACGTGATTCTGGGACATCCAGTGCTCTGTGGAGGTAAATGCTTCTTAGGTAAGATGTTGTAGTTCTGTGACAGATTTTGAGGAGCAGATGATAGTAGAGTCATCTGCATATTGGATGACTGTGCTGGGTGTAAGAGTATTATGAAAGTTATTGACAAATATACTGAAAAGGAGGGGACTCAGAATTAAGCCTTGAGGAACTCCTGTTTTTGTATTAATAAATGGGATTATCAATTATAGTAGACTAGTACCAGTGCTGCCATGGTCAGTTATTCTGCAGAAAATTTTTCAAATGTATGATCTGGATCCCGATTACTCCATAGTATAAACACACATCATTTCTCTGAACATAATGAACTTTTGAAGGGAAGAACTGTGGCTCAGCAGTGGGGGTTCCTTAAGGGAGTGGGTCACCTCCATTCTGCACTGTGGGACCTGTTTCCTCATGGGACATGATTGTCTTTTCAGACATGCCTTCATATATGACAGTTCAGCCTGATAGCTCAGCCACACAGAAGATCATTTTTTCAAAGGGTTTCTTCCTGATGACTGTGATCACCTCTGTGCATTGTATCACTGGTTCTCAGGACTTCATGGGTAGG
The DNA here is from genome assembly GCF_019279795.1 of Protopterus annectens. Lineage (NCBI taxonomy): Eukaryota > Metazoa > Chordata > Ceratodontiformes > Protopteridae > Protopterus > Protopterus annectens. The sequence continues at coordinate 933,427,982 of NC_056739.1, forward strand.
GAACCATATCTGGACTTTCAGAAGGACTGGGTAATGCATGCATACATACTTTCAAAGGTGATTTCTGGGGTTTTCCTGAACTAGTCTATTCATCTCCAATTTTTCTGGCAGAGACAGAAATTGGAGAAGAAAGGGTTCTTTGCATACTTGACATCTTGACAGGTCAAGTATTACCTAATGAGGGTACACGAGTTTATAAAGATGGTAATATATTTCCCTTTTTTTGCTCCAGACAGAGAAGATCTTGTGTTTGCTAAGTAGACACTTTCCAAATGGAAGGCAACTGCATTATTTTCTGCCACCATTCAATGAGCCACGTAGTGGAAAATGTTGTGGCACTAGAAGAGTGGCTGCCTCCAATGCTTGTTTCAAGAATGCTTCTGTTACAAATATTTATGTTGGGGCCACTTCTTAGTATACACCTTTACCAAACATTATTTTTTCAAACCTGACTTAAAGAGTAATATTGCTTTTTTGGAAATCTGCTGTTTAGTGTTCAGACATCTGAGCTGTGCACTTCGTTAATTCTTTGGTTTAACTGACCCTTGTGGTACTGCTTAGGAGTCAGCTATACCTATGTAAGGTCCCAGTAGTAACACGCAGTGGTGATGTTTTTGCTAGTAGATGATCTATGAACTACAGAGTAAACATCTACTAGAAATCCCTTTTTGGTGGTTTTGGAATAGTTTATTGACAGGCCAGTTAGGGAAGAGTCATCTTCTCTCAGCAGCTGTATATAAACCTGACAAGTGTATAATCTTATATCACTGGTTTACTAATGTGGTTTCAGAACTACATTATTTCTTATATCTGGACCAGAGGCACAGAGGGATATGACCTAACTACACCCTGATTACCTGTGTTTGACTAGCAGCACCTGGTGTGAGAGAAAGGACATGAGTGACCAAACTGGCTCACCCATCCTGGGCAGATGAAGCTAGCTTGGCTCACTGCATTGGAGGTTACACATCATCAGAAGTGTACATGGGCCTCCCAATGAGGAGGTCACATGACTGCCAAAGGGGTGTGGTTATGACAGTCTACAGGATCTGTAGACTAACAGTCAACTTGTACCTTCATCGATGAATGTATGGCTGACGGGCTCTTGCCCCAGAGATGAACAAATGGGTCATTTGGGTGCAGAAAAAGGAGGCATCTGAGCAATCATATGGACAGTAAAATAAATAAATAAATAAATAACTTAATTTGCATGAAGTTTGCCAGTGGTTAGGGGTAAAAAAAAAACATCCTCCCTCATTTAATTTCTCCAAGTCTTTTGGGTTTCTAATACCATAACAGGAACAGACCCCACTCCTATGTCAAAGTATGATTAAAGTTTATGAAATTAGCATTGCTTTAATCTTTGATGTCAGCCAAAAGTGCTCTATGCAGCACCTGAAATGTATCCAAGATTGGCTCCTTCTTCAATTCATACAAAGTAACATGTATCGGCAACATGTTTAAATATGACTGTAAATTCTTTTTTATGACACCCATCGCTCCTACTACTATTGAAACTGTCTTGAGTATCCTTCTTCCACATTGATCTTGCTTCTGCCTGCAAATCCTGGTATTTTATGACTTTGTATCTCTCTCTAGTTAAGACACTGTAATCACTGGGTGTAACAATTTCAACAATCAATACTACATCTGTCTTCTTTTCATGGACTACCATATCTGGTTTTCTTGCATCTATTTTTTGAACTGTTGGTAATGGTTGATCTCGTGTGACATGAGCTTTATCATTTTCTATAATGCTTTGTGGCTTGTGTTTCCAATCCTTCTCAGATACTTCAGAATTATAATGTTTGCACAATCCTCAAAGCAACAGTCTTGCCACATTATCATACCTTTCAGTATACAGGTCTTCTGCCATTAATGAATTAGCAACAAGATGTGTGACTTTTTCCAGTTCTGATTTACAAAGTCTGCATTTGTCTGTTTCTCTGACATGTTCAATGACCTTTCTAAACCAACATGTATGTAGTACACTCTTCTAGGCCACCAGTATTAATGTTTCATGTTTTGCTTTAAATTCACCTCTCTTTAACCATTCCTACATCAGATCCTGGTTGACATGAGGTTGTTCCAGAAATTTTCTATACTTGCAACTATATTTTATGCTTTTTCCATATTTGTTGCCTTCTCATCTGATCCTTCAACTTATATTCTTTCTTTTTTTTTTGGCACATACAGTTGATGGCTAATTTTTGTCTACTTTTGTTTTGATTTCCATTCTCACTTGACATGGATATGCTTCTGCTAATCTAAGCAGGGAAGTCATCTTAGACTTGTTCTCCTCATGTTTTAAAAATCTCTCTATGGTTGGATCTTGTGAGATGAGCAGATATGTATGCAGTTCTACAACTGCAGATCTATACATATAATCAATTTCTATGAGGCCCTTACCTCCTTCAGAATAGGGAATATATAGTCTTGGTATACTCTTATTTTCATAAATCATTTGATAAGCATGAAGCATTTTTCTTGTTTTTTCTGTGCAACTGATCCAATACCCTTTGGAGCCAGTCAATCACTCCAAAACTGAAAGTTAGAACAGGAGGAGCAAATTGGTTTATAGCTTAGACCTTATTCTTAGATGTCAGGGCTGTTTTCAGTATTCATTTTAGTCTTCTAAAATATTTCTGAGTTGCATTCACCTTTGTTCATATTTTATTGTTGACCCTTCATCATTTATACACTCCTTCCAGCTCAAGTTCCTCTATATCACATTCCTGTCCTAGACTGATATTTTCTTGGTGCTGCATCTTTCCTGCTTTAAAAGTTGCTTTTGTACATTTATCAAGACCAAATGACATTCTTATATCATCTGAGAAAGTATTGACCATTTGCAGTTGTGCTTTCAGGTCCTCATCTGATGAGAATTACCCAGAAAAAGAAGATGAGAGATTTTTACACTTTGTTGTTTTCTGTGAGCCAGATTGTAACCATGATCTAATCTGCTAAATAGACAGCTTAATGGGTTAAGGGAAGGCAAAAGAGCAGTGGTAGCAAACAGTCAGCCTGAAATGTCCTCCACTGAATTTTTATCCTGAGGATAATAATTTGTCCTTTATCATGGCTTAGCTGCAAAGTTGTTTGCCACTGTCTCATGGTCACCGTAATGTAATCAGTCAGTGTAGGATGTATCTTATACATTTGTAAGCACTCTGAATGGTGGATGCTGTGAAATGCTTGTTTGTAATCTATCCATGCCCTACTTAGATTCTTCTCTTTTTACAATACTCAATTATGACTTTATTTAACAACAAATGATCCTTTGTTCCACATAACTTTCATTTGTTACCCTTTTGTTATATTGCCATGATTGAGTTGTTGGCATCAGTTCCAATGGATAGTTCATACATTGTTGGAAGGCAAGTTATTGGTCTATAATTTTTAGGACATCTTGGAAGTTCATTCTTAAGGAAGAGTAACATTTTTCCTGTTGTTCACCAGGATGTTGTCTGATTAAGGTGTGCATATAAATATTTCTTACTCAGGGCTAAATCTCCATTTAAAGATGTTCATACTTTTAGCCAGAAGTTAGGTACTGCATCTGGGCCTGGGGTTTTCCAATCAGGAGCTTTTCTTAATTTTGTTTCAATTTCTCAGGCCGTTACTTCATCCCATTTCATATCCTACACATTTGAAAGTCTTACTCTTTCATTTACTTCTATCCATTCTGCATCTTTATGTTCCACAGGATCTTCATAGATATTTCTCCAAAATGTGTCTATTTCTTCTTTTTTTGGTGGCATTTCTGTTCCTTTTGCCTTGTTTCCCAATTCAGTATAAAATCTTTTTGGGTCTTCAGTAAATTGCTTATTTTGTATTTTTTCTTTACATTTATTTTGTTTAACATTTATTTACTTGGAAAGTTTGACTTGGAATTAAGCCAATTTTTAGAAGAGTCCTGGGGAGAAATACTCCAGACGCATGTCTTTGTGACGTGGGAGGAAACCGGAGCACCCAAAGGAAACTCACACAAATGCAGGGAGGACATGCAGATTCCACACAGAAGGCACACCAGCTGAGAATTGAAATGAAGAACCTCTTGCTGTGAGGTGACAATGCTACCGCTGCACCACTGCGCTGTCCAAATATCCAATTTATCTGCATATCTTCTAAGATTTTCCTGCTTTTGCTGATGTCTTTAGTTTATTTGCAATTGTGTACAATAGATATTGGTCTGTTCTGATACTGTCTGTTGCTTTTATCACATCTATCTTTTTGAGTATTTTTTGTTGATCTGTTCCCTTTCTATACACTTCTGACAGTGACATGACGTCTTAATTGCTTTATAGTTTTCTCTATTTGATACTTCCATGATGGCATTTGATTTTTTCCCTTCCTTTCCCTTACTGCTCTGTGTTTTCTGTGGTAAGACTTTTGGACAGATTCAGCAAGCTCTGCACAGAGTGCCTGAATAGTGCAAGAGCTGTTGCACGCAATATGGCCGGCGAGCGATCCAGGAATGAGCCCCCGAGACGTGCACGAGTGCGCCTACACTATTCCCGCATGGACACCACTGCTATATGCTAATTACCTCATTTGTTGGTGAAAAGCATGCAAATTAGGTGAATTAGTGATCCAGAAAGCAGGCAGGCGTCTCTGCAGGAATAGTGTAACCTGCAGAAATGTATTCAGTTATTAACCAAATACATTTCTGCAAATTACAAAACGGAGGCATGACAGCTCTAAAGAAAGCATGTATTCAATGTAGTAGGCATGCCAATGGCCAAATATATGGCTGTTGGCATGAGAAATAGTTGCAAAATTATAAAAAACAGCTTTTTTTTTTTTTTGGCCGATCTCAGTCGTTTAAGTATAGGGTAGTGGTGCACAAATGGGATTGGCCTGAAAATAAGAAAAAAAGTTGGAAATAAGCTTTTAAACCCAAATCAGCATTTTGCCATAACAGTCAATGGCATGCAAAAGATAAGAATACCAGGGAATAGTGGTTGCTAAGGAGGAAGGCTCAGTGTGAGTGTGGTAACTATGAATTAGCATTCTGTTTTATGCAGATGAGGGGATTGATACTGAATCACAGATTTCCTCCCAGTGTTAGCTTGCACCTAACCCTGTAGGTGCAGCAGCACCATTGTATAAGTCTAAGAGGTGGATGACCTCATAAGGGGAAGTGTCATGCATGCTGTAAACTTATAGGAGCTCTGTGTCCCGTGTTTGCCCTTAGCTAAGCACAGCTAAGGAAGGGGGTGTGTCTGAGGCCGCCTAGCAGTGTTTACATTGCCTAAACGTGTGTGCACACCATGCACCAGGTTTTAAACAAAAAACAAAACAAAACAAAAAAACAGGAAATAGCAGCTCTGTTCATATCTGAGCACTGTGTATGTGCGCAGCACCTTGGGGCTTGAACGGGAAGGCAATGGGAAGAGAAAACAGCAGTAGGAAGGCAATCAAGGAGAACTAGCATAGCTGTCAGTGAAATGTATCAGAATCAGCCAATTACACATGGAACAGCCTAGCCCACTACTATAAACTATGCAAACACCTTCCAGTCTGGTTTTTCCCACAAGCACTACACCACCGGTGTCCATAGACAGGAAAATTTTACCTGACAAAACAAAATGTTAGGAGCTGCTGTCAATCTCATACATCAATATGTGCAAAAGGCTGAGGGTGGTGAGGATGTGAATGCTGATGACCAACCCACAGTGAGGAGAAGGAGAAGAGTGTACAGATCCAGGGTAACCTACCAGCGTCTACATGAGTTGTAGATAGTGGAGCACTATAGGGTGGAGAGGGACATTCTACAGCAAATTGTTGAGCTGTGCTAGCCACGCCTCACACACAGAACCAACAGAGGGGAACCCATCCCAGTGGATACCAAGCTATGTGTAGGCTTAAGTATACTAGCCACAGGTACCTTCCAAAGGACAACTGGGGATATCATGGGAATCTCACAGGCATCAGCATCCAGGGTACTCCACCAGTTCCTGGATGCCATGTCAGCACATGCCGGTGAGCACATATATTTCCTCAACACCCATGAGGCATTGACCAGCAATGCGTGTCTCTTCCAACAAATAGGAGAATACCCTGAGGTAGTGGGTGCTATAGAATGCATGCACGTACACATCAAAGCACCAAACAGTGAGCTGTGTAGGGTCTACATAAACCGCTAGGGCTTCCCCTCCATCAACTGCCAGGTTGTGTACTATGCCCAGGGCATTATCTTGAATGTGTGTGCTGGTAGCCCAGGAAGCTATAACGATTCCCACATCTGGTATATGACACAGCTGTATCAGTCATTTGCCAGTGGGGACATCCCATATGGCCACCTAGTGGGGGATGCTGGCTACACACTGGAGCCGTGGCTGATGACACCCCTCAGAAATGCACACACACCTGAACAAGAACTCCATAATGAGGCACATGCACAAACCAGAATCATAGCATAGCATGTGTTTGGGATGCTCAAGTCATGGTTCTCCTGCCTGGACATATCCGGTGGATATGCAGTACTCTCCAGCTACATGTACACAAATGTTCATAGTATGTGCCATGCTACACAATATGTTCCTGTGGAAACAGCTGCAGCAGGAACAGCATGGGGCAAGGCCACACAGCACCCCACCATTGCCAAGGCCATCACAGGCACAGAGGGACTCGGAGGAGGAACTACCTGAGCCTGGCCATGTAGACAGAAGAAGGTGTGCCCAGTATGCCCAGGCCTTGGCAAAGAGGCAATGCATAGCAGATACACTGACACGGAAGGGACCCAGGGAATGTCACCTGTCTCTGACTCACACATACAGTAAAAGGGATGCCAAACATGACACTACCTGTGCTCTACTATGTATAGGGAGTGTACTATGCACATTCAACATACACAGCCCTCCAACATTGTCCTCAATACTGGCACAGCCACAAAGTAAGTCACTCTTCCTATCAATTGCTGAATGGAGTAGTATGTTCTGATAGTTGTATCTATGGTATGGACGTGAGCATGCAAGGGAATCGGGTGGCTGAGTGGGATGGCAGCAGACAGTGGACACCTATATGGGCAGCATGAAATCCATAACAAATACTGGTGTCAACATATTAAGCAGTAGTAGACAAGATGACAAATCCCACTGCAGTACATGTGGTGGCCCAAATGTGTGTCCATAGGACACACACATGCCTGTCAGTGAGGCTCGCATATCCACCACCAGCCTCAGCCAGCAGGACAGGTGTAGATGACCATAAAGAAAGACTGGGAATTGATGGCAATGGTTAACAGCCCCCTTCCAGACCTACACAGACAAACTACAGCAGGTCTGGCAGTTGTATGTTAGTTCTTAACTGTAAGAAGTCTGAAACTGAAATGTAGGTCAATAAAACCTAAGATCTGTACTCTACTAATATGCCTCCAGTCTGCATGATAGTTTAGAATACAAAATGAAATGGAAGCCAGCAGAGTACCTAAAATACCAGTACAGTCATAGCAAATGTTTAAAGTCATCAGGTGTGCCCTCCCACAATCCTATGTAGAAATGCAGTAACATGTAAGTGTGAGGTGTAGTAACAGTGGAGCAAAGATTACCCGAGCTGGCCCAATCTACAGGATATATTGCTGCATGTGTACAATATGCATGGGTCCGTGTGTTAGGTTGTCATGTGTTCAATATTGTCTGGAAGTGGTCAGCATGTAGACATGGAGGGTTGTGTCTCAGTAGTCTATGGGCAGTACTATGGATGACAGGGCCATGTTCCAACAACTGCAGTGCCAATCACAATGCTTCTCAGCAATACCCATGTCAGTATTCATCAATACTCACTGTCCAGATGTCAATATCTGTCACCGTCTGAAAGATGGACATACCATGAATGTGGGCTCATACATACGCACAGTACACAGGTGGAAGTACCCTAGAAAGAGTACATAAAATGTAACTGTAAACTGCACACAACTTTGGAATTGTACATATAGGTTAGCAGCATATTAGTTGTCTGTGTAGTATGGAATACTGATGTAGTCTGGCTAATCACTGGCAGACCACAAAAGGCACAGTTATGAAGTAATGAGAGACTGACTATGTCCCCACACAAGGCAGCATAAGGGGAATGTAACATGTATATCTGTGACTCAGCTGCAAGTAGCTTCCATGTCACACATGCACTCAGCTCACCCCACCATCAGCCACAGGTTTATCACAGGTCATATCCTTGCCATTGGGAATGAGTACAGTATGACCCCACTTCTGTATGGGAATACCCACAGAATGCAGCATGCTGAAGAGGTGTCCCACGCAGGTGTATCCCTAGCTGTAAGCAGCACCCTGCCTGCATCCAGACCAATGAATTAATATGGACAGGAACTATTGCCATTAACACCTCATACACTTACCCTGTCATCCCAGGGGAATCCACTGGCTCACAGTCTGGAAATGTAGGAGTGACAGAATGCACTGGTTTGCTACAGATGGCCTGCATCACTACCAAATGGCCTACAGTTCTCTGTCAAAGGCCTGTGCCTCACGCATAGTGCCAATGTATGGTAACTCATGGGGTCCCAACAAACAACATAACACAGTCATCAGAACACAAATGTAAGGCCATGTTGGCAAATCCCAGTAGCATGCCACCATGTCCTACTGCATGAACTGTGGACCAACCCCTAAATACTGCTGGGATAATGGGCCAGCCATAGGGATACTTCTCAGATATCACTCGCATAATGTTAGGAAGATGATAGAATAACAGAGTGGGGGAGTGTAGAAGCATGGACATCATGGAATGTGTGAAGTCTGAAACTCTGGTGTGTGCCCATACTACCCATACCTGTAAACCCAGTAATGGTGGCTACAAACCTGCTTGTAAAGCACAATGTGAAGGGGAACTAACCAAATATATGAGCCCTGCCTCTGGGTAACTTGGGAGAATCTGTACAGCTGAGAGGTATGGCCACAGCAGGATATGGTCATTCTGTTATGTTGATATATATACAAGAAGGGGATCCTCTGCCACCATAGTACCAAGCTGCTGGAGCATTTACACAGACCCATCAGCAAGTGTCTGCAGCTACCCCTCCAGAATGGCATGAGTGTGCAAGAATTTGTAGGCTGCGGACCACCATACTGGACACAGCTTCAGTCATCTTGTATTTCCCAGGAAATAACTGTGAACAAATAAGTATATCTGTCAGTAGATGATGACATAATACATCAGAGTGGAAAACAGTACAATTGTCTGAATATCTCTGCTAACACCAACCATGTAACTCAAGCAGCACGGACAGCAATAGTTATAGTAATCCACTATCTGTCGCCCATCGTGACTCCATATTGTCACCCTATCTACAGATATCCTGCAGAAACAGGTTGCTAGCTGTAGGTGTAGAACACCAAACCCTGGACTGGAGTGCAACCTGCCTGGAATGGATTCACACACTCAATACAGAAGGTCATACTGGGCATGCTCCTACACTTAGAGAAATGAAGCCCATGTCTGTCAACACAGTGGACTATACATATTTGTCATTCACAGATTTCTGTGCATATACACCAGTTTGTACACCATTCATGCTTTGCACACACATTGGATAGGAATACTCACACATATCCAAGGCCAACAGACTATAATATGTCAAACATACGGTTCCCCTTCACAAGATTGAATGGATGGAAGCTCAAAATTCATAATCTCAAGACCAGAATCTCAAACTTCCATTCACTCAAAATTGTGAATGGGAGCCTTAGATTTAAAAAAAAATAAAAAAGTTACCTTATTGCAGGGGGCCAGGTCCCCTGTACCCTAGCAGTTTAAATGTGACTGTTCTGTGACTGCACTATAGAGGAGGAATGGAAAATCTTTTGTTTTGTACTTACACATATAGCGCGGGATGGGAGATTTCCCTTTCCTTCACTATAATGCGATCTCAGAGTAGGTATATTTAAGTAGGGGGGTTGTGGGTGGTGCAGGGGGTGAAGTACCCCTGCAAAAACATTTGAAAGGTGTTAATTTCTTTTTTGTCCCTTTCATATGATTGAGTTTCTCTAAATTCGAGATTCTGGTTTTGAGTTTAAGACTTTCGAGTTTAGAGAAATTCGATCATATGAAGGGGAACCCAAACATACACACACAAAGATGTGGGGAAGAGAGAGTCAGACTGTGACAGAGAGAATTCCATTATGAGGTCTGTCCCACTCACTACACATCCAACTGGCTGATATGACATGAAGTGCTAATGTCAATCACTGTAGACATTTCTTTTGGTAGCACTCAGCCCTCTAGTGTCTGTGGTGCTTGTGATAAATGTGTAACACAATAGTACAAATCAGTATTCATCTAGCATTTGTATACCCAGTCCTGTCAAATGTAGAGTTTTGTGTGATTGAGTGTGTGGTGTGTTTCCAGAGGAATGATGTATGACCCTTTCACACACACTGCACTTCCCATTGCCCATATTAGCCACCTTCAAATAACCCTCTGGCCAAATCTCAGCCATATAACCTATGTGATGCTTGCAATATGTGTGTAATATTGTAGTGTAAAAAAATAGGTAGGGGTTCTAATCCCAGACATGGCAACTGTGAAACTATGTGTGTGTGCGTGTGGAGATGAATGATTTTGAGGCCATTCACACTCACTACACCTCCCACTGCCCTTCTTTAGCATGCCTGCTGATGTCAGTCACATTGAAATAACCCTTTGGCCAAGTACCAGCCCTATAAGCTCTGTGGAACTTTCAATAAATGTGTAACTCTATAGTGTAGCATACTAGTTGGGTAGAAGTTCTAATCCCAGACATGGCAACTGTGAAACTGTATGTGTTTGTGTGAGAGAGTAAGTGTGTTTGTGATGATACCTGATTTTATGGACATTCCCACTTAGTACTTTCCCCTTACCCCTCCTTTAGCACTGCTGCTGATGTTACTCACCTTCAAAGATACCTTTGGCCAATTATCTAATATATAAGCTCTGTGGTGCTTTCAATAACTGCATAATACTACAGTATAGCATACTAGTTAGGTAGGAGTTCTAATCCCAGACATGGCAACTATGAAACTGTGTGTAACACTATAGTGTAGCATACTAATTAGGTATAATTCTAATCCCAGAAATGGGACCTGTGTGTGTTTGTGTGAGAGAGTGTATGTGAGTTTTTGATGATACCTGATTTTATGGACATTCCCACTTACTACTCTCCCCTTACCCCTCCTTTAGCACTGCTGCTGATGTTACTCACCTTCAAAGATACCTTTGGACAGTCCTCCAATATATAAGTTCTGTGGTGCTTGCGATAACTGCATAAAACTATAGTATAGCATACTAGTTAGGTACGAGTTCTAATTCCAGACATGGCAACTGTGAAACTGAGTGTGCGTGTGTGTGTGTGTGTGTGTGTGTGTGTGTGTGTGTGTGTGTGTGTGTGTGTGTGTGTGTATCTTTGATGATACTTGATTTTATGGACATTCCCACTTACTACTTTCCCCTTGCCCCTCCATTAGCACTGCTGCTGATGTTACTCACCTTCAAAGATACCTTTTGACAGCTCTCCAGCATATATGTTCCTTAGTGCTTGCAATAACTGTGTAATACTATAGTGTAGCATACTAGTTAGGTAGGAGTTCTAATTCCAGACATGGCAACTGTGTGTGTTTGTGTGAGAGAGTGTGTGTGTGTGTGTCTTTGATAATACCTGATTTTATGGACCTTTACACTTACTACTCCCCCCTTACCCCTCCTTTAGCACTGCTGCTGATGTTACTCACCTTCAAAGATACCTTTGGACAGCTGTCCAACATATAAGCTCCATGGCGCTTGTGATAACTGCTTAATACTATAGTGTAGCATACTAATTAGGTAGGAGTTCTAATCCCAGACATAGCAACTGTGAAACTGTGTGAGAGTGTGTGTGTGTCTTTGATGATACCTGATATTGATATTATGGGCATTCATACTTATTTCTCTCCTCTTACCCCTCCTTTAGCAATGCTGCTGATGTTACTCACCTTTAAATATACCCTTGGGCAGTTCTCCAACATATAAGCTCCATGGCACTTGCGATAACTGCATAATACTATAGTATAGCATACTAGTTAGGTAGGAGTTCTAATCCTATCCTGATCCTGGCAACTGTGTAAATGTGAGTGATTCTGTGAGAGACTGTGTGCATCCTTGTAAACACTTGATTTTGTGGTCATTGATACTTACAACACTTCCCTTATCCTCCTTTACCACTGCTGGTGATGTCATTCAGCTTCAAAGATACCGTGACTCAGCTTTCCAACATGTAAGCTCCGTGGCACGTGCCATAAATGTGGAACAATGTAGTAGCAATAACTACATAGGTATGGGTTTGAATCTTATTTGTGGCAAGTGTTTGTGTGTGTACATATGTATATCCATACCTCAAAGATTTTGGCCCCATTTACACCCAATACACATCTCAGTGCCTGACTTTAGCAGTCAAGCAGATATCATCCACCTCAGAAGTACCTGTTGCCAACCTTAAAGCATATAAGTTTAGTGGTGCATATGGTAAATGCGTAACATAATGGTCTAAAAAGTTTGCTAGATAGAGGTTTGAACCTCACCCCTGGCAAATGTAAATGTAAATGTGTGTGTGTGTGTGGAGTAAAATTATTTTGGGATCTCTCACCCACTACATCACCCAATGCCAGTATTTACAAGGGCTGGTGATGTTCCTCACCTTAGAAGTACCTTGGCACAACATCCATCCTATAAACTCCTTGGCACTTGCGATAAATATGGTATACAGTAGAAGCAATACATAGCTATGTAGGGGTTTGAATCTCAGTACTGGCAAGTGTGTGTGTGTGTGTGTGTGTGTGTGTGTGTGTGTGTGTGTGTGTGTGTGTGTGTGTGTGTGTGTGTGAGTGTGTCTGCCATTAGTATCCTGTGTGGTGGTTGCTGTGATTGTGTAATAGCAGGATCCATTGTGGTGTGGGTTTTGCTAAATTATTATGTTGAGGACCAAGTATGTCACAATGTCCACATTACAAGGCCAACAGATGTCAAACTCCAGAGAGGTTGGTGTAGACAATACACAGCCCTACATGTGACAGTATGGATTAGGGAACAATATAGGTAACCCTTCTATTACTCAGAGACCACTCTCCACCCATGTATCATACACAAACACACTTGGCTAGGCAACAACCACTATATTGGTATTTCCCCTGCATATTGCCTCCCAGATAGTAACCACATTGTGATAGCAGTGGACTACATGCTTGTTGACAACAACTGTGCCACTGACATCAGAAAGTACTTTGATGTGTTACATCTCCTGACTGTGTGTTATCCAGAAAATAAAAGGACATGGCATACCAACCAAAAAAAAAAAAAAAGAATAAAATCAACGATAAACAACAGACGAAGAATCCACTCAATTTTGTGTACCTCAAAAAAAGGACATGACACCCTGATCCATCCCCACAGTAGCCAAATAAATGCGTACAGTGAGCCTTTTGCCTTGTTTCCCACTGGACACCTACAACAACTGTAGAGTTGCAAATGTACCCCACGAAGGGAATACCATGCCTTATAAACATGCCCTGTATGGACAGACACCACTAACTCCACTGAATACCTGTATCATACTGTCAATGTATGTGTAATCATGACCTCAGTTACATAGCCAGGTCTTACCAAATGAGATCAGGAATGCTATATCAGAAGATACCAATCTGTCCACACAACATGCCCCAGAGACCGCACGTACACTTCCACACATCAAAGAACATGCATGTGGGACATGTGCATAACCCAGACACTGTCCATGTTATGGAATATAGATCACATACATGGGAAGCAGTGCACATCACTGGCCACCCAGCATAGAAACCCAGATGAGTGGATAGTGAATACAATACCAACCCCTGGGGACCACTCCAGGGACTACACCCCTGAGCCACACTGGGGACTATAGTAATGTGGCCTGATGCCAAGGTATTCCCTTGGCCTAGCCTTGTAGAGCCTTCAGGCCCATTCACCTACTACACACCTGTGAAGCAATGAGCCTATGGATCTCAGTACTGCCAAGTGTGTGTGTTTGTGTGTGTGTGTGTGTGTGTGTGTGTGTGTGTGTGTGTGTGTGTGTGTGTGTGTGTGTGTGTGTGTGTGTGTGTGTATGGAGATGAATTATTTTGAGGCCATTCACACTCACTATACCTCCCATTGCCTTACTTAAGCATGCCTGCTGATGTCAGTTACCTTGAAATAACCCTTTGGCCAAGTTTCAGCCCTATAAGCTCCATGGCACTTGCAATAACTGCATAATCCTGTAGTGTATCAAATTAGTTAGGGAGGAGCTCTAATCCTGGTCCTGGCAACTGTGATAATGTCTGTGTTTGTGTGAAGGAGTGTGTGTTTGTGTGTGTGTGTGTGTGTGTGTGTGTGTGTGTGTGTGTGTGTGTGTGTGTGTGTGTGTGTGTGTGTCTGTCTGATTTGTGGACATTAACACTTACTACACTTCCCTTACCCCTCCTTTAGCACTGCTGCTGATGTCACTAACCTTCAAAGATACCTTTGGACAACTCTCCAACACGTAAGCTCTGTGGCGCATGTGATAACCACATAACACTCTAATAGCAATACATAACCAGGTAGGGGTTTAAAACTCAGTACTGGTAAGTGAGTGTGTGGGTCATCAGTATCCAGTGTAGGTGTTGGGGTGATTGTGTAATGACAGGATCCATTGCAGTGTGGGTTTTGCTCTAATATTACATTGAGGACCTATATGTCCCAATGTCCACATTACAAGGCCAACAGTAGTTAAACACTGTAGAGGTTGTTGTAGACAATCCACAGTCATAAATATCTACTGCCATGTGCAATTACTGTGTGACAGTATGGATTAGTAAACAGTATAGGCAACCGTTATAATATCCAGAGACCACTCTCCTCCCATGGATCATACACAAACAGGCTTGGCTCTTTCTTTCTTCCTTTCTTCCTTTCTCTCTGTCTCTCTGTCTCTCTCTCTCTCTCTCTCTCTCTCTCTCCCTCTCTGGTAGATGTGGAAAATACATCTGTTTTGTATAGGCAGAAGCTTGACTTCTGTAGGTAATGCTCATGATCAGCTGATGGCCTTTGCACGAATTGGATGTGGAACAGCTGTGTTATCTTTCCTATAGCCAATTGCATGGAAACACACTCCTATAACTAAGCACTTCATGTGGGTATTGGCTCTTTTCCTTCACTGTGGGCAGCATCACAGAGGGTATTTAGAAATACCTCTTACAACAAACACTGTGGAGACAGGCCAACAAACTGGAGTGGGATGTTCCAGACATGTGGACAGAATGTAAGTATTGCTGTTCTACATTTGAAGTAATGTTTTTTAAGAGGGTTTGTGGGGATATGGCTGTTCTGCAGTATTTAAAGTCTGGCATGACAGTGTTATGTGATTGAGGAAACTCTCATCTGTAGAACTATCTGCAGACTGGCCAGAGTTTGAAGTCTTAGATGTGGTGTGTTACTCACACATTTTCTGTCTTTAGAAATTCAGTAGCATACTCTGATGATTGGAGTCAGTAAATGGTGACATTCATGTGTGTTACTGACTTCATATCCCTCAGAAGAGATATGTCACAACAAACCCTGTTATGCCAGAAATTTTCTCAGTTTATCACAGCAATATTTCAATATTGGCTCTGTGTTTGTGCCTCTGTCCCCCAAGTCTGTCACCCTTTGTCCATATGTCATGCAGTAAGAGGTGCATACATACAGTATATCATTATTTATTGACATCATTCCTCATATCAAGCCAGTGATATATCAGACTGCCAGACATGTTATATATAGGAGGCCTTATATTTGAGGACAAAGCCTGGAAATTCTGTTGTAGTCTGTACAGTAGTGAAGTCTATGTACTTATAGTGATTGTTGACAAAGTGTCAGTATTGTGTAGCAGTGTATTGTGAATATGTTATTTGGCCTGTGTACAGACTGGGGTAGGTGTCAGTGTTCCTGGTCCTGTTCTATCTGACGTTGCATGCTGATCCAGTTTCTGGTACCCTATTAGCGTGTATGTTTTTAGGGCTAGACTGAGAGATGTCCCATGCCACAGTCAGGCATCAAACTACACTGTGAAATGGGCCAGTATATATATATATATATATATATATATATATATATAGGGCTAGTGTGTGAGTGGCAAATATGAGGATGGTATTGATCACACAGTCCATATACTGTACTGTTAATTAGGCTTACCATAATGTGACTGTGTTGATATTGGTTGTGGGTATGCACTTTCACAGTGGTGTCTGTTAATCCGTGCTGTTACATGCCTGTAGTGCCTGCTATATTTGCAATTACATGTGTTTTCCCCAATAGGAATCTTGGGTTAGTGTTGTGGAAGTGTGCCTGTAGTTTAAACAGTCCTTGGTGACATGCCAAGCAGCTCAGTGTATTTACCTAGTGTGATGTTATGTCCAGATATTTGTCAGCTGTACTGTTGCCTGGCCACCATATGTGTTGTGCATTTCTGAAAAAGCAGTGGCATTCTGTGAAGATGTATGTCGCTAACAAGTGGGAAGTATGTGGGCTAGGGACCTCTGCTCCTCCAGTTAATATATGTTAGGACAGAAAGAAGGGTGTGAATGCATCAACTGTGTGAGTTTATTTACTCCAGTATTTGTGATATAGCCACATTTTCATGGCTGTAAATAACCCCTTTGTCAGGCTTGGTACACACTCCTTGCACTAAGGAGTTCTGTGTATACTTCTACACTGACCAGATTCTTTCAGACTGACCATGTTTATTTGTCATATTTCTGCTGTATTCCACATGATCATTACTGTGATTTATGTGGTACTTCACTATGATGATTTTATGATGTCTGTCAGTAACTGTCAGTTTCAGAAGAGCCTTCCTACACAACATGTCTGTTGACACAACCCCCTGCTACTGTAGCAACATTCTACATTTATAACTGCAATACTTACATTATGTTCCCTTGCACTAAGAGGTTGAGAGTTATGGGCATATGTTATATATACATATATATGTATATATATATATATATATATATATATATATATATATATATAAATATATATATATGTATATATATATATATATATATATATATATATATATATATATATATATATATATGAGTGTTGTATATACCTTCTCAGATGTATCCCACCATATTTATCTATGTGTTTATTTAGATATAAAAACATGACTGATCCAACACTATTTTCACTAACAAGTAGTAAACAATTGTAGTAGTCAAAGCAGTTGTTCACTACTGTTCAGTACGTGTACTGAATAATAGATTTGAAAAAGCAACAGACATTTTTACAGTTCAGATGGCTTACTGGTTAAGTGCTAGGACTATAGTCTAGAGGATACTGAGTTCAAAACCTGCAAGGGCTGTTTATTTTGTTGCAGAGTGGTTAAGGCAGTTTTGAGCTGCTTTAAGTGAGTTTGTGTGGGTTTGTGTGATGATAAGTGGTGCTAACGTACGGTTAAATGAAAAGGTGCTTACACTGTGTAGGCTTCGCTTACCAGTGCTCATATCTGCTTAACATTTACATTTAAGCAATGCTTATACCTGCTAAGCATAGCTCAGCCCTGGTAACCAGTGATCACATTCCAGTCTGATAAAATAGCAGGGTAATGACATCTTTAATAAGTGTATTTAATTCCATGTACATAACATGGATCTGTGTGCTGTCATTACAGTAGCAAGGGGTGTGAGTATACTGTATGAGACACCTGAGTATACATGGGTAGTACCACAATCTTTTCTCTTTGCATGTGTTTCATATATGGGTAGTGTCCCAGGTTATATCCAGTCACACTTGCATGTATTGTATCATTACATTGCTGCTTTTAACAGTCCTTTTCCAAGTAAGAGTAGATTATAGTACTGGAACCATACACCCTTGTTTGCAAAGCTGGACTCTGAGTACTGACTATCGTGTTCTTGGTGTTTGAGCTTTATGTTTTTAAGTATCTTCTATTGGATATTGATCTGATATGCTGATATTAACTGTAGACTACTATGTGTTTAGGACATGTCGTTGAGGACTGCTGTCATGTAGTAATGGCATACCTATCAGTGTCAGACGTCTATCTGTCAAAACATTCATCCTAATGCATAACCTGTTGGCTAGCTATTTTCTTCCTGTTCTCTGTACAGATATCAGGTATCCATCTTGGCTGCTTACAGGCAATCCTGATTGACTGACACTCACACGTCTGCCCAGCTATATTATAAATGCCACTGCTAGGAAACCCCACTCTGTATGCACCACATGCCATGGATACCTCAACCAGACTACCACAGTCAACAGAACATAATTGGGTACAGGTCTCTAACCAAGACACTGGCCTTGTTATATAATATATGTTGCATAGCATATGTCCAAAACAGAAAATAGAGCCAGCATACAGCGTTCCAGAATTTATTGTAATGAAATAAATTAAACCATTACAAAATAAAAAACAGACCGGTTTCGGCAGGAAAAACACATCCTTCCTCAGTGTTGATTACATTCATTGTAGTAAGCAAAGGTATATATACACACTCATCATTAATCCAATTGGTTCAATCAAAGATTTTCATTTAAATCAGGTGGGAATAATCCCCCCAGTTTGATTATCCACTTCTTTACTTCCACTTAAGATTACATGACACTACCAGCTTTCTCCAGATCATTTCTGATAGTCAGCTTGAAGATAACTGGTTACTATGTACCCTGGATGTCTGTTCTTTATATTCAGGCCTTGTCCTTTGGTTGGAAAAGGCAGATTTATATCCATCTACTTTTTAATTCCTTTTTTGAGTTACCCAAACTAGTCCTTACCAGCAATGTCTTTTTATCTAGACAAATGTTACTAATTACATATGTTACATGACTTTTTTTGAACAATAACATCTGGGGACTGATTCTGGGGACTGTCCATTATGATTTTGGATGTTTCTGTTACTTGACAACACATTATCAACTGTTTGTTCCAATGAATCCACACAGGAGAGACCTTACCAACAGATTCACTAGTAACATGGTTGATTCCTTTGATAGAGAATCTCTAATAGTATAATGAGAGCAAGCAAAAAAAGATTTAACTTTTTTGAGATTCACAACCACTTGCTAGAGAAACTCCAATCATTTGATTGATAGTGTGTATAGACATTGGAACATTCTCAAATATGATCCAGATATATCAAGTCTCATACAGACAAATGCTGTTTTTTTTTTTTCAGGAAAAAAAAAAAGCTCCTTTTCAATTTCAAACAAACATAGGAAGGAAAAGGAAGGATAATCTGACTCAAACAACAACACAGGGGATCCACTGATAGTTTGATTACCCTTATGGACTACTACAAAACTGTCCAAAAATTACAAGATCAAAACAATCAAACAGCAGAAATTGCCCAGTTGCCCAGTAGTTTATGATCTCAAATTCTTTACTGACTGCAGTTTATTTGGCATTTTTATTATTGTACTCATTTTATGTTGGACAATTGTCCAGACGCAAAGAATAGACCGGAATAGAATAAGGATTTCATAAAATATCAGCAACATTAAAAAATAAGACTGACAAATGCACTGTACAAACAAGTACATGCTTCTTTTGGTAATAAGCATAACAAAACTGGGCTGCATTCCATCTTAAACTTAAATGAGAATCTTTGATTGAACCAATTGGATTAATGATGTATATATACCAATCAACACTGAGGAAGGCTGTGCATATGTGTCAAATGGAGCACCTCACTGACCCTCTGCAAGAGAAAAACAGATGATTGGATTTTGAATTTAACTGTCACTCTGGGGATCATTCAAGTGGCATTGGTTGATAGATGGCCTGGTGACAAATGTCAGGCAGCATGATACCAGCATACCCACATGCCCTACTCTTCTCAGCTTTCCATGGACATTAGCCTGGTACACCCCTAGGAACACCTGGACCTATGGACCTCAGTACTGACAAATGTGTCACTGTGCATTACTGAGAATAACTGTGTCTGTGTGTTTGTAAACTTGTAGTTGAAAATACTCTGAGGGCCTTCTCACCCACTACACTCCCATTGCTATACTTAGAAATAGCTGCTGTTGTAATTCACATTAAATATGCCTTGTTACACTCTTCACCCTATGGGCTACCTGGAGCTTGCAGTACCAGCATAACACTGTTCTACAAATGGGTAGATAGGCATGGGTTACCCTCTGAGTCCTGTCAAATGTGAGCATGTGTGTGTGTGTGTGTGTGTGTGTGTGTGTGTGTGTGTGTGTGTGTGTGTGTGTGTGTGTGTGTGTGTGTGTGTGTGTGTGTGTGCAATTGTGTCTGAGTGTCCATATTTGTAGGAGATGGCATTCTGAAGCCACAGTATTCAAATACACTAAACCTTGCCATACATTATAAGGAATGGTGATGTTGCTGACATTAGGAGAGCCATGACAAACCCTCACCACCCTACTATCCCTGTGGCATGTGCAATAAATGCATATCCCTGTAGTAGGACTAATTAGATAGACATGGGTTTCTATTGCAGTCCTGGTCAATGTGTGATTGTGGGTATGTTAGAGCATTATCATGGGTTTCAGTGAGTACAATATCCACTGTGGGGTGTGGGTGCTGGGTATACTGTCTTTACACCATGGTGCCCCCAGTACATGTCCCATGGTCCACTGTATGAGGACCATTGTCACTATCAACCATACAGGTAACTGATTACACTATCCAGCCCAATGATGCATGTGCTGTGTGCAAAAACTCTGTAACAGTATGGACTCACTGACAAGGTAGTTAGCACTGCTAAACCTAGGTCTGTCAAATGTGTCTATGACTGTGTGTGTTTGTCAATGTGTATATGACAGTATGTCATACTATGTATTGTTCATTAACACCCAGTACATCCCCCATTACAATACTGTACAAGGCCTGGTGATGTTTTACACTTAACAGGAAGCTCAGGACACACCTCAACCTAAAAGCTCTGTGGTGTGTGCAATCAAGGCCAAACACATTAGTAGCAATAAGTACCTAGGTAGAGGTTCTACTCTCAGTGTTGCCAAGTAAGTGTCTGTGTATGTGAATGGACCTACTTCATTTTTCAGAAAATATATATCCCAGGAGATCATTTGTCTGAGAACTAACTGGCAAAAGGTAACATTTCAAAGCAATCATCTTGTTGAAATTCATTCCATCAAAACTAGTAGTTGATGTGTAAATGCCCTCTTCCCCACTGTACAGCTGTACAGCAATACTGGAGTTGGCATATATAGCTGGGTGTGGTTGTTGTGGGAACAGCCACCAACATTGGGGTTATTTGTTGTGCGTATCCCCCCACTTAGTGTGCTGTTATACTGTACAGTTTATGTTAACAAGTTAAGTAGTTGTTAATCGCACTATGTGTGATTCTGCACCACCCCACACCCTCCAAAGTTGGGGGCTGTGCCACCCACACTAGCACACCTATGTTTACCAACTCCAGGATTGCATTACATTGGGGAAGAGGACATATACCCTGTGAGTGCCATTGTCAATGACATTAAACTGGTGGACTGATTATTTACTGATGTGATGTTTTGGAATTTTGGTCTTGGTAGAATTATATAGGCCAAAATGAGTTCACTGCAAAATAAAGTACATCCATGTGAACAGTATTCTCTGTGTATTGCATCAACACCAAAGCCTCTGTGTGTGTTATTCACAAACATTTGGTGTGTGCCACCCAGTACACTTACCATTGTCCATTGTAGAAGAGCTGGTTATATCAGCCACCATGCACTCACCTGTATACACCCCTCAGACCTATTAACCATGTGGCACATGCAGTAACTGTTATACAGACCTATTACTTGAGTTCAGCTGTACCCAGGATATGACACAGTTGATGTGTCACCACAGTGCCACACCCCTTGTAGGAAAGGAAAGCAGACCAACATCCTGCTGACACATAGACACCTGGAACACAAACAAAATACATTATGGAGACCATAATAAGTCAGTGTTAATAACAGCTATAATGCATCATGGCTGGAGAGCTACACACCCTGACGTGTAAGCATTAATCATTCCAGCAGACATGTTAAACAGCATTACATTGCTAAACATTAGTACACTTGCCCTGTGCATCAGAACCATATTAGCATGT
The DNA here is from genome assembly GCF_019279795.1 of Protopterus annectens. Taxonomy (NCBI): domain Eukaryota; kingdom Metazoa; phylum Chordata; order Ceratodontiformes; family Protopteridae; genus Protopterus; species Protopterus annectens. The sequence continues at coordinate 933,450,085 of NC_056739.1, forward strand.
CCCTACATCGATGGTATGGATGACAAGGATATGGCACAGGTATTATCATATGCATAGGGTGTGTTGTGGGTTTGCCAGAGGCCTAGGCTGAGCTGTTTGGTTGACATCATGTTTGTGGGTTAGGGGGTTCTTTATTAAATGGGCTGTGCAGATGTGGTGTGTGTAGGTATGGAGGTGCTCTAGCTGTGTTGGTGTTGTGTGTATGTATGTATGCAAACATTTCTGCCATGTGGCTGCCCTATACAGGAGTTTGTTGGACAGCTGCAGACTGTACATGACAGGGTGTACAGTTCACCATGTCTGGCCATGGACAGGGGCACTGTGGCTGCCAGGGGTTGCACGGGCACTACCAGGCAGAAACCCAGATATGGTACTCTCCCCTGATGATGACAATTGTCTGCTGGATCCCTGTCCTTGTTGGGACTGGCCATGTGCACGTGGCCTGCTGCATTGTGGTGTGACAGTACCATCCTTTCAGTGCTGGTGCTGGTACTGCCACTACGGGAGCAGCCGTGAGTTGTTACACATCCATGTAGACCTCCACCCATTGGTGTTGCTGATGTACATCCACGTGGCCGATGCCCTACTCCCACCACATTCTCTAAAACAGACAACACACAGTCAAGGATTCCCACCTTCTCACCCAATCGTCTATCCATGACCTCTGCAAAATTATGGTGGGCACCTGCAAGATTATGGATATAGTCATGTACAGCAGAAAGATTAGCCCTCTGGAGCCTCAGACTATCTCTGGTGTAACATTCAATATATGCCTGTGCCTCCATGATGGCCTGAAACATGCGTCTGGTGACACCTGTTATGGCACTTCTGCCAGGGGCATGATGGCCAGCAGCCCTCCTATGAGCACCCCTGTACATCTGCCTGTGTGGTACCTCGCCAGTCATCTGGCTATGGATGCTGCGTACAGACACACTTGCCATAGTCACCACACTTTCCTGTTCCATGCCACCACCCGCCAACTGTCCCTCATCTATGGCCACTGGTGATGGGGTATGTATGGGCATTGTGAGTGTGTGCGAGAATGAGGTGGATAAAAGTGGGATGCCAACCAATGGCACAGATTCAGCCCCTGACAACCCTGCCTGTCCCTCACTGTGCCTATCATCATTGTCAGAGTCTGTATGGACAATAACATCAGTTTACCTGCAGGAGGGACCCTGACCCACCTTGCCACCTGTGAGAGGCAGAGAAGAAATGTAAATTAAGACCTGTACATTATGGTTAACTTCTACACACACGCACACACACACACACACACACACACACACACACACACACACACACACACACACACACACACACACACACACACACACTTACAGGTGAGGTGGTACAAAGATATTACACAGACCTTTCATTACCCAACAGTCAACATGCATGACATATGGCACTCAACAGCATGCACTGCAGCCATACTTAATCCGTGTTACCAGCATTATACATCTCTGTGATGCATGAGTTGTGTTAATAGGTGATGCCCCTTCCCCTGAAACACACTGCACCCATCTACACAGTATTGCTGTGCACCTGTACAGCACACTGGCATGTACTGTGCACCATACCTCACATATGTACACACCATTGCTGAATGTGTATACGTGTGGCAGTTATGTTTGCTCTGTTGCTCACAACCCCTATGTGTTTGTCTGACACATACCTGGGATGTTATGGGGACTGATGTCAGTAATTAATGCCTGTCCTTTGATTTGCAGATCTCATCATCAGCAGTGCATGTATGTGCAATAAAATCCAGTTTCACTGACAGCCTTCACAGCTTAATGTGGATATGAGAAGTGTACACACCCTTGTTGACATGCCAGCCTTTTCTATGATATGCAATGGGGCTACAATACTGCATTTGTTAACAATACATACACATGATATGTGACATATGACCTGTGCAATCCAATGCAGTATCAAACAAATGTGTTGGTCATGCAGATGCTGAATGAGATGCATACAATATGCGGTTTGCATAAGTGTGCACACCCTTAACACAATGGTTTGTTGAAGCACCTGTTAAGTGAACTACAGCAGTCACTATTCCTAGAAGGGATATACTAGGATGGCCCATCTTCACTTGCCATTATTTGGTCACTCTGCCCTACAAATGTCCCACAGCTCTGCCAGATTGCAAGATCAGCTCATGTGCACAGCCCTTGGAGGTCACACAGTGGCTTCACTATTACTGTAGAGTTAGGGTTATGTCTGGCACAATTTATAACCTTCACTGTGCTCAGATACAGCCATTCTTAGCAAGCTTTGGATGTATGCTTCAGTTCACTACTGTGTTTCAAGCTGACACCCCTTCCCATCCTCAGCCTTATTGCTGATGCTTGACAACTATGGGCCACACATGAGTGTTATTTTGCAGTGTTCCAAATTCCAAACACCATGTCTACCAGCCTAGTTCCAGCTAATGAACAGCAAACCTAAAGGTGTACACTGGCACCAGCAAGCTAAATATTGGGGATGGTGGCCCTGAGGTGGAGAAGGTGTTGCTTGTGCACCACATGTATCTTTATGAATACTGTCTGTAGGTTTGAGACTTGGTCTCATGACACCATTACACATTGCAACACATGCCTTTGGGAGACCTGATGTTATGCTTATGCTACCTGTAGAGAGCCCTGGATGATGTATCATGTGGGATAACTCTTCTGTCTGATTACCCTAACCCATAGGCCACACTTATGCAGAATCCAGGCAATTGTAGACATATGTACTGCACAGGCAGTACTTGCTAGACATTCCTGCAAGTCCCAGTTTGCAACATGTTTTGTCATCTGTTTTGTATGGGCATCTGTTTATTTTCTACATCAATGTTGTCCAATACTTCATACACACATGCATGACTGTCTGCACTGTTTGTCATGGTACATGCAATGGTGAGGTAAGGCTATTTTTCCCACTCTTGAGTGCTACCTTTCAGATATGGGATCCATTTCATGGTTTGTAAGATGTGTGCAAGCCATGGCTGCCTCTGTTGCAAGTGAGTTGGCAAATGTCATGGACATACTTCTTGGACAGCAGACCATTACTTGGTGTGACATTGAGGCCCTGTACTTGATGGAAGGTGTGTACGCAAGAAGAGTGAATGCTGTCAGTACATCACAAGCTACTTCCACAATATGTTATTTGGAGTGTGTGCACACATATCCTTCCAGTGTTTGTTAAGGTATGTATTCCCCATATTTGTTGTCCTAACATTGGATTCCATATTACACATTCATTGCTCATGTTAGGATCACATTACAGGTTGTAAAAGGTGTGGAATGTGGTATTGTGGTTTGCCGTTGTTTATATCAGGAAAAGTTACCATTGTAATAGGGGTGTATACATTGTTGAGCCACTGTATAAGGGTAATGTTTAAGACATGTCCCTACTGTAGTCCATTTGTCCCACCATTATGCTCATCTCTGTCCACACATCTTACACTGACAAGTTTTTCTCATCCTCATCACCAGGCCACTCCCCTATCTCTATCTCTATCTCTATCTCTCCTAAATTGTACTAATTAACTCTCTTTTGAACTACTCCTTCTCCTTTCCAACCTTTTACTACACTAACTACCTCCCAATACTAACTCCTATCCAAACCTCCACTAATTTCTTACCAATATATTTTAAACCCTGCTCATTGTCTTGAAACACTCTCTTCTACTTTTCTACACCACCTAGTAATGCAAATTACTCCCTACAAAATCTACTTTTTACTATAGCCCCAATAAATAAAACTCTTTTCACAAACATACTACTCTTAACTACCATAATAGCCTGTCTTACCATACCTTACTCACTCACCTCCTTTGAAAATCTTACTCTACCTGAACAAAACTATTGCATCCAACAAACTTTACCATCTTCTTTTAGCTACTCCCTTAACCACAGTAACATAACCTGTACCTCCAACTATATACTACCAAAATATTACAGAGCAACCCACATTATTTACTTCAATATCAAAAAGACTTTAATTAACCTCTATAAACTCCTTAAAGCTATACAACACCCCCAGCAACACCCCCTCTTAGACGGTGATATTCATCCTAACCCTGGCCCCAATTATGATTATACCAATAACCTTGACAGTTTAACAGTGCCTATGGTTTCTACATTAACTAAACCATCTAACTCCCTCTTGATAGCTCACCTTAACATTAGAAGTATTAACAATAAAATTTCCCACCTGCATGTTCTCCTTGATGTCCACTCATTTGACATTCTATGTCTTACAGAAACTTGGTTAAAACCATCCACTCTAGACCAGAAAATTACCCCTCATGGCTACAATATCCTCAGATGTGACTGTAAAATCAGAAAAGCTGGAGGTATAGCCATTCTCTATAAATCTAACCTCCAAATTTCCCCCTTTAATGTGCTTCTACCATCAGACACCAAATCTGAAATTCTAACTACCAAACTCCAAATCAATAACTCCAAATCTATCTATCTAATTTGCACATATCTTCCCCCCAGGTAATAATACCAATACTCTTGAAAACCTACTTAGTTACCTCTCTACCCAACTACCCAGAGAGACAATTGTACTGGGTGACTTTAACATCGACTGGTCCACCTGTAGTTCTCCTAACCCCACTAACCACATAAACCTCTTTGGATCCTCACAATTAATAACAACTCCTACTAGAATCCACAAACCTAGCAGCAAGGTAACTACTCTGGACTGGATCCTTATAAACAGCCACCCTGAAACGTATACTCCAGGAACTCTTCCCGACGATATCAGTGACCATATGCTTACCTGCATTATTAGACAAAAAGTCCATATTCCAACTACTCATAATCTCAAAACCTCTCACTCAAAAAAATTCTTCAATCCAGACAGCTTCCTAAATGAATTACAAGCATGTGACTGGTCAGCACTAACCCATCTTAAACTGGATGAGGCTGTTACCTACTTTAATACTAACTTTCTTCAAATCCTTGACTGTCATGCACCATATCGTTCTACTAGAATAAGAACCAAATCTGCCCCTTGGCTCACAAAACAAGCAAAATATACTCCTCAGAAATAAAATCTGGACTAAAAGGAGAGCCACCAAATTTCCAACAGATCACCTCCTCTTTAAACAGCTAAGAAATGCCACCAAGAAAGATATTCTTAGAGTCAAAAAATACTTCTACATTCACCTCCAACAAACCAGTCAACAAACTCCACAAAAATGTTGGTCAGGGATAAACAAACTTCTTCAGCCAGGTCACCCTATAACTCCAGACCCAGCCGGTTTCAACCATAACAACTTCAGCCAGATCCCTGATGCCTTTAATAACTACTTTACAGAAGCCATTCAAACACTAGCCAATTCCTTACCACCCTTCACTGCTTCCCCACTAAATATCCCCAATACTTCATCTCCCACCTTTCATATACAACCTGTATCGACATCTCTCATCTGTAAGTTACTTCAAAAATTGAAACCTTGCACCCCTTCTGCTGACCGTCTCCCATGTGAATACCTACAAAATACCTACAAATTGCCGCAAAAGCCATTGACTTTCCCATCTCTATCCTTATTAACAGAACCATCTCAGATGGCAAAATCCCTACTTTATGGAAAGTATCCCACATCATCCCTCTACATAAAGGTGGACCTTCTATTGAGCTTTCTTTCGTTCTATTGCTTTACTCTCCCCATTAGCTAAGATAATGGAAAAATGTATTCACAAACAACTACTTAACCACTTACTACAAAATAACCTACTAGCAAACTGCCAACATGGCTTTAGGTCATTCCATAGCACATCGACTGCCCTCTTATCCTTTACCGACTCTATAAACAAAAATCGTAACAATAACTCCTTTTCCTCTGCACTATTTATTGACCTGTCAAAAGCCTTTGATATGGTTAACTATAACTTACTTCTAAACAAACTAAAGGCCCCTTCTCTCAATCCTCAAGCTAGACAATGGTTTAGGTCCTATCTGGTAAATAGACATCAAGCAGTACTTTGGCATAACAATCTGTCTTCACTACTCCCAGTAAATATTGGAGTACCCGAAGGCTCTGTCTTAGGTCCCCTACTCTTTTCCTTATTTATTAACAATCTACACATGAACATACCTCAAACCACCTGCATTCAATATGCTGACGACTCCACCTTAATCTGTTCAGCCAAGAATATAGCCTCTCTCCACTCTCTCACACAAACTGTTTTTAATAATGTTGAAAACTGGTTTTTGCAACACTGCCTACTCCTGAATCCCAAAAAAAACAAAACTACTGCTTTTTACTCCAACCCATAAATCACCTATTCCATTCTTCTCTGTAACCTCTAACAATGGTACCAACATAACCCCAGACACTACAACCCACGTACTAGGTGTAACAACTGATAATCATCTCAGCTTTGATGACCACATGCACCATAAAGTCTGTTAACAAAGAACTTGGTACCCTCTATAGAATTAAACCCTTCCTTACCCCTTCTGCAAGGAAAACTAATGCCCAGACCCACCTAATTTCCACCCTTTTCTATGCCTCTATTATATACACTAAGCTATCCAAAAACAACCTCTCTAAACTCTCCACCTGTTATAATAGCATAGCTAGATTCATTACATGCCCCCCCTTTAAAACTCACCACTGCCTCAACCTCAAACAACTTGAATGGTTAGAATTGCCAAACCACATACTCTGTCAACAACTACTTATTACTCAAAAGATCCTATACCACCCTAACAACACTCCTATCCTCACTAATCTAATTACACCATATAAAAATCTAGCTACACTATGCTCTGCTAATAAGCTTCTAGTTTCCTCTATTAAATCCAACAACAAAGCCGGTGATTCACTTTTCTCAAACACTGCAGGTAAAAACTGGAATCTGCTTCCTTCTGAATTATCAACCCTTGCTTCAACTTCTCTGTTTAAAAAACATCTTAAAGAACATCTCAAAACTCATTGGCTTTGTCCATGTGCTAACCCAGACTCATATCTTTTCCCCTTCCTTTTCTACTCTTCTAACCTATGCCTCCAAATCTAGCTATTACCCTTTTCTTCATAATATGAGGATAAAATATAACTTCTTTTTCTCTTAACTGAGTCTTCCTCATACCTTCTCGTGTGTGTAGTATATTGTTTAGTATAATTTCTTACTAAAAGTTTTATAGTTTATAATTTTTAATTTTTCTATGAACAATGCTGCCTCTGTGTTTGCTTTATTATGTCTTTTTATATTGTTAACTTTGTCACTGTTCATGCTTTGAGCTTTTCTCCCTGGGCCTCTACTGAAAATGGGCATATATCCAGCTAGACTAACACGGTCAACAAATGTAAAATAAAATAAATAAATTGTTAGGTATACTGCAGGACTCTTACTTACCCTTCAGATATGCCACAATGGTGACCACTGTGATACAGTGCAGTTAACACCAACAATAAGTGAACATGTACAGCATGCATTATGGGTAGGTGTGTTAAATATGTACATGGCAAATAGCATGGCCATAACATGGCTGGTATATTGGCAAACCTGAACAAAACAATTCCAAATTCACCAGCTACAGGTTGCTGCCCCAGTTGTATACAAGAGGGACCTAAATAGTTGTGTGAGAGAAGTAATGTCAGTAGTCACACATGTGGCATTGGTTCAGGGTGGGAGCAGCATTTCAGCACATTGACAGTACAAACCCAAAATACTCGAGATTATGCACATCTTTTCATTACTATACTGCAGCAACAGAATATCTTATCTGACATATGCATGTAGATAATTTACAGATGAAAATGGATAAGCAACAGTGGTCTAGTAATGTGCCCTGGGGCATTACCTGCACACTCCTCATCCATTGTGTGGGTGGCACCCACCTCCACAATGGTGTCTTCAGCCTGCTGGCTTGTCTGGTGGGTGGGTCCCCTAAGGCTGGTGAGCAGCTCCTCAGCATGTGTCAGTGGGGGCTGGATGGCATAACCCCCACCTGTGGCTAGTTGGTCCCTCCTAACTACAGCAGCATGCTGACTTGCATGGCGGATTAGGTCTGTGCACCGATGCAACACCTGCTCATAATTTCGGTTGTGCAGGCTGACATCCTTTACCCTGTGGATGAGCTCATTCCACAGGGCTGTCCTCTCCTGCAGATCCTGGGCCCTGTGGCTGAATAATATGGCATGATATATGATGAGGTATTGGATTATTGCATCATTTTCCAGGTTTGTGAATGTGGGCAGACGTTCCCGGGGCATTGTACCTGAAAGAAATAAACAGAAAAAGGTCACAGGATCTCATATGGTTGACCATGTGCACATCAACAGTGGATATTACTTGCAAATAATCCAGACTATACTATAACACTGTAGGCTTTCATGGCTTTAACATCTTGCATTACACTCCTGGCCCTGACCCGTACAGTTCCCCTAATGTTGGACACTTAATGGCATAATCCACTATTCATCATTCATTTCTGTGAAGAGGGATGACAGTGACCATCTTCCATGTGGATGGTGGCATGTCTGTGTTTGACTGTAGTGTGTGATGGAACTGTGAGCACATGCCTATGTTCATGTAGGAGGCAACCTGTGTTGTTCTTATGCCCCATGGAGACTTGCTGTTGTTGCCATTAGTTGGCATTATGTCCATGCTCACCATTGATGCAGGCAGGAGTGTGGTTGATGTGCATATCCCCTTGTACTAATGTTGTGGACAGGGTGCCACTGCTCCTGCCTATCCAGTCAGATGCAGGTTGCCTGTATCCATGGCGTGTGTTTCTGAGGTGTGCTTTAACCCCAGTACAGGTTCACTTGCGTTACTGGCTCTGAGACTGCGTACATATATGGTGACATGGTTGCAATTGGCCTTGGTGGTTTGGATATGTCTGATTTCTAGTCATAGTAAGCCTTACAGGAAGTCACCTGTGAACCTACATGCTTGCTCAGATAGAAGTGCATTTACTTCCAAGTTGTGGTCTGCACCTATGTGTCCCTGTACAGCCACTATAGCAACCTATTATGTGCTTTGTGTCTTGCTGCTGTCCACCAAGGGGGGATTACTCTATCATTGGTGGAGGATGGTTTTACAGCTCAGGTACTGCTGATTACATATAGCTACAGTGGGTATGAAGTGTACACACCCCTGTTACAATGCATGGTAGTTGTGCAATTGGAACATGTCCCCACAAAAGCACATGTCAACACAATCCCTACTGTGGTGTGTCCTATAGCCTGCTCAGTTCAATAGGGAACATAACAACCTGTCCTGTGGAAACATATGGGAATTAATACTCAGTGCAGTAAGCCAGTTGAATCTGTGTACACACCTTTAGACTATGTTGTGTAAACACCTGCTGAGATGATTACAACATCCATTTGTCTTGGTTTGTACTCTAACATCATATCACATCTTCACTTGGCAATGGTTGCTCACCTTCCATGAAATAGCTTTTTTTTTCAATAGAATTGTACAGGTTATGGGTCACATTTGAGGTGAGAAATGTTTTGACATGACTTTCTGTGGTCTCACTGGCATACAGCACACAGACCTGGCATTCCAACAGGGGTGTGTACACTTTGATATTCAGTGTATATGGGTGTTGATATAGCTGTTAGTGGTAGGTATGGACAGTTGTACACTTCTCTGATTACTATGTGATAAGCATGCCTACTGTAGTACCCATATCAGTGTCATGGCAATGCAACAATCAGTAGCAGTACCCATTTTATTTTGTTGTATGCAGTGACAGTGATATTACACACATGTGCAACATGCACATCCAATTTTATGGACTGCTTGTGACCCATGTTATTACTTCTGTGCCTTTCAGCTGAACATACGTATGCATGCACATGCTCAGGGGATACCCGGTATACATTTGTGTTCTATGTCATTATGGCACACTGTATTTACAGTCTTGCAGCTCAATCATACATCTCAACCTGTTATACCAGGACTTCTGGTCATTGGTCCACATTACTGGGTGACAAAACAGGGACATCAGTTTTGATAAAGTATTAATATAGCTGCCATAACACAAGTATATGTGTAGGTGACTACAGATATCTGTCACAACTGTGAACATTCTCCAGAAGACCACTGTACAGTTGAATGTTATTAATTTAGTATATCACATGCAGTTTAACACACACACATCTGCAACAGTGCTTTACTATGCTCATGCCATATAGTGGTATCCCAGATTTACAATACAAGCATGTATAGTACTCATATTTACAGGTAACATATGGATATGGGCAACATCCCATTAACGGGCCTAGCAGTGGCACAGACACAATTGTTTGGCATACACTGTAGTGGTTGCCATATGTGAGCTATCCTTTCCCAGGGTGTGTCAGGCTCCTCAGCTGTGAGCCAACCTATCCTCTTAGAGCATCACATGTGGACAAAGCCTAACATTGGGGGGATATACAGGGACAGATCATAGATATGCCTATTACAAACCTATGAAGTTTGTAGCATGAAACATTTTGCATTACCATGGTTGTTCTGAAGGTGGTGGTGTCTGAAACTCATGTGTCTGTCATGACTTCATTACTTTCACCTTCATCTATTTGCCAGACTAATATAGATGTTTGGAGGAATAGAACAAAAACTATGATGGCTAAATATTGACATACTGTAAATATCTACACAGTTGACAGGTATGGCCCACTGCAGATAGAGCCAGATGCTATGTCCATAGCATTTGTTCAGCAGGACATCATTACAGCAAGTATTGATGGCACATATACATCTTTCATAATCATCTACCCCATTATTACAGACCAAGTACTACATTCAGTTACATGCTTACATGTTTCACATACCTGGTTTATCTTCAGGTTCCTTCTGTGTACAGGTTTTCTTCTTGTTTCTTATTTTTTATTTTGAGGTTTTGTTTATCTGTTGTTTTTCTGGTGTCTCTCTCTCCCCACTATTGGGATCAAACTTATTGGAATAGATTGAAGTATTGCTTTTGTAGGTGATGTTCATGTTCAGGTGATGGCCTCTGCACCAATTGCTGTTCCCCACTTGCTAATTGAATGCAGGCACCTGTGTAGCTCTTCCAATAGCCAATGTCATAGCAACCCACTACTATAAATAACTGCATCATGTGGGCGTTGTCCCTTTACCTTGCCTGCATGGAAGACATCCTTCATGAGTGGGGGCAGCAGTGTTACAGACATCAGGTAGGAATACCTCTTACAAAAGACTTGTGGACATAGGCCAACTACATGTTTGTATAAGGTTCCAGACCTAGGGACAGTGTGTGAGTATTGCTGTTATATGCATCGAATACTGCTAGTTTTACAGGGTTTGTGTGTACATGCTAGCTTTGTATGGAATACAGTCTGCATAGCTCTCAACTGTGGGCCTGTCCACATGATGACCAGAGGATTGACTGCTATGTTTTGTCTGTTCCTCACACAGGCCTTTTCTCTGACATATAAGTGGCATTCTCTCCGTTGATTGCTGTCAATACATGGCAACATCCATTTGTGTTTCTGACTTCATATTCCTGAGTAAAGGTATGTTGCAGCCAAGCCTGTAACACCAGAAACTTTCACAGTGTATAACAGCAATATTTCAAATATGGCCCTGTGTTTCAGCCTCTGTCCTCCACTTATATACCAGGCTTTGTCCAGATGTCATGCAGTAAGAGGTTGATAGGTATGTTCTATCATTATTTAGTGCTGACATTCCTGCTATCATTCAAGTGATGTTGTGGACATCCACACAAGTTGTGGGGTAGGGTCCATATATATGAGGGCTACAGCTGGATAAAACATGTGTGACCCTGTACAGTCTGGAGGTCAGTGTATATAGAAAACACAGTTATATGCCCTTGTAAGACATTTTATGGGGGAGGGGTATTAAATGTTTTTAACCTAGGCTGTTACAACATGTGAGGAATATCAGTAATAAGAAACATAAAGGTATATGGCTGTGCATTTCCATACATTTCACCATGGGAACAGTGGTGGTCTACAGCTTACTGTCTTACACACAGTTCTGTTTGTCAGTGTGGTAGTGACATTTTAAGTTAAGCATTGTTATGTAACGGATAAATTTACATTGTGACAATTGATACTTCCCCCCTGGGGGTTGACTACAGAGTGTACTGGGAGGCTGTTGAACTACATCTGTAATTAAGTGTTGATTGATTCTTGTCTTCAAGGCAAGTGTGTTTTTTTACTATTGTACTACTTGAAGGCTTTAGTATGTTATGTTTTTCAGATTACTGTATCATATGTTTTCTTTGAGAGTTGCATTAATCAGTTATTATGTATTTCAACACCTAAATGCTATAAGAAATAGCATAAACAACTGAAATAGTACACAAATAAACATTTATATGTATGCAAACAATGTGGTGTCATGTTCTTTGCATTGTGTGTGGGCATATGGTTCAAGCAATAATTCTCATTTGTAGGAAAGAATCAGACACTGGCCATTTGAAAAGGTAACAACTGTAGGAATAATGGCTGTTTGATATTCTGTGGACCCTCTATATATACTCTCTTTATATATAAGTATTTATATATTTTTACATATATATTTTTACATATATATATATATATATATATATATATATATATACATGTGTTTGTGTGTGTGTGTGTGTGTGTGTGTATCATTAGAATGTTTAGTGCTTCCACATTGTACGTTCCCTATGGTAGACAGACTGTTCTGCATGATATGTAAAAGAAATCATCCTAACATCTTACAGCTCAGATGGTTTAGTGGTAACTTGTTGTGGCTATGTTGTGTAGGGCCCTGGGTTTAAGCCTTGTGACAGATGGTTATGTGGAAGGGATAATGGCAATAATTACAAGATGTACCTATTTTGGGCCCCTTCACCACAATTTAAAGTGCCTTTGGTGACATGTTTTGCAGTGAGAGGTTCAGAGTGTGGATCCGATGTCTAAATGCACTACATATATATATATATATATATATATATATATATATATATATATATATATATATATATATATATATATATATATATATATATATATATATATATATATATATATATATATATATATATATATATATATATATATATATATATATATATATATATATATATATATACATTTTCCCTACTGTTGAATCACTGTCCTGCATGATATGTTTAAGAAAACATTAGGCATAGCTACAGCTCAGATGTTTTAGTGGTAACTTGCTGTGACTATGGTACCCAGGGTCCTGGGTTTGAGACTTGCAAGGGCTGATTATTTTGTTGCTGGGCAGAACAAGGACTGTTGGATACAGAGCACTTTTAAGCAGGTCTAAGTGGGTCTGCGTGGTGGTAAACAATGCTAATTTCCAGTTAAATATGCTCAGTTAGCCTGAGAAGTGCTTAATCTGTGTAGGCATTGCTTAGCACCAAGCAAATAGGGTTAATCACACTTATTACTGCTTAAAAGTGCTTACTCCCACTTACCCCTGTGCTAATTTCTTTAAACAAAAAAAAGGGGTGATAGGAAAGTGGTGAAAAAGGGGGGTATGCAGAGGGAAATCCAATAGGGAAAGTAGCTAGGGATGTGCAGAATGGGTGTAGGGAAGGTCCGTAGCTGTCCATTTCTTCTATAGTAACAGCTGTGCATATATACTGAATCTGGAGGTATATTTGGACACTCAACCCCTGAGAGAGGGGTGAGGGCAATAATAATGTGTTGTGAAGCCAGTTAGACCAGATTACATGTGTCCAGTGGACACGTGTGAAATGGACAGCTATGTATGGGGCAAAATTTGTTTTGGGGAACAGATTGCCCTTCTTTTTTTTAAAAGTGAGAGTGGGGTGTTGGGGATGGATAGTAGATATATTTGGGGAGGTAGGTTGTTTAGTAAGACAGACAAGACAGACAAGACAGCATACAGGGGTGGTATATGACACATGTGGGAGGTAAACACCTTGGACGGGGAGGGGTGTTTGGAAATCGGAAGCCCATGAGCCCCCAAATGGAAACAGTGGGACTGAGGTTCCCCATCTATTGGCAGTTACCACTGCACCTTCACGACCTGAAGGTGAATGTGCTGGGGTCTGAGCAGGAGCAGCAGGCTGACCCTCTAATTGCGCTATGCAGCCCTCAAGCTGGTGTAGCAAATCTCCAAACTCCTTTCGGAGCTTGCTACACACCAAACCCCGGACCTGGTTTTGGGTGTTTGGGTGACAGTATCCTGTCCGTGCCCACTCCTGGGGGGGACAATCCCCATCCCCTGAGGCAGTTCCACCCAAAGGTGGTGCAGGACCAGTGGACAAAGAGGTCCCAGATATGCTGGGGCCTGGTGCCATGGCCAGATGAGGTGGGAGAGGTGGGTCTGCTGGGACTGGCCTTCCTAAACGTGCTATGGTGTTACAGTTTTAGAACATATGTGGGTTAGTAATAGTCAACACAATCCAGGATTAGTTATAACAGCATGCATAGATATTCCCATTATCCCAAAACAACAGATTTGGAACAGTTGCATAGCAAACAGAACACATGCATATATGGAACCACAGTGGCCATTATAACGGCATGCAGGTTACACTGATAACAACAGGCCACCAATGATAGTATTTCAACATGGAACATTAATAGAAACACATTTCAATATTTGTTGAACAATAGGTCTTATGTCCCAACAGTAGGTTTGATGTAAAACATACCCATTGATTTGTGTGTTTAGATTATTGTTGCAGATATGGTGGGAGGGGATCTCAATTAACTTGTATATCCTTGCAGTACTCACAACTTTAATGATCATTGCTCTAATCATTACTCTACAGGTATTATTACAATACCCTGTGGCCTTGGTTTGGGCAGTGGTATGTTTGGTCACAGTGTATGCTTCAACTGTCTTATAGCTACATTCTACTTCTCTTACCTGGTAGATTTGTGGAGGGAATGTTTATTAACACTACCTGACTGTTTCTACACATATTCCCAGATTCCTAGTTATAATTCTGCACATACCTCTCAACCTCTTAATGCAAAAAAATCTGTACAAATCTTGACAAACTGGGGGTGCAAATGGGGACATATTTTAAATATTGCTCTTATAAACTTTTACAAAGTTGCTTGAGTAACAGGATTTGTTTTAATATACATTTTTGAAGGGTCTGAAATCTGAAACTCAAATGTATGTCATTATTTAGTGACTACAATCCTGAGATCATCCCAGTGATTTGCCAGGAAAATATAGGAACAGGCCAAAAATATGAGGCAAAAATCTGTACAGTTGAAAGGTATGATTATGCATACAGCTTATTACCACTCCCGGGATTCTAACCATGGGTGTGTGTGCTAAAAATACAATTTGTCTTTTATCAGAGTGAGCTATTTAGAAAGTGCTGATTTGCTTTTAGTGTTTTCTGTCTAAGTCTCTCTTGGTTGTACAATCTGACCTTGTAATTACAACATTCTTATACAGACATTCCTAGACATATTTTTTATGTAGCACAGTGTGAGAAACAGTTGACACAACAGTACTATTCACATACCAGATATTGGTAAATGCAACATGTGAGACCGTACAATACCAGAGTAAACACAACCAGTCCAGGATTTAGAACTTTATTGCCAGGCAGTTACACTTTTATTTAAATATGACCTATATGGGACTATTACTGTCATATTGTCTGGTTTATTCAGTGGAAACCATACATATTTTTATACTGCCAGGTGACATTTTACTCCTTTATATTTATTTGGTATGACTACTACAAGCAGGATTGTTACTCACCAGCCTCACAACACAGCCTTTGTAACCCGCTGGCATGGGCTTCCTGGTTCACAGCCCACTCAGCTGCAGCTGTAATGAAATTAGAGAAACATTTATGCATACCTGTCTGTCACATACACAGGCTTGACTTTGGTAAACAATTATTGCTATGAATACTTACACACTGCTGGGACATCTCCCCTGTCTCTTGCTTCTTGGACCCACTGTTCCAAGAGCTCCCTCTTCCTCTGTTTCAGGTCGGCATAGTGGTGATGGACCAGCTCACCAGTCTGAGGGATACCAGTGGCACTGGTGAGATCATGGGTGAGACTTTCCCAGTCTTCTGCTTTATATTGGGAGCCTGGTACTGGTCCTGCAGTAGCCTTATGCCATGTTTTGGAGTCCTACCATGACCTTGGACTCCTGTATGCCCCAGTGCTGCACCCGGAAGTGCATGGCCTTTCCAACACCTGCCATACTGCCTACAGTGGAGAGCTATAACCAGTTATGAGCTGTATTCTTGCCTGTGGGGTTTAAATATGGCAAATTTCCCACCCTTTGCCATGATTGGATGGTTTTGAAAATGCTGAGCTAAGCTAAGCTACGGGCAAACCTGCTTAGCTAAAGCTGGCAGTGCTTAAAAGGGCAGATTCAGCATTACTTACCAATGGGAAAATCCACTTAGCTGGGCAATCCATTGCTTAGTATTCATATGTACACAATGCTTACACCCGGTCAACAAAGCTGTGCATGCTTAGCATTGCTTATGTTTTATTATATTAGTTTACCACCTGTATGGGATTGATTCATCATTCATTACATAATATAGATTTATTTACCTTCCCTGGCATCCCCCATTGTGCTGTGATTAATTTATTCTTGTGGACTATACTGTATGAGGCACTTGTGTTTTTATGGGGTTTCACTACTTTATTACACTGACACCTCACATCTGGGCCTAAAACACTACTCTGGTTGAGAAAAATCAGGTACTTCTTACATAAATATACAAAAAAATAAAATTTTAATGTTTACACATACAAAAAGGAAATGGCTTTGGTGAGGATCAATCAATGAATAATTACATGCAGGGCAAGTGCTCTAACCACTGCACTATTCTACTTAGGTGTATGCTGGATGTCTATTGCTTTTTAACTTATCGTGCTGTTTCAGCTGGGCTTAGTGTAGCCAAGCAACAGGCACACCCATGCAGCTACACTTAAACTTTATTGCATATATAAAAAAAAAATTATTTGCTGTGTTTTTTTATTTGTACCCTTCAGAATATCCATGCAAATGCTGAACCTGTTATTCTATCAATTTTCTGTTTTGTAGGGCCACTTGTCCCTTATGGCTTTGTCCACATTCCTTACTCTGGTGGGTTGGGAGGTGTGCATTATGTGCTTATGCTAAATCTGTTATTTTATCAACTTTTGGCTTGGTAGGGATGATTGTCCCTTATGGCTTTGTCCAGATTTCTTACCCTGATGGGTTGGGGCAGTTATGAGCATTGTCGCTCATTTTAAATTGCCTAACGGCAATTCTGGAGTGCAGGGGGCATGTATATTGTGAGATCTCTGCTCTAAGACACACCCCCTGCGCTCATACATACAACCATGTCCATTTTACAGCACGGCAGCATGCCTTCATACATATGCATGGCGCACTGCCGTGCTGAACAGGAACGGTCCCTGCCATGCAGGAATAAGTTATTCTTGCATGGCTGCTTGCTGAATCCAGGGGATGATAACTTATTCTTGCACAGCTGCTTGCTGAATCCAGGGGGTGATCTATTATTAATTTAGCTGCATAGTAATTTATCCTATTTACTTTTGTTATATTGCATGAATTTATATATACAGTTTTGATTACTGTGTGTTTTATCAAACTTTTAACATGTTGGGTCTTACTACTTTCTGTAATCTATTTCTTTCATTCATCTTAATATGATTATCCATCTCTATTAAATCAAGCAACTCTTCCTCAGATCGTTTTCTTCTAAACTAAGGGCACATTCTTTGTCCTGCCATTCCTGTGGGCATTACACAGAAAGTTCCTGAACATCTTCCTGTGACATATTCTTTTCAGCTTCATCCTGTGTCATCCATTGCACTTTCATATGGGAACCCAGGGTCCTATTAATCCACAACACTGACTGTGTCAGAGTTGCCACTGTTTCCTGCTCCTTTCCTTGTTGTGCAACTCCAACTGTACTTTTGTACTGGTTTCCTTCTGAAGGCTCCAAAGTATCTTCATACGGCATCTGATCAGATGTTTCCTGCTCCACTGGTTTCTCCTTAATTTGGGCACTCTTTGTTCTATCATGCTGTGATGTTACCACAGTTAGATTTATTACACTAAATCCTTCACTTCACAGATGATCCATATCTTTAGTTTCTGTTTCTTTAACTTCTCTATTACTAATCCTCTTTTCTTCCTTTCCCCCTTTGTTTTCTTCTTTTTTTTTTTCCTTCGTATTGTAAAACTTTCCATATCGGGATGCCTTTGCCTATATTCCTCTTCAGATATCTTTAGTGCTGCTTTTTTTTGTATTGATAAGATTTGCTTTCTCCTTTGCATAAATATTGCACCACATTAAATGTCTTTTTCTTTCCTTCAGATGTCTCCTGCTCCTCCTTACTTGGGGGGCTCATTATTCCATCATGCTGTGACATAACCTGTGTTACTTTCTACACTAAATCCTTCACTTTACAGGTATTGCATAACGTCAGCTTCTATTTGTTTAACTTCTGCTTCACTAATCTTTTGTTCTGCGTTCCCCCTTTGTGATCTTAATTTTTGTATTTATAAAGTTTCCATATCTGTACACCTTTGTCTGTTTTTCTCTTTGAATATCTTTGGAGTTGTTTTTTTTTTTGTATCGATTAGCTTATGAGCTGCCAAATCTGTGAATGTGAGGTTTTTCAGGAAAAAAATATAATGCTAAATTTCAGCTGGTGGCTAGGAGGGACCTCTATTTGATCAGTGGATTAATTGCCATCTTTTGTTCATGACTCATTAAATTTTTGATGACAATTTATATACTGATTAGTGCAAAAATATTTAGTATCAACACTTTCAAATATTTCCTTTTGTTTTTCAAGATCAGATCACTATTTTACATTCTTAACTGAATATATTTTCTATATATTTCTTTTGTCTAGTTTTCATCACAATTTCTTTATTACTTTGGTTATCAATTTCAGTTCTTTGCTTCTATGCCTTCTGCATAGAATCTTTATGAATCCTTTGTGTATACAGGCATTTTTGCCAGGTGGTTCAGTTCAGTTTTCTCCCAGCTTTCAAAGACATGTCATAGGAAATTTAGTGAATTGCTCTGACATGCACTTGCTGTGAGTGATCATGTTTGTGCATGTGTGTGTGTGTGTGTGTGTGTGTGTGTGTGTGTGTGTGTGTCATAGTCTTGTTACTTTTCAAGTTATGTTTCTTTCTCTGTATCTCCTGAGTACTTGAGATAGACTTCAGCTTGCAAAGCAGCCATAAAGTGGATAAAGATGGTAATCAGAGAATGAATGCAAAATTAGTAGGGACAATGATGTTCCATTTTTTTCTGGGGAAAAACACCAGTATAAACAAAATACAGACAACCTTAGAAGAAGAATAATATGACATTTTTCATGATAATATAATTTTAAGCCAGAGTACTTATTCATCATAACTTGCTCTTCCTTTTCATGGTTGCAGTATTCTTTAGAGAAGGGATCTCCAACCAAGGATAGCTGTTCATCCAGCCATCATATCATAGCCTAGGCCTTTCCATGTGACATAGGTCAGACGTATGTCCTACGTCCAGGACATAAGGTACATAAGTGATGTATAGGTTCCTAATCCTGTGAACCTCTTTACCTTCAGTCCGAATGCTACTTTTTAAATTTAATAAAGCCAAAAACAAAAACTAGTAAAAAACAAACGGTTTCACTCCAAGCCAAGGTTCCAAAAAAATAGAAAACGCACTTTATTCAATTACAAAGAAACAGCGTTTTTCGCCCCTGCAGGAACAGGAGCTTCATCAGCATTAAACTCAACAAGTTCACATGGTTTTTAAAAAAGGAAAGAATTAAAAACGAACAATTAGTGATGTCACATCCTCCTGCTGGCAAATTAGAGGCATTTAAAGGTATATGTACTAAAACATATATTTAGGCTAGAAACAATTCGCAAAGTCGCCAGATCACAAAGCAAATCCAACCAAGTGTTGGACCAAATCAACAAGTGTTCCCCTGATATATGAAAGACACTAATGACAAGTAATAAAATGTAAATATGTAAATATATAAAATGTGTCAAATATTTATATAAAAAATAAATATATAAATCAACTATCAAGAATCTAACAAGTTTACTTAAAAACAAATTGGGTTAAAAACTAATTTAATTGAAAACTGAAAAAGACAACTTGACCCCTAGTAAGACAATGCATGCTAGTAGGCATACATATGCCCATACTTTTAAATGGTTAGGACAAAGGTCCAAGATAGAAAATAGAAAATAACTAAGTCCAACAATACACTAAAATAGAAAGGAAGGGCTATATTAATGTGGTCACTTCAAGTGCATGGGGCTAAATAAAAACCGGCTGACCACCCCACCAATCAAAAATGTAGACAACAGTGAGGCCAGTTTACCTCAAGTAGCTTTTATATTTTAAGATGGACGATATGTTGCAATTATCGTTCAAGCCAGGGTAAGAGAAAGCGTCCAATTGTAATTGCCACTCCAACTCACGAGTTTCTAAGATTAAAGATTGGGGGCCACCTCTAATAGTTGGTTTAATGTTGTCAACTCCCATAAAAAGGAAGCTGTATCCCCCATTACTTAGAATGTGTTTGGAGAGGGCATTGTCGCTTCTCTTATTTTTAATGGCATATAAGTGCTGGTAGATACGGTCACAAAGACGCCTATCCGTTTTTCCCACATAGAAGGCAGGGCAGCATTCACAAAAGGCAATGTACACAACAGATCTAGTGGTGCAGTTGATCTTGTAATTGATTGAAAATTTTCTCTTACCAATGGAGAACGAGTTGCCTACCCTAAGGTATCTGCACCACTTGCAACAGCCACAAGTGAATGTGCCTTTATGCTTCACCATGGATTTGCTTTGTGATCTGGCGATTTTGCGAACTGTTTCTAGCCTAAATACATGTTTTAGTACATATACCTTTAAATGCCTCTAATTTGCCAGCAGGAGGATGTGACATCACTAATTGTTCGTTTTAAATAATTTTTTCCCTTTTAAAAACATGTGATACTTGTTGAGTTTAATGCTGATGAAGCTCCTGTTTTTGCAGGGGCGAAAAACGCTGTTTCTTTGTACTGAATAAAGTGCATTTTCTATTTTTTTG
Source organism: Protopterus annectens (assembly GCF_019279795.1). Taxonomy (NCBI): domain Eukaryota; kingdom Metazoa; phylum Chordata; order Ceratodontiformes; family Protopteridae; genus Protopterus; species Protopterus annectens. The sequence continues at coordinate 933,471,143 of NC_056739.1, forward strand.
GAACCTTGGCTTGGAGTGAAACCATTTGTTTTTTACTACTTTTTAAATTTGGTCTGTCACATTGTCTGTTGCAGTGTTCCAGCTACCAAGCCTCTGGCATTTCTTACTTTCTTTTTGTTGAGTTGCCATTTTACATGTCATGTCATCTGGAAAGGAAGGTAGGAAGATTCTCCATAAAGATAGACATGACAAGTGCCTGTTCTGCCTGGGTGCAGACTGCAATTATACTCAGTGTGCTATTTGACTGGCTTTTGTGCCCAATAACCTACATAGCGGGTCGTCCTCCCTTTCTGTTTATCTTGAGAACCAACATCTGAAGTTACTTGCTGAGTGAGCCATGGCTTCTGAATCTCCCTACCCAGAATTCAGCCACCTTGTAAGAAGAAGTTGAAAAAGATATGCCTCTGCCAGACATCTTCATTGGGTCAGATGAAGAAATTGAGGACCTTCTGGTTCCAGTGCCAGCTCCCTCTTTGGTACCCATTTGGAGGATGACATGTGGCTGGTTTCTCACATGTCTGCCAAGGCTAAGCATATGTCTGCTACAGATGAGAAGGGGGAGATGCAGCTAATTATTTCAAAAGGGCTTAGGGGGATTCTCTGCATACTTGTTAGGGAAAAGATTCCTGGCTCCTTCATAGAAATCAAAACCACGACAACAGTTGAGTAGAAAACACCTTTATCAACGACACAAAGCTTTCAGGTATAAAAACCCTTTTTCAATGATAGACAACAGGTACAATAAAATCATGCTTTAAATACAAGCCCAACACATCACATGACCCGCAGCCAAGGTCATATGATCAATTGATCATAAAAATCACAAAAATATTCCTAAACATATATTTGTTTGTTAATGTGGGTGTTTCGTTAAAACCTGTGTTAGTCAAGTTACAACACACAAAACTGAAATGATTTTATTTTAAGTTAATTTTTAACTTTATACTAATATATTTTGTTATGTTTTTCAGAGAGAGAGACAGGGTTTTATTCCAGAATGTTTCTGGTTCCCATGAAGAAGGTCTCTTGGAGACCCATTCTTGATTGCTCCTTTCTCCACACTTTTTTGGGGATCCCCTTTCAAAATGCTATTTGTTCAGTCCATTTTTCCTTTGCTTATTCTTCGGACCTAGATGGTCTTGCAGAACCAAAAATATGGTTATCTTCGCACTTCTATTCACCCTCTCTTCAGGAAACTTTTACAGTTATATGTTTCTTCCTCACATTCTCAGTTCTGTGCTTTGCCTTTTGGTCTTTTTACAGCTCCAAGAGTCTTTACCAAATGTCTGGCTACATTCCTAGCTTACTACAGACTCCATGGTATCCATATTTTCCCTAAATGTGATGATATTCTCATTCAAACATCTTCCCAGCAGCTTCTTCTTCAGAATCTTGACTTAACAATACTTTTCTTGCAAAGTATGGGGTTCATGCTCAGTCTCAAAAAAAATCTGTTCTCACTCATTTACAGGATCAAGTTTTCCTGGGATGCATAATTTGAACTTTGCGTATGATGGCTTTTCTTCCTCCTCCCAAGGTCACCTTCTTGATAACTTTCTCCTTGTCTCTTCTTCCTTTACATGTGATATCTCAAGACAGTTTCTGTAGGCTCTGTGGTACATGGCTTCCACCATTCCTATGGTTCCTTTCACCAGACAATTTGGCTTCAATATTGTAATCCTCTGTAATTTCCCATTCCTCTCCTGCCTTGTCTCAAACAGGAATTTCTGTGATGGATTAATCATACATCTCTGAATCCAGGTGTACCTTTCACCTACTCTGGACTTGTATGCAGATGCTTTAGATCTGAGATGAGGGGCTTCTTCCAAGAATACCAGTGTTAAAGGAGTGTGGACTCCCCAACAACTGGAGGACCACATCAATATCAAAGAAATGAGGCTTCTGCTTTTAGCTGTTCAAGCCTTGCATTCCCTTTGGGTTCTGGGTCTTCTCCAGGGTTACACAGACAACACCATTGCCACATGCTACATAAACAAACAAGAGGGCATGAAGTCCTATCTTTTTTGCAGACTAGCTCTTCTTGTTTGGGAATTTGCTATGTGCCATCATCTGATCCCTCAGGTGGTTTACATTCCCTCAGAGCAAAATCTTGTGGCAGACAATGTGAGCAGGTCCAGAACAAATCCTCATGAAAGGATGCTTCACAGAGAGGTCTTTTTCACACTATCATTCAGTGGGGAATTGACCAACTAAATCTGTTTGCCACCCCTCTGAACAGGGAACTTCCCAGGTCTTGTTCCAGGATGACAAGTCTTCTTGTTTGGCAAGTGGATGCCATGTCTTTTTCCCAGAAAGGGATGTTTCAGTATGCTTACCCCCCTCTTCCTCTGTTGTCTAAGGTCTTACACAAGATCATGTGGAACAGACTCTAAATCTTGTTTTTGGCTTCCTTTCCCCCAGATACCATTGATTCCCCCATTTGTTTCATCTGACTAGGGATAATCATCACAATCTACCTCACACAGGACAAAGACTCTTCTCATTCACCATCATCTGCCCAGCCTACATTGGACTGTTGGGGTGATAGCAGTTTGATTCCTTTTTGATATCAGTTTTCTGAGGATGTGCTTCAAGTTTTTCAGGAGGCCAGAAAACCCACTACTAGAAAATCCTGTGGTGCTGAATGGATAACATTTTCTCATTGGTGTCACAAGCATGAACATGACCCTCTTTTAGTAGGTATTCCCTCTGCTCCTTCTTATCTATGTGAGGTGCTCAATTCTGAACTGGAATATTTGTCTGCTTAAGCTCATTTGTCATCTATACCTGCTTGTCTGCCCTTGGATTCACCACTTCCTCTAAGTTTGAAGATAAATGCTTTCTAAAAAATGCTTTTCAAATTAGGCCATTGAGAAAGCCCATTCCACCTTCTTGGGACCTTAATTTTGTTCTGTATTTGGAAGACTATTTTTGGTGGGTCTTACTTCTGCCAAAAAAGTCTCTAAACTCCAGGCTGTCATGGCAGTTCACCCTTTTTTGATTTTTCACAGAGATAAAGTTCCTCTTTGTAACAATCTTTCTTTTATGCCAAGGTGGTAAATTACTTGCCCTTAACCAGTCCATTAACCACCCTTCTTTTCTCCCTTCACCTCAAAATTCTGATGAGAGTATTCTTCATCCTTTAGATTTGCTCAGATATTATCTGGATAAAACTAAAGATGTTAGAAAATATGAGCAGCTGTTTGTTTTCTTTGCCAATAAATTGGGTTTGGCTGTTCCTAAGCAGACCATTGCCTCTTGGATTTTTAAAGCAATTTCTTTTTGTTATTCTTTTCTTAGTAAGCAACTATCTTCTTGTGTTCTTGCTCATTCTACCAGGGGAGTCACGTCTTCTGGTGCTTTTTTCAAGGATCTGGATGCTAGATCCATTTTGGAAGTTGCTATTTGACCTTCTGTATATACTTTTATTAAACACTACAAGTTGATCGAAGTGTCTAGGACAATAGCTGATTTGGCCAGGACCAGCCTTCATGTTTTTTTGAGGGTTGTTCTGTTGCTTCCTCCTCCAGTTCTATAAAGTAACTTTTGTATTCTCCTTTCCACATGAAATACTACAACAATTTTAAGGAAGGACATAGCAGAGTTGTGTAATAAATTACCATAGCAGTAGATGCCCTACTTTTCACTGTTGCAGTATTCAGTCCCCCCCCCTCCATTCCCCTTCTTGTTTTCTGTTTTCTTACCCTTTGGCTGAGGGGGTCCTTCATTCTCTTCTCTCTGGATGCACATACCATTTCTTTTGGTCCTCTTGTGGTACACTGGTTCTTCTGAGGCAATTCAGATTTGAAGATTAGACACTCTGCACATATGGAGTGCTTAATCTTAAAAGCATAGGTATGATTTCTGGATTTCATCTGAGAAAATGAAATTTCCTATTTTTAAGAACTGTATACCACTATCCCTGATAATTCAAGTAGCCCCAATCCCCTGACAAAATAATGAATACAACCAATGATATTAAAACGCACACATCAAAATGCAACAGTACAATATGATGCACACATTGACTAAACAATCATAAACAGGTATGAACATCATATAACGACAACATCATAGAAAACATAAACTATATTTACACCAAAGTGCACAAGATAGGATATTTAATTTTGCTCATCAGTGATCACCATCAAACAGCATGAAATTCATGCTATTTGGTTCAATAGATTTTTCTCAGGGTAAGTTTTAACCACTCACCTATCCATAATCCAACATGAAGGGGGGGCTGCCTCCACACAGAATGCATTGTCTGAACCAGAGGACTTCAAAATGATCTGCATCATCTGGCTGATACTAACCACTATACTGCCTTATCTTACACCCAATGACTCCTTTCCTCTCCTAACCTCCCTTCTGCCTTACATCACTCCCCCCTCAGTGTATAACTTGTTCCTACCTCCTACCCATTACTCAGCAATCAATAAAAAACTGACCTTACTTGTAATATAGCACTCCCTTCCCACATCCCCACTTCATCACTACATACAATCTACCCATACTCACAGCAAATACCAAGACCCCTGTGATCAGAGGGTCAGGGACAAACACGTCTGCCAAGGCATATCTCAATTTTTTCCTACGGCAAGTTATTTTTCTCAGAATACTGATGTTTCTAACATGCATTCTTTTAAATGAAATTCCTGTCAATCAGTGTAACAAAAACTTGCCACAGTGATCTCTTTCCATAATTTGTGTATAGAAAATATATTAAAAAATAATGATTCCATACAACATTCAAAATTCTTCATCTTATACACGTCCATGATCTTCCATTTTTCACCATTGTAATGCCTGGTTTGGCATTCCTAGGCAGTCAGAGTAGTACATTTTCTTTATCATATTATTTTACTTTCCAATAGAGGTAACAAACAATATTTAAATGACTCATTAATTGCACACTAATATTTGGCATTTACGATGAAAATGCCTTGTAGCAGTCTATTTTGCTCTTCTGCCAGTATTCCTGCATATGCCTTTTTTAGCTGCAGCAGTCTGGATGACGCCTACATTGCAAGAGAAAGTAACAATTACAGATCTGTATTAGTTGTAGAATGTATTTCCTCAAGTCTGAACCAGACCAAAAAGTGAAAAGGTCACATAGACAAACCAATTAGCAACAGCTACAAGAAAAACCTAGAAAAGATAGAGTTTTCACTCTGTGATACCTTAAACCTCCTGTAATAGTGGCCCATGGGATATACGCAAATGATTGTGCATGTCCACAGCTACTGACATTTGGCTTTGTTGGTCTGAATCTGTCCATAAAGACTAAAAAAGGAAAATGTATTTATTTATTTATTTATTTCCAGTTTGATGACCGGGCAGATCCACTGGGCTCAAGTTGCCCGTTTTCAGTGGAGGCCCGGGGAGAAAAGCTCCATATTATATAGTAAAAATAAACAAAGTGTAATATTATATAGTAAAACTAAGCAAAGTATAATAGCAAAATAGAAGAACATACATTACATACTTACATACTTACAGATTAGAGAACAAGTTGTACAGAGGTTGTAAATCATCTGTGAATGGTATAAAAAATAACATTTGTAAGATGGCAGTAAATAAAATTATTCCCCAGAAAAGGGGTGAATACAGGTCGAAAGCACATTATTTACAATGTATACATTCATGTAATTAGCAGGTTAGGTAGGTAGAGTGCAATTATGCCTCCAGTTATGGGAAAGGTAGGAATGGAGCTGGGTTTTAAAGTGTTCAAAGTTTTCAGAAATTCTTAGAGAAGGAGGGAGAGAATTCCATTTTTTGTCTAAGGAAAAGGATAGGAGCAGCTGACCAGCGGGACGGTTTGGTTTGTATACAGTAATTAGATTTTGGTGGGCAGATCTTAGAGCTCTGTGTTGGGTGTATGATAGTAAGATGTTTGTTAGTGCTGGGCATTTAGTTGGTTTAAAAATTAGCTTGTGGGCTGTAGTGGGTTGGAGGTAGTCAAGGTAGTTGGGAAGTTCTAGCCAATTCAGCAGGTGGAGAGATGTACAGTGGTGGGGGGAGTATTTGGTGGTGAATTTTGAGATTTTGCTGTAACAGATTTTTAATTTGTAAGAAAACAGAGGAAGATAGGTTGGTTAGTAGGGGAGCACCGTACAATAGTGATGGTAGTAAGTAGGTAGTGGTGAGTGTCTTGTAGAAGGGGTGAGAAAGTGGCAGTTTCTGTACAGCATGCCAAGTTTCTGATATGTTTTCTTAATATTTAGCTGAATATGAGTATCGAATTTTAGGTGTTCATCAATAGTAACCCTAAGAAGTTTAGCAAAAGGAACGACTTCTATAGTGGAGTTGGCATGGCTGATAATATTGAAAGAGGTTTTGTTGAGAGGAAGGGATTTTGAGGGAGAGAATAGTAGAAGTTTAAATTTGTTGGCATTCAGAGAGAGGTGGTTTTGAAGCATCCAGTTCTCAGTAGTTGAGAAGGCAGTTTAAGTTTTTGTTTGGAGCTCGGGGAGGATAGAAGCAAGGCAGACTAAAGTTGAGTCATCTGCGTATTGTACTATCTTAGTGTTAGGAATGGCTGCATGGAAATCATTAATAAAAATATTAAAGAGCATTGGACCGAGTATGGATCCCTGGGGTACCCTGGTCGGGGTAGGTAGGAAAGCTGAGGTGCCAGTTTTACATTGTATGGCCTGAGATCTGTCAGAGAGGTAGCTGCTGAACCAGGTAAGGGTGTTTTGAGAGAGATTAAGGTTAGAAAGGTGGTTTAGCAGGTGAGTATGAGAGACTGTGTCAAAAGCTTTGAAGAGGTCAAGAAGGACTGTTCTCTCCAGAGTCACAAACATGGTTTACTATGTCTAGAAAAGAGAGAAGAGCAGTTATTGTGCTGTGGCCAGGACAGAAACCATGTTGTGTAGGGGTGAGGAGTTGGTTATTGGTATGGAAAGGCAGGAGCTGGAGGTGGATGCATTTTTCAAGAATTTTTGAAATTAGGGAGAGAATGGCTTGGGTTGGAAGTTTGAGATGCTATTAATTTTGCCTCCTTTGTGGAGGGGTAGGATAAAAGTTGCATGCCACAGTTTGGGGACATACGATTCCTGTATGGATCTATTAACAAGAATGCTAATGGGGATGGCGATACCATCTGCTGCAAGTTTTAGAAAGAGTGAGGAGATATTGTCAGGGGCATTGGAGCATGGCTTAACTTTAGAGAGAAGTTTTTTATGTATGAGGTGGAGATGGGTTTGAGATGAAATATGGGAGGAGTGTTAGGGATGGAAGGTTGGGTAAAAGCTAGGGAAGATGGTTTGAGTTGGGTGGAGGGGTTGTGGCTTAGGAAGGTCTTGGTGAGTTCTGCTATAGAGTTAGTAAAGAAGGAGTTGAATAGAGTAGCTATTTCTGGGTCAGATTTACTGGTGTCAGGGCAAGGATTGTTTTTGGTACCTAGGTTTAGAAGAGAGTTGATGGAGTTCCAGAATTGTTTGGGGTTTTTGGAATGATTAGACTGGAGTTTAGTATAGTAAGATTTTTTTATCTTTAATAATTTGTTTTTTGGCTAAGTTGCAGAGTTGCTTATATTTAAGAAGAGTGGCAGGGTGCTTATTGTGATAGTAAAGTTTCCAGCTCTTGTCTCTTTGTTGCATAAGTGTTTTGGTATCTTTAGTTAGCCAAGGGGTGGACTTGGGTTTTATACGTTTTGTTCTTGGTGGGGCTTGGGAATTTAGGGTATCTAAGAAGGTTGAGTTGAAGAATTCTATGGTGTAGTCTAGGGGGAGAGTTTTTAGATTGTCCCAGTTTGTTATTTTGAGAGACTTGGAGAATGTTGTGGGGTTAAAGTTTGTAAGGTTTCATGTATGGATATATTGGTGTAGGTGAGGAGTGGAGGGGGTTGCTCTATGGATGAAGGCTGGCAAGTGGTCACCAATGGAGTCTGGTAAGATGCCTGTGTGTGAGATTTTATTTGGGTGGGAGACTAGGAGCCAGTCAAGAGTGGAGCCTGGAGGGTTATTTTTATTAGGTCTGGTAATGGCATTTGTAAGTTGAGTGAAATTGAATAGATTGATTGATATGGAGGGATTATTGGTATTAATTTTGTTCCAGTCAATGTTCACATCTCCTAATATGTATGTCTCAAGCTTAATATTAATTGTGGCCCATAGAAGAATTTCTTCAAGTGTAGTGGTATTGTTTCCAGGGGGGATATAGAGGGCCATAACACAAATGCTTTTATAGTTATTCATTTTGAGTATCCCTATGACTAGTTCAGTGTTGTTGAACTGAGGAATAGGATTTTGGTAGGGAGTGATGGAGAGTAGGCTAGAGTAGATTAAGGCTACTTCTTCTCCTATTCTGTTTTGGCGGTCATATTTGAGTACTTGAAACCCAGGGGGTAGGATTTCAGAGTCAGAAATGTGGGGTTTTAGCCATGTCTCAGAGACAGCTACTATGTCAGGTAGGGTATGGTATAGCCAGGCATGGAAGTGGGCTGTTTTGTTTTTTAGACTCTGGGCATTAATGGTTAGTAGTTTGAGATATTTAGCGTTCTTAATATTGGTTTTGATCGGGGCAGTAGCGTTGGTGCTAGTATTAGGTCCTGGGTTGGGATGTATGTGTCCTGCTAAGCAGAGACAGTCAAGGGAGGATGGGAGCAGGAGCTTGGGTTTGCTCCTTGAGTTTTGTGGGAAGTGCAATATTGCTTTAGGTACGTGATGTTTTATTGAGGAGGGTAGAAGTTTTGGTTTGAAGTAGTGGAGTGGGTTTGGTTGAACTAGAGGAGGATATAGTGTGAAAGTGAGATCTGTTAGGGGGAGGATGGGAATTGGGGCTGGTGATGGGGGATGGGAAAGAGGAGGGAGTTTTTAAGAGGAATAAAATATAGCATGGAATAGAAGAATTAGAAGAAGTAAGCTGAGAGAGGGAATGAGAAGGGTTTGAGAAAGTGGAGAGAGCACGGTTAATTGGTGTTAGTTAGGTATAAAGGAAGTAGTAGGATGTTAGGTGTTGTGTGAGTGTGTAAGAGGGAGGGGTATAGATGTGAGTACAGGACCTTATGGTTTGGGATGGGGAGGAGGCAGTTACTTAGTGGAGGATGGGTAGGGGAGGGGATAATGTGGCGATGTGATTGGATTGGTTGAGAGAGGAAGGGGGGAGGAATATTGGCTAGAATAAATGTAGGAGTAGTGGGGGCGGGTGGGAATTGGGAGTAGGGTAGGGGAGCGGAGTGAGCCCGCAGGGTGAACGGAACGGGTAGAGCCAAGAAAGAGGATGGCTATCAGGAGTCAATCAGTGGAATGGTGTCTGGAGCAAGGATACTTGGATGGATTGCAGGGGCAGACAGGAGAGGAAAGTCTACAATGTGAAGTCACGGGACAGAAGGAAAAGTAGGATATACTGAGTGAAAGCAAGCCAGCAGAAAGAAATGTAGGATACACTTAGAGTAAACAAGCCAGCAGAGTAGGATTTATAGTAAGGGAATGGGTCTGATTCAGGGGGAGCACGGGGGTGTACTGTAAAGTTTAAGTAGAGATTATAGGTTGGTAGACAATGCCACCTAGTGGCAAAAGTGGAGAATGGCAGCCTATGACCCAGTTCAGCCAGAAAATGGGAGT